>NC_068939.1:37323717-37628708 GCF_016801865.2 Culex pipiens pallens | reverse complement strand
AACCAATTTAATCATATATATAAAAAAACAGAAATTCACTTAAAAGTGTGAAAAAAGTATGGTATCACAAAGTTTAAGGTAAATAATAACAGTATAACAATTTATTGAAATGGTACAGAAAGTAAAAAATACTCTCAACAAAACAAGCAACTTAGTAAAACATATGTATTCAAAATTATGGAATTGCAGTGCAATTCCATAAAAAGCATCCAGAATAAATATGCTTTAAGAAATAAAGCTATTTTGATATATAAACAGCATTCATGATTTAATTTAAATGCGCTTTTAAATATTTTCTTAAAATCGAAATTAATTAAATAGAAAAGTTTTGTTTCAGGAAAAAAATATTTTCATTTTATTTTAAGGAAAATATCTAGTTATGAAAGCTCCTAGTTAATATTTATTTTATTCCAAACATTCATAAAAATCCAAACTAAAGCAACTTTTCTTTTTAATTAAGCATGATTGATTCCAATGATTCAGTGTGTCCAAAAAAGTCGAGCTGTTTATTTTTTTTCTCCATACAAGAATCAGAGACAGGGACAATCATTCAATATTACGACCTTTTGAAATGTTAGTCTTAATTTTATTTTTAAAAATATTGATTTCGAAAAGATCGGAAAATTTCACGAAAGTTTTATTTTTAAACATTGAAAATCGCACCATTAGTTGCTGAGATATCGACATAAGAAAATTATGGGTTGTTTGGGTAGTAAACATCCATTTTTCTGTTTTAAAATCTTTGCATGGCAATATCTCAGCAACAAAGCAACAAAGAATTTTCTCAGCATTTCAAAAATATTTTTTTTTCAAAATTGGGCAAACATGGGCACTAAATTTTTTAAATTAATAACTGCAACTATTTTTAAAAAAAGTTACCTAAAAATAGCTATAACTTGAAAACGGTGCACTTTATGAAAATTTCACTAATGTACTTTTAGATTGCAAATTCGATTTTACATCGAAAAATAAAATTGAAATTATGTTGCGGTCAATATTTCGATTTTTTTTTAATCAGTATTGACCGTTCTGGAAATTTCTGAAAAGTTGGCAAAATTTAAAAAAAATAAAAATAGTGTTTTTTTTTGCAAATCATGTTTTAGTGACAAAAAGTGAAATTAAAAATCAGCAAAGTAAATTACCATTTATCATTTTTTTCAGTGTAGTCCTTATCCATACTTACAACTTTGCCGAAGACACCAAATCGACCAAAAATTTCTTCAAAAGATACAGATTTTTTAATTTTCATTGCTGCCAAATTTGTATGGAAAACTATATGGACAAACTAATGATGCAAAATGGCTTGGGCACCAAAAAAGGTTTCAGACGGATTAAAAAAATCAAAAATTAAAATTTAAGAATAAAGACCGATTTTGTATAGAATTGCTCGAAAATCGATTTCGTGTCTTTGGAAAAGTTGTAGAAAACGCGCTATTCTTTTAGTCATGGACATCCAAATTGTTTAAGCCTTACTCTTACTTTAAATTGATTTTGCTATCGACTACGTGTTTTGATAAATTTAAAAAAGATTGAGCTAAAATTTGGAATTTATTTTACATTTTTTTTCAGTTGTTTAAATAAGCAATTATCTACGATTTAAGATTTTTGATCCAACTTTTGGTTGCTGAGATATTACTTCAAAATAAATACAAAAAAAATATTGAATAAGTTAATTTTTCAATCTTCTCAATATCTTTGAAATTATTAATACTGGGACGCACAACGCATGTCCAATATACAAGGATGCCAAAGCCTCCCTAAAACGTTGGAACGGTAACTTCAACTCACAGGTTTTCGGGCTTGTCTCCGCGGATTTTCGGGCGATTTTTTTTACTAGAGCAAACAAAAGTTGGAACGACGTTTTTGATCGCATAAATTACAGATTTGATCAAATCGAGTTCTGCAAAGTTTAAGGATCATCTAGACATCCTTATAATTCACTCAAAAAAAAATGTCCCGGTTGGTTGAGTTATGCCCGAGAACCAGCGAGTTGAAAATACCGTTCCATCTTTTTTAAGGAGTTTTATTTATGTTGATCTTTAACGGCATTGTATTGAAATTTATTTCACAAATTGATATCGGCATTTAAAAATTAAGTGACTCTTTAAACTAAAATTATTTTAATGTGTCTATATATTTGAGTGGTTTTATCTCAAATATGAAGTTGAGGGTATAGTATATTTTCTCAGCTTAAAGAAAAACTAATATTTTCAGGAAAGGGCACCTTTGGCCCCTATTTTTTTAATCTTTAAATTAATTGAGAAACAAAAACAATGTTTGCTTGAAGCTCGTTTTTTTTCTCTAAAAATCTAAAATGTTTGCCCATGTTTCTCTTTGGCTCAAGAGATGGTCCCTATTAACATAAAAAAAACTAAAAAAAATACCTACAACTTTGACGATGGATAGTAAACGTGTATTTTATGAAATGTTATTTAATATAACAATCCGAATTGTGTAACCCATGAAATAAGGAATATATTTTAGACCAAAATATTCATCAAATTTTTTGGTGAATCTTAAAGTATGTATCGTTCGTTTTTTCGTTACTGGTTATTTTTTAATGTTAGACGTTTCACTTGCAAATGAGGTAGTGAAACTGAAATTTTGCGCGATAATCCTGAAATTGGGGTTTTTAGTTTCTTTGTACTTAAAAAAATATTGCATGAGAGAGGAGATACAAGATATCTTGAGTTTGTTTTAAGTGCCAAAAGGAAATCTTTCGATTAAGATTCTTCAATCACTTATAGGACCAGCTACTATAATTAGTAGGCTTAGTGATTTTTCACGCTCAAAAATTGCAAATTTCACGGGGACCTCAATTTAAAAACACCAAATTTCACGCAAATTTCGCGGAACTTAAAAAATGTTAAAATAATTCTGTAAATCCTATGTTTAAATCACAGAAACATTTTTTATTCTTCAATAAACTAAAAAAAAACACTAAATTTGAATGCGACACACAAAAAATTCTCCCAATTTTAAAAAAAAAATTCTCTTGGTTTATGGATGGGCTCCATATATTTATTTTTTTTATATATATACGTAGGGCACGCGTAATCTCATTTACTGAACTGCTCTTTTAATATTCGTCTAATAATGCTAAAATGTTTTCGCAAATTTGCTTCTGTTATATCTTTTTACATTTTAATGAATTTCATATCAAAGCAAGATTTAACAATCTTGTCCAGTCAAAATGAGTAAAATAAATTGAATTTTCTGCGACATTCAGCCCATTAAACATATTTTTCAAGAGTTTTAGCTCACTTTTCAAAAACTAAATTAAAATCAATTTGCAAAAATAATATAATTTTTAACAAAATCGAAATTTTTATTCTAAGTGATTTCTCACTTTCTCACGCACACAAAAAAAGTAGTATTTTTTAACTTTCACGGGAATTATCCACCCAAATAAACAAATATCGTTAAAATTAAACAGGCCCAAAAAAATAATTGATGTGTTTTTAAAGTGTGATTCCAAAGATAAAAATACTCTTCATTTTATTTTGAATAAAACAAAGCTTGATTCTTTTAATTTCTTTCAAAACTATACCTTTCAAATAAAATAGCAGTAAAATTTTTAATACAGCGAATGAAAATATTACTAAATTTAGTTAGTTTCCAAAAAAAACATAAAAATCTGAACATTTCTTCAAATGGTTCATATCAACTTGACATACATATATATTCAAGCTTTTTAATTGAAAACTAATAAAATTTACTTAAATAGTCTTTTTGGATGAAATATTTATTAAGTTGTTATTTAAAAAAAATGATTTGAGAAAATTGATAAATTTCACGAATTTCACGCCGTCCACGAAATCGTCAAAAATCACTAACCCTATATTAGTAATTAAACCAGGGTATTCACTCGCTTAATTCTACAGTAGTTCATAAGATTATTTTTATTCCTTTCGAGTTTGATAAATTATTTTGAGAAAAATCGTTACATTTTCACACAAACATAAAATTTCACGGGATTTCGCGGAAAAAGCCAAATTTCGCGGATTTCACGCTGTCCGCGAAATCGTGAAATTTCACTAACCCTAGTAATTAGCTAAGATCTGATATCTTGAAAAAAAATTTTTTTCGCAGAGAATCATTTTTAGACACTTCATTTATAATACATATTTAGTTTTTTGCCTTGTTACAAAAATCTATTATTGTCAGCAATATTTATTTTTTAAGTTGTTCCAAAATAGAACTGTCGAAGACTACATCTACTTTCAATGCAAATTTGCAAGCACATTTTTAGCTACTTGATACCATCAACAAAAAAAATGAAATTGTGTTTGCATTTAAGTACGCATTTTTTAGGGTATATTAACTTTGGATACAGTCACTTTATTTTTTAACAGCTTTTAAACTTTTGCAAGACGTAGTTACATGAGTATTAAAAAGTGTACATTCAATAACAGGCTCAAAGTATTGATATTAATCTGCCGAAATATATAATTCAATATTGAATTGAAAATATTAAGACATTGAAATATAAGAAATAATTTTAAACACAATAATTGTATGGTTTTGAAGTGTAACAAAAAATGTATGCATAAAAGTAAATTCAAAGCGCGTATTTTTTTGTTTTTTTTTAAGATTTTTTTTAAAGGCCACGTGGTCAGCCGTCGACCCCCCCCCCCTCCCCCCCATGGCTTTTCATGGTTTTTTTTCGGTCGGATTTCGGACCCCCTCCCCCCCCCCTAAGGAGACCACGTGGTTTATGCACGACCCCATTCGATTTCTTGACCGGTTCCTTCCGAAGTGCTCTCTACTGTTATTGTTTTGTCTATTAAAACTATCGAAATCCTCGTTAAAATACCATTTCTTACCATTATTTCTTACAACCTCTTTATTCCATCAACTAGAACAAAAACACTGTATTGTACGCTTCGCCTTATTTCATTTAATATTTTATTATATTTCAGCTAATTATGAAGGTTATTTACTATATAAAGTTTCCTACATAAAATTATATTCATTTATCTGTATATTATTACATTAAACAAAACTTTCACAACAATAATGCAAAAATACTCTGGAGCGTTTGGTACGGTATGTCCACGCATCCCTCCTCCCCTGTAGATTCTGTGAAATGTGATCCGTTCACAGAATCCTCTCTGCGGTAAACACAACGCAGTAGGGCTGGCCGCTTTAACTTTTGTATTACATTTTCGGGTGTTCTCGGATGTACTACAATTATTAATATTGACAAGAAAAGTGCTTGGGGCGTGATCTAATCCCAACACAAGACTTTCCAGCATGCTTTCATCGGACTGGCTGCGTTTGTGTTAGATTAGATTAGATTGGCCGGTTCCTTCCGAAGTGCGTATACCGCTTAAAAAAAAACACCCCTGAGATTTTTTCAGCGTTTGTAGTGCTTTCAAATGCAACCTGGCGCTTTAAATTTGGCTTGCTCCTCTTCGAGATTTTGGGTTTTGAATTTGCATCTTTTTTACCTTAAAATTGCTGTAACTTTTGACCTTTAAGTCCAAATTTACTTGTCAAAAAATAAAAATGTTTGTTTTTTAGAGCCCTAAAAGTGCCTCCAATATCACCTTTCTCTAAAACTTAACCCTGAATTGCCACGTTCAAAAAACTGAATTTCGAAAGTTTGCCTGCTTTCTATAATTTTGGTCGTAGAAGGCGTAGATTACGAGATAAAATGTTGATGTCTTCGACAAAGTTGCTTGAATTGGCAAGCCCAACAACTTTCTAGAAGACGAAAAAGTTCCTCAAAAATATTCCTGAAAAGTTAGATTTTCAAAATTAAATTAATTGGTTCACGATTAACCACCCTAAATTTCAACCAAACCCAAAGGTGGCCCTTCCTATTTGCAACTACTCTTCTGAAGACATCAAAGCTCCAAAACTTCATCATTTTTCGGAAAATCCATTTTCCACTTAATTTTGCGATCTGGACTATGTCCAGATTTTTTTGAAACTTCAAAACAACTCGCTCCTAATTCCATCTAATTTGCTGATTTTCACTAATAATTGAATGTAAAAGTACAGACATGCCAACTTTACAGACACGATGGAATTAAATGCTGTTCCCATCATCACCACTCATTTCAGCAATTCTCTACCAAACCCGAAAATGGATTTCGTTTGTATTTTTTTCATTTGGCTCTTTGTGGGGGCCTTCTCCATACAATCTTGGCAACTGTCCATACAAAAATGGTACGTAAATATTTGAAAATCTGTAACCTCTGATGGAATTTTCTAATCAATTTGGTGTCTTCAGCAAAGTATTAGGTATTGATGAGGACTGTTCAGAAAAAAAATGGAACACGGAAAAAAACTTGCCGACTTTTTAATTAACTTGTATTTTAACAAAAGCTCAATTTTCCAACATCGGTATTTTTTGATTTTCCAGATTTTCAAAAATGTTTTAGGGGACCAAAATCCACAACTTTTGAGCCTCAGAGAAGTATAGTCAAAAATGTTGCCGCCACGTTATAAATTTTTGAAAAAAATTTTATTTTGAAAAAACACAATTTATTACAAAAAAAAAGTTTGACCTGATTTTTGTGTAAATTTGAATTTGCAATCAAAAACTTTACAGATTTTTTGATAAAGTGCCTCATTTTCAAGATATAGCCACCGAAAGTTTGATTTCAGTGAAATATTTGCAGATTTTCGATTTATTAAAATAATCACCATGAGTGACCATTTCTGAAAATATATTTTTTTAAACTTCAGAAAATCTGCTAACAAAAATGTCCAGGAGACATTGAAGATTGGATCTCTGGTTGCTGAGATACAGCGACTTAAGAAAAGGAAAATTTTAGTTTTCTAAGTCTCACCCAAACTCCATTTTCTAATGCCGATGTCTCAGCAACTAATAGACCGATTGTTAATGTTAAATAATGAATCATTCGTGAAATTTTCCGACCTTTTCGAAAACAATTTTTGAAGCAAAACTTACATTTCAATAGAGCCTAACATTCAATATTTCAATTTGAAAATTGTTGAAAGTTGCAATTTAGGCTTTGGTTTAAGGTTTAAACAATATCAAATGAGTTTTTGCTTCATAAAATTTGGATTGAGGTTCACCGAGTTGGATAAATACGAAGAGTGCTGAAAAAAATCAAGATTTGCAACGAGTTCCATACAACATTTTTTGCAATTCCGAAAAACACCCATTGCGTTAAATTTTAAGTCAAATTTTCATGTATTTTGTCGTTTAAATCAAAAAAATGTTGAAAAGTGTTACTTTTCGAAACAAGAGCTGAAAAGTTCAACTTTTCAGCACCCATTTCAGTACTGAAAAGTAGAACTTTTCAGCATTTGTTTTGAAAAGTGTTGCTATTCGATTCTGTTATTTTTGGTATATACAGAAAGGTAGGCTATTTCGTCGTTCAAGAATGACAGGGAAAGTAAGTAGGTTCACGACGGAATTGCAAAAAGAACATAGGGGGAGAGGGGGCAGAATGGCCCGCCTAAGTAAAATGCGCCAAAAACCATAGAAAAACATGAAAACTTATGAATTCAGTGTAGTAGGCTTATGCTTTGGGATGTTTCCTTCAATGTTACATACTTGGTTGATGAAATTTTTTAGCTTAAAACTGTTTTTGAGCCACTTTAAAAAAAAAAAGTTTTTTCGACTTTTTTTCCAGGGTGCGGGGCAGAATGGGTCACCCTGCGGGGCAGAATGGGCCACCTTAGAAAACAAGCCATTTTGTCTAATACAACGTTGAAGGGAGATAAGAAATGACTTAAGGTACCTTTCTAACATAGTTTCCATGAAGTTAGACCACTTTAATAAAAATAGTCACTTATCAAAACAAAATTTTTGAAAATAGTGTTAATATGTTGAAAAAGGACACTATTTTTACAAATAATCATCAAAACAACTAAAAAATCAACTAATTTTGCATTAAACGTGATTTGTGAAGCTACCAGGAGTGAAATAATCCATTTAATCCAAATTTCATAACTTTTGATTGTTTTTATAAGGCAGGATAAGGGTGGTCCATTCTGCCCCCAAGTGGATTTTAATTTAACACTTCCACCATCAAGTCTCTAAATGATTTCAAGGTTCCGTTGTTGTTTGTATACCTTGGTAGTAACATCTAGTATCGTTATAAGCATTGAGCAAACTTTTTCAAACAGTCCAACTTTTCAGAAAGCTTATTTAAAAACCTCGAAATAAACAACATTTGCGTGGTTTTTCTAATAAATTTACATTTTTGCTCATAATTCCAAGAATACAATGAATTCAAACGTCGTTTTCGGTATGGTGAAGTTATTTGACGTCCTTTATAAGACCCTTGCCTTACAATTGGTCTAAATCTATTCTAAAGCCCAAAACCAAGGGTGGCCCATTCTGCCCCCCTGGTCCATTCTGCCCCCCCTGCCCCTACATGTATTCAATGAAAATAAAAAGTTCAATTTTGACCGAAAAAAAACTCTGCTGTCAGTTTTGTCCTCTAGCGCAACTCAGCACAACTCTATCTTCACTCCAATTAGAAAGTCCGAAAACTTCACCGTCCATTCGATGCACACAACAGCACACATCCAATTCATTTCCTTCATTCCAATCCGACGAAAAAAAAATCATTCACCACTTCACTTGACTCTTCTTTTTGCCTCCTTCCATTCGTTACATTTCTCCAACCTTTATTTACTGTTACTCTTCTTTCCCCTCTCGACTAAACTGTTCCTCTCTTCGCTCTCTTTCTCTCTCGTGGGCCTTTAAAGTCATGTGTGTTGTTTCGCTCTCCCACAACTCCCTTCCCGAGCGCGATGCGGCATCATCACAAAAATGGAACTAAAAATAGACACAAACCGTAATTGATGACGTAATCGTGTGCCGACGACACTGCTGACAGAATGCAGATGCGCCCCAATTAAAAGTGAGGATCGATTCCAACAGGAAAAACTCAATTTCCAAAGCAACATTTTGCGCAATTTCGTGACTTTTCCTCGGGCGAACGAAATTTGTCAGCACTCTCTCCTTCTTTCCTCCGCCGACTCGGGGTGCCGCGATGAAGGTGATATTATCGATTTTTCTCACCAGATTGAAAAGCACTTTTTCACCCATAATTTATGAATTTTCAGCAGCAGCAGCGTACATTTTGCAACGACGACGACGACGGTATCATCGGCGGAAAAGCATTAAAGCCCACTTTCGTTTCGATTGCGTGGAATCCGGTCGGAAGTGACCCAGAAAAAAAGGTTGGGTGTGTCACCACCCAGCGGAAGAAAATTTTCTTCCAACCCAACGCCGAAATTCCATCTTTTCGGGCACTGAACTAGCGAACTCGGGGCAAGTGGCACATTGAGCGGGCTACTTACGGCTTGGGGATCACTTTTTCGCTGTTTTTGAACAGTTTTTCACTAGTTTTCCCAGGGTAATTTCACTTTTTCACACGGAGCACGAACTTTTCTCCACGAAGGCTGTCGACAAACTGTAATGGCTGCCGGGAGTAGTGCTGCCACCATGCGGATTGTGACATCTGTAGCAAGCCTTCTTAAACATCTGTACCGACTATCGCAGAAATCGAGATTTGCAAAGTGAGATGTGAGACGTCAAAGTAGTTCGATTTTTCAACTCCTTTTTACAAAATTTGGGTTTTCCAAGTTTAGGCTAGTATTGTGGATTTAGCTCGTAGCTGGATTTTCTGGCATCTTCTCACGGTCATTGGAAACGGTCGTGGATAGACCTAGGGGTTCCCAGTTGGAGTAAAAAAAATCAATTTATAGAAAAATTATGGATTAAAATTTTGCTTTTTCATCACTTCTCCAACATCAGGAATAATTGTTTGAACATTCTCGCATTTTTTTTATTCGGTCGGAAAAATATTATTTTTCTTGAAAAAACTTTCATTTTAATCACATGATCACCCCTAATTATGGCTCGATGCCGCCATCATGCGACCGCGTGCTCCGTTTGTTTGTCAACAAAGCTGCAGCTGGATAGTGAGACGAAGTGAGGGGGGAAGAGATTTTGACATTTTTATGCCCGCATCTGGCCCGCCGCCTATTTCGTCGGTCACTGAGCCGCCGGTCGTTTCTAGTGACCGAGTCCAGCTAGGAACTGATCGTACAATATGGAGATCGGAAGGAAAGGGGTCAAGAAACAGCTTTACGAACAGCAGAACAAAGGAGAGGGAGCGTTTTCTTGGGGCTTTTCTTCACCCTCTCTGGCTTGCTTTCGCTGCCGCTGCTGCCCATTTGAAATTTTTCTTGACCGATTCCTTCCGAAGTGCATACACCGCTTTTGACTGAATCGGCCTAAAAATTGATTGAGTACCATCATCTGGGGCGAATCGGGAAACATGAAGCGAATTTGGGATAACTGTATTAAGCGGTATACGCACTTCGGAAGGAATCGGTCAAGAAAAATTTCAAATGGGCAACAGCGGCAGAGTAAGCAAGCCAGAGAGGGTGAAGAAAAGCCCCAAGAAAACGCTCCCTCTTCTTTGTTCTGCTGTTCGTAAAGCTGTTTCTTGACCCCTTTCCTTCCGATCAGCGTATACTAGCCTTTAACCTAGAGCTAGACCTAGAGATCCTAAATCGAGAAATTAAAAGGGCAACATGGAGTTAAACTTTCTGTCAAGCTTCTGTAAAGTTTACCATGACTGTTGCGAAAGTTTAACCACTGACGAACTGACGTGCCACGCGCAAACCACTTTTGACCGCAGCTGTCTTCTTCTTGTTTGGCGTTTTTGCTTCTAGCGAACAATCTGTCAACCGATTTTTCTCTCTTCCCTCACTTCACTAGCTCTCTTCTCTCGCTTCGCGCCAATGTTTACATGCAATATATTGTTGAAGTCAGCATAAACTGACACACGCTTTCGCCGAAACGAACAGCGTGCTCTAAAATCGTTCTGAGCGCATACTTTTTTGAAACGACGCGG
Source organism: Culex pipiens pallens (assembly GCF_016801865.2). Lineage (NCBI taxonomy): Eukaryota > Metazoa > Arthropoda > Insecta > Diptera > Culicidae > Culex > Culex pipiens. The sequence continues at coordinate 37,617,846 of NC_068939.1, read as the reverse complement.
ATTACAAGTTGAATCATAGTCGCAATATCGAAAATACGTTTGGAAGAGAGAATTAAGGTAAGAACAAGATTGTCCGTCAGGCCTGGACGCAAACGCAAAATTTTGCGCCTGTCATCATAGCCTGCCAGTCATCGACCATTGAACAAAGCAACCCCTGTAGATTGTTCGACTGACAGTTGATGGAAAAATCGAACTGGCACAGCGTTCTGCGTTCACCACTGCGTCGAACGGACAATCTTGTTCATAGCTTTAGTTCAGCTAACCTGAAGGTAGATGGAGCTGGTGTTCGCTGGAGAATTTGCGGTCAGAATTTCCTCACCAATATGTATGAGGTGGCACGTCAGTTCGTCAGTGGTTTAACTCCATGTTACCGGCTCACATCTCTCTTTTTAATTTCACGATTAACCTTTTTACTGCACAATATTTGGATTTTTTAATGGTTTCGGATAGAACAACAATCGAGAAATTAAAAGTGCAACATGGAGTTAAACTGTCTGTGAAGCTTCTGTGAAGTTTACCATGACAATCGAGATATTAAAAAGAGAGATGTGAGCCGGTAACATGGAGTTAAACTTTCGCAACTGTCATGGTAAACTTCACAGAAGCTTGACAGAAAATTTAACTCCATGTTGCACTTTTCATTTCTAGATTGCGAAAGTTTAACTCCATGTTACTGGCTCACAGCTCTCTTTTTTAAAATCTCGATAGTGCATCGATTTTCAAATTTCAAGCTTGCTCTAAAACATGCTGTCACTTTTCAGACTGTAGTCCCGATTTGCCCCAAATGACGGTACATACCCGATTTGAGTGGTAGTTTGACAGTTCACTTGATAAGAAATACCTTATAGAAAAACATTGTTCACTATCAATCACATCAGGTGCTACATTCGAATTTTGAACACGAATTGGGTCCTCAAATCATGTTTAGATTAAATAAATCCACAATCCAAACTCCATTTAAGGACCCAATTGGTTCGAGCAGACCACAAAAGACCTGGGGGCTTGCCTGGGGGTCGTTAATGTGGATGGTTTGGATGGTTTCTTTTTACAATCTTTCAAACTTTAGCCAGAATCGTTTTTTTAGCATAACTTTTGAAGTACTTTACTAAACGTTTTGATATTAACTAGGGTCTTATGGGACCCCAAGACAAATCGAATGAGACCAAAACGGTCCAAATCGGTTCAGCCAGTCCGGAGATAATCGAGTGCATATTTTTCGGTGCACGGACTCACATCCAGACACACGCACAGACATTTGTTCAGAATTTGATTCTGAGTCGATAGGTATACGTGAAGGTGGGTCTACGAGGTCGAATAAAGAAGTTCATTTTTCGAGTGATTTTAAAGCCTTTCCTCAGTAAGGTGAGGAAGGCAAAAAGTTTAAAAATTCTTGAACTCTGATACTTGGACCGGCGTTTTCAAGACATTTTGCGGGATATATCGAAGTATTTCGTCGTGAATCCCAGCAAATTTATTGAAATATTAAAGGTTCTATTTTCAGAAAAGTCGTAGAAAATCTATGGATTTATGTACATGTCAATACAATTTCTTATGAAAATGCCTTTAGAGGCTTTAAATTACTTGTTTAACCTCCAAATAAATGGTTCCGAATCAAATTTACCAGATTTCCAACTTTCAAGCTGTCAAAAGCTTGAAACCACGTGCTCGGAAATTGTCGAACATTGGTGTTGAAACGTTTGACAGTTTGACAACTGGTTTTGACTTGAGTTTTGACGGTTGAATGCTTTTAATTCGAATACGTTCGAATTAGCGAGCATTCGAAGTAGCGGTGTCATTAGAAGTAGCGAAATTAGAATTAACGAATCCGATCTGTAATTGTAAAATTTATCATTAAAAAACAGCAACAAATTGCCTGGTGGCATTGGCTGTGTCTATCATTCAAAATAGAATGAAATCCATAAATTTTGGAGAAATTCACTTTTTATTTAACGAAATTGGGCATATATCTGCTTATATTGAACCAAAGCTAATGCTTTTTTTAGGGAACTTATTGTTCTCTGCCTGCAATGTGATTGATTCGAAAATGTTTAAATGAAATACTCTTAGTTTAGCATTTATAAATGTTGCTACCATTGGAACTACCATGACAAATTGAACGCAAAAGAAAAAATATTCGGTCGTCTTGTTTCTTCAAGCTATGATCGGCATTATTTCAAAGAAAGCTACAAAAACTTGTTAATTTGGCTCAGAAACTTTCTATAGAAGATTAAATATTGACCAAATATGTAATCTGGAGACTTTCAATTCATATTCTTAAGAATTTTTATGGGTTTGTACATAAATTCATCAATATCCTGAACTGTTCTGAAAAAAAATCCTACATAAAATCGATAAAATCTTCGAAAATATTTCGAATCTTTCTCGGCATGTTTGGGTTGATTTCAAAGCTTTTGAAATTTTGAAAATTTTCGATGTATATAATCGCAAAATGTTTTTTTTTCGTTGAAATTTTTGTTTTCGTCAAATCTTACATTTTTTTATAACTTATGATTGCAAAACAACTGAACTAGTGTAAAATGAATTTTAAAACACTTTTTCCATGAAAATGTTGAAAGTATGGTTTGTTATTTCAATATTTATATTTTTTATTTTATTTGAAAAATTAAATCACCAATTTAAGCTTAATTTTGGGACCCAAAAAAATCAAACCATCCACATTAACGACCCCCAGGCAAGCCCCCAGGTCTTTTGTGGTCTGCTCGAACCAATTGGGTCCTTAAATGGAGTTTGGATTGTGGATTTATTTAATCTAAACATGATTTGAGGACCCAATTCGTGTTCAAAATTCGAATGTAGCACCTGATGCGATTGATAGTGAACAATGTTTTTCTATAAGGTATTTCTTATCAAGTGAACTGTCAAACTACCACTCAAATCGGGTATGTACCGTCATTTGGGGCAAATCGGGACTACAGTCTGAAAAGTGACAGCAAGTTTTAGAGCAAGCTTGAAATTTGAAAATCGATGCACTATCGAGATTTTAAAAAAGAGAGCTGTGAGCCAGTAACATGGAGTTAAACTTTCGCAATCTAGAAATGAAAAGTGCAACATGGAGTTAAATTTTCTGTCAAGCTTCTGTGAAGTTTACCATGACAGTTGCGAAAGTTTAACTCCATGTTACCGGCTCACATCTCTCTTTTTAATTTCACGATTAACCTTTTTACTGCACAATATTTGGATTTTTTAATGGTTTCGGATAGAACAACAATCGAGAAATTAAAAGTGCAACATGGAGTTAAACTGTCTGTGAAGCTTCTGTGAAGTTTACCATGACAATCGAGATATTAAAAAGAGAGATGTGAGCCGGTAACATGGAGTTAAACTTTCGCAACTGTCATGGTAAACTTCACAGAAGCTTGACAGAAAATTTAACTCCATGTTGCACTTTTCATTTCTAGATTGCGAAAGTTTAACTCCATGTTACTGGCTCACAGCTCTCTTTTTTAAAATCTCGATAGTGCATCGATTTTCAAATTTCAAGCTTGCTCTAAAACTTGCTGTCACTTTTCAGACTGTAGTCCCGATTTGCCCCAAATGACGGTACATACCCGATTTGAGTGGTAGTTTGACAGTTCACTTGATAAGAAATACCTTATAGAAAAACATTGTTCACTATCAATCGCATCAGGTGCTACATTCGAATTTTGAACACGAATTGGGTCCTCAAATCATGTTTAGATTAAATAAATCCACAATCCAAACTCCATTTAAGGACCCAATTGGTTCGAGCAGACCACAAAAGACCTGGGGGCTTGCCTGGGGGTCGTTAATGTGGATGGTTTGATTTTTTTGGGTCCCAAAATTAAGCTTAAATTGGTGATTTAATTTTTCAAATAAAATAAAAAATATGAATATTGAAATAACAAACCATACTTTCAACATTTTCATGGAAAAAGTGTTTTAAAATTCATTTTACACTAGTTCAGTTGTTTTGCAATCGAAAACGAAACTATTGGCACTACGCCCCCCGGGGCATGGCCTTCCTCTAACGTGGGATTTCTGCTCCAGCGCCTCTGACGAGACAGGAGAAACCGGGACCGACGTTTTACTTCACCATCCGATAGAAGCTCAGTGGATAAGGCGGGAATCGAACCCGCGTCTCATAGCATCATCGGGATCGGCAGCCGAAGCCGCTACCCCTGCGCCACGAGACCAATCATTTTGCAATCATAAGTTATAAAAAAACGTTACTTAATCCACCTTTAGGTGGTTGGTGCCTTCCTCTCATTTATAGAGTGATTCCAACCCCCCTAAAGTGTCCACATGGTTTATGGATCGCCCCTAACGTGTTCGCCGCACCAAAGAGGTCCTAATATAAATAAGTTATGAGTAAAAAAAAACAGACCACCTACAGACTTTTTGTCAAGATTGTACATACACCGCCGTTGGGAAAAAGATTGAGGTTATGTAAATTCAGAGCATTTTTTAAACTGCTTGTAATTTTAGATAGATAAGTCAGATCTTGAAAATTCTTAATCCACAAGAAAGGTAATTTCAGAACCTTTCTAAAATATATAATAGGGCAGGTTTTCATGCAAAAACCACAAATTTCAAATTGTGAAATTTATATGCAACAGTTTTTTAAGCATAATTTTTGATGTGCTTAACTAAATCTTATGAATTTCAATAGGGACTTATGGGACCCCAAGATGAATCGAATGAAGCCAATACAGTCAAAATCGGCTCAGTCAGTGACGAGATATTCCAGTGACATTGATTCGGTACACATGTCTACATACAAACACACCGACATTTGCTCTCTGAGTCGATATGTATAAACGGCGGTAGGTCTAGGAGGTCTAATTAAAAAGTTCATATTTTGAGTGATTTTATAGCCTATCCTCAGTAAAGTGAGGAAGGCAAAAAATTTTTGGTATGGATCGTGGACAAAGCCATACACTACCCCCCCCCCCCCCCCTGTGGTTTATGGATGGCCCCAAGTTATCAAATTTGTCCCCCTACTGCAACAATAGGATGACCAGATCGAGTTGGGTCTTCTTCAGGACCTCGAACTTACCAATGTAAACGCCGTGCAATGGGTACATGTCTATGTCCTTGACCATAGAGTCAAGCAGATGCTGGTAGAAAACCTTCGTTAGATGCGTCCATACCCGCCGGATATTTGACCAGCTTGAGGTCGTTGTAGGTAAGCTTGGCGTTGATGGCGGTCGCAGCAGCAGCCTTGACTGCTCCTCCGACACTTTCGCTTCTCGGCTTCCGCTTTTTGCGTTTGATTTCCGCTTCATTCTCCCGCGCCCTTGAACTTTTCCGCTTCGGCCGCCTCGTTGAGCTTCAGCAGCAGGGCACTCAGCGAGCGGTTTATGTTCCAGTTTCATCAGCTTGACGCCGTCGTAGATGTAGGGCTTGCTCACAAACAGTTTCTTCAGGAAACGTTTGGCGGACCTCAAGTCTTGCAAGTGCTCGATAATCAGTCCGGAATTTTTCACGGTCATCGGGTAGACCGGCAGGTTGCGGATGAATCCTGTGGCACCATACAACTTATTCGAGGGGACCATTTTCATGGAGCCGTCGTCTAGATCGAGGACTTTGACGGCGTCCAGGGCAAAAACTTCCGTTAATCTTCTTGTCCGCCAGAAAAGTCTGTATTGTCAAGAACCGCATCGCATCCAGATCGTCGGTCCACGGCACTTCCAACTTTTTGCTTCAGCAGCTCGTTCTTGCGCTCGTCCGTCAGTATCCACAGTACATTGGAAAACCTTCTCTGGATCGACCTGCTCCTTGGCCGCCGATTTGCCCGACTCGGTGTCCTTCTCGTCAGAGCCTTCTTCTTCCGGCTCTCCGGCCTCCTCATCTTCCTTCTGGCTGACCTTATGCTTCCACTCCTTAACCGGATCAATCTTCTGGTTGTCGTCGTGCTGGTACTCCAGCAGTGGATCTCCCAAAAAGTGGAAGATCAACCGGGTCAGCGCGGACATCATTGTGAACATCCGAAACGTTCAACCGTGTCAGTTCCATCGTGCGTGAGTTCAAGGCGAACGTTAGAGGGAAGTTGTACGAACTGGTCGTGTTGTCACAGAAACAACCCAACGGAATCTTAAGGTCAAGGTCCAAACACCTTACCCTCTCCCCAACGGATGCCTCAAACCGGTACAAACAGGTTATGTTACTCGTTCCACCCCTCCCATGCAGGAACACATTCCGTGGCAATTGAAACTCTCCCTTACGCTTCCGGAACACCCTTGAACAGAGCAGCGGAACATCCTCTCCCTTCTGCCCAAGGTACGGCTCACCGCCGAGCAACGTATCGGCAAACTCGTACTTGATGCCGAAGCTGGACGGAAACAGCGAAGTTCCCGTCATCGTGTGGAACTTGATTTTCTGCGAAGAATCCCCAATTAAGTCCGGATTAAAATCCCAACTTTGTAAGAACATACCAAATCACTCCCAGTGCTGACGTAGCTCTCCAGCGGTGTGCACGGCCGCATCCGGTGGTTGTTACGATCCAGCGAGACGTGGTCGCACAGCTTGGGTGCGTCGTTGGCGTAGAACTCGGCCACCATCCGGCGGCGCTCGTTACTTCGGGAAGATTTATCCCTCCGCCCGGAAGACTCTTTGATCACTTCGTTGTCCTTGCCGTGGCGCGATCCGTCCTTGCCTTTCCCACGGCCACCGGACGAGTACTTGGGCATCTTTTTCGAACCGTACTTGGGACTTTTTCGAACCGGATCACCGGCCAAACGCGTAACAAACCAAACGTAAACAAACTAAACTTTGTTTATTTTTGTTTGAAAAACACAGGGTAATACAAAAAAAAAATATGTTCAATGACAGACGATGATCGACCAATAGAACTGTGCCCTGCTACGTTTTTCTGTTTCATCCCAGTCGCGGCGTTCTGGTAGGATTCGGGCAAAGTGAATGATGAACCGTAATACCAGTACAGAGCGGATTCGTTGATTTGAATGGAAATGCATTCGAATTAGCGAATCCGAATTCGCCCTTTTAAAAGGGTATCGAAAATGTTCTGATTTTGACATACCCTTTTAAACGGGTAAGGCCGGGTGAACTTAAAAAAGGATAGAAAGTATCCTTTTTGAGGATTGAAAGTACCCTTTTGAGGGATACTTGTGATTTTGAGTGTACTTTTCGTTACCACAGACAACGTATAAGCTTCCCCAGACAATTCCCATAATTAAGTCGAGCGGTTTCGGCCGACTCATCGGCCAACGAGTCTGACGGAATCGGTTATTAAAACAACCGGTTCTTAACCAATTGGGTCTTAAAATTAGGCTTAGATTGCTGATATTATTGTTTACAGCGATAAAGCTTGTTTTTCTGACAACAATGAGTTTAAAATGGATTTTTAAATTATTTTGAAAAATAAACCTAGCGGTCCTTCTTGACAAAAAAGGTCCTACTTGACAGCTCTTTCCAAGGGAACCATAGTTGGTACATCGAAAAAATGTTGTCTTGACAACTTTTTTGCATTGAAATAAAAAAAGTGATCAGAAATGGTTTTTGAGCGAGTTTATAATCGTTGTACATCAACATTTACATAGGGCTTTAGGACTCTATTTAGTCTGTGAATAAAAAAAAATAGTCGAGTAGTACCTTATCTGTCAAGAAGGGCCACGAAGTGACCGCTAAGTAATTTTTTTAAATTGAAAAAAAAAACGTTTTTTTTACCGGGCTATCACTGGATCAATACTGTCTTGACAACACTGCCATGTTTGGTTGGGCGTAAAGGCAAATGCTCGTTTGGATACAAATGGCAAATCTCTTCTGATATTGCACCAATATGAAGCCAATATTGTAGTCCATACTGTACGCAGCCTAAGCGTATTACGTGAATATTATGCGCGTAAGATATTCACGCTGATATCATGCGATATTATATTATGCGCGTATGATACGCCGTATGCGATATACTCGAAGTGATTACAAATTAACATTTGTAGTGCGCCATTGGATCGAAATGCATTGAAACATCACAAGCGTTAAAGCGGCCAGGCCTACTGCGTAAAGTCGTATCGCAGATACATGATTCGTTTGAAGTGGGTTGAGTTTGAGCACGGAGTAAGAAGCGTGGGGACACACCACCATACGCTCCGAGATTTGGTTTTATTCGGTTGGAGCACCATGCTAAGAAGGTTTGGTACTCCGGGACCCTCTGGGATGGGGATGGGACATTGTATTTCCACGAATGCCCTGGACACTATTTGCCATGGTTATAGCGCCACAACTCGCTCTCTGTAACAGTATTCCTAATTCCAGTCCAAGTTCACCAAGTCGTCATGGCCTAGTGGTTAGCATTTTTGCTTACCAATCCAAAGGACGAGGGATCGAACCCCACCTTGAGCGACTTTGATTTTTCGTTCATATTCATAATTTCAAATTTCTATGTTCTTAACTTTTTCGTTGGGAGCAGATGGGAATCGAACCCAGAACCATTCGCTTACAAAGCGAACACCGTAACCAGTCAGCCACGGCCGCTCCCATACTCGACTAAAATCCATTACTGATCACTTTTTTTTTCATTTTAATGCAAAAAAAATAAATCGACAAGACAACATTTTTTCGATTGATCAATTATAGTCCCCTTGGAACGAGCTGTCAAGTAGGACCTTTTCTGTCAAGAAGGGTCGCGATTTTTTTTTTAAATTGATTAAAAAATCCATTTAAAATCCTTTGAGGTCGCGGCTTAATTTAAGGACACAATTGGGTCCTAAAATGAAGCTTAGATTGCTGATATTATTGTTTACAGTGATAAAGCTTATTTTTCTGAGTACAATGACCCTTTGTACGACCACAAAGAGTTTAAAATGGATTTTTAAATCAATTTTGAAAAATTATCCTCGCAGTCCTTCTTGACAGAAAAGCTCCTACTTGACAGCTCGTTCCAAGGGGACCATAGTTGATCCATCGAAAAAATGTTGTCTTGTGAATATTTTTTTTGCATTAAATTGAAAAAAAGTGATCAGAAATGGTTTTTAATAGTGTTTTTCACCGTTGTACATAAAAATTGACATAGGGTTTTAGTACCCTATTCACTTCGACCAGTCTCCCTGTTTACATACCAATTTTTCATTACTGAATTCAGTTAAATTTACTGAAATCTGCACTACTGAAATTTTCAGTAAATGAAAACTTGCTGAAATTTCAGCAAACTTTGACAGCTTCATACAAATTTTAACTGAAGTTCAGCGAAAAACTAACTGAAAATTTCAGTAGCGCAATTTTCAGTAAATATTAACTGAAAACGAACATCAGAATTTGCTGTGTAGGGTCTCGCTAGTCAAATTCACTTCGACCAGTCTTCCTATTTAGGATCTCTAATGTTGAATAATACCGCACAGCTCTATTCGTCGTTCATCGACTGTCATTTCATATTTATTTTTTTGGATCACCCTGTGAATTTGAATTTGAAAACCAAAACAGAATAAGAAAAAAAAATTTGTGAGGTTATGCAAATCCATTCGTTTTTTTAAGTGCTCGTAACTTTGGAAAGGTAAGTCAGATTCCAATTTCTTTTAATCCATCCGAAAGGTCTTTTTATATCATTTCTAAAAATATATAATTTTTCATGAAAAAACCACCCTTTTTTGCATCATTTTAAATATATATGAAACAGTATTTTTAACATAACTTTCAAAATACTTGATAAATCTTTATGATTTCAAATAGGAAGATGTGCGAAGCTAAGACGGATCTAATGAAACCTCTCCGGCCAAAATCGATTCATCCAGTGACGAGATATTCCAGTGACATTGATTCGGTACACATGTCTACATACAGCCAAACACACAGACATTTGCTCAGCTCGTGATTCTGAGTCGATATGTATAAATGACGGTAGGTCTAGGAGGTCTAATTGAAAAGTTCATATTTCGAGTGATTTTATAGCCTTTCCTCAGTAAAGTGAGGAAGGCAAAATGTAAGATTTGACGAAAACAAAAATTTCAACGAAAAAAAAACATTTTGCGATTATATACTGTTGGGACCATGAAAACAACAGCAGATCTGGGCTCACTGATCGCAGCTGGATCTGCCATCATGTAGATGCTTTAGACTCTGCTTCATTCGTCTATTGTCTCGCGACGTAATTGTATCGCGCAGCCGCACAGGCGGCATTATATATTTTGTACATTTTAGTTTGTTTGTCCGTAATAAATATATTTTAATCTGTGGCAAAACATGTATTTATTCGCGGTCCGACTAGAATGCAACTTTGGCGACGAGTCAGGAGCAAATTGATTGCACCACTTGCATCAATTTGGCACCCCGCGCGTGCTTCATTCAGAAGGGGGAAAAGGCATGCAGATCAAGGAACCGGACGATTGGCTGCCAGAAACAGTACCGCCTGCAGTCGGCAATGCATGCTCCGGGTCGCGTCACTGATGCATCTCACCTTCGCACGCGGGCACCTCAGCAGCAGAAAGTGACCCAAGTTCTGCTCAGCATCGACTCCCGAGGTCAGCGCATATCAGCCACACTTCATCATGTGCAACAAAGGGGAGTCTGCAACCACAATGGCCGTCAGGAATCAGCGCGGTTTTCACAACCGGCAATCACCTGCGCCATCTCTACACTCCATCATCAACGGGCAAGTCGGGTCTGCCGGAATTGCGCCACCAAGGAAGCAGTGTCAAAACCTGTTTCGGGCCAGGCATTCCGGAACCGTTTGCTGCCTCTAGGGAGTAGTAGAGCCACCGACAAGAACGCCTTCCGTTGGAGATGGACCACCATCAAGCATCTCGGCTGCAGCATCAGCGACAACGGACGTCACGGGTTCTTCGTCATCCAAAAACCGGACTGTAGCAGACGGCGCTAGGGATTAACCATTCAGCAACTGCCCGCGGCCATTGTCTGTACAGACTCCGGAGATCAACCACATCAATAGTGTGGTATCCAAGGCAGTTTTCATTAACGGAAAGCTGGCCTGTGGTTCGATCGTCCTTCATCTTCAAAGGGGGAGATGTTGGGACCATGAAAACAACAGCAGATCTGGGCTCACTGATCGCAGCTGGATCTGCCATCATGTAGATGCTTTAGACTCTGCTTCATTCGTCTATTGTCTCGCGACGTAATTGTATCGCGCAGCCGCACAGGCGGCATTATATATTTTGTACATTTTAGTTTGTTTGTCCGTAATAAATATATTTTAATCTGTGGCAAAACATGTATTTATTCGCGGTCCGACTAGAATGCAACATATACATCGAAAATTTTCAAAATTTCAAAAGCTTTGAAATCAACCCAAACATGCCGAGAAAGATTCGAAATATTTTCGAAGATTTTATCGATTTTATATAGGATTTTTTTTCAGAACAGTTCAGGATATTGATGAATTTATGTACAAACCCATAAAAATTCTTAAGAATATGAATTGAAAGTCTCCAGATTACATATTTGGTCAATATTTAATCTTCTATAGAAAGTTTCTGAGCCAAATTAACAAGTTTTTGTAGCTTTCTTTGAAATAATGCCGATCATAGCTTGAAGAAACAAGACGACCGAATATTTTTTCTTTTGCGTTCAATTTGTCATGGTAGTTCCAATGGTAGCAACATTTATAAATGCTAAACTAAGAGTATTTCATTTAAACATTTTCGAATCAATCACATTGCAGGCAGAGAACAATAAGTTCCCTAAAAAAAGCATTAGCTTTGGTTCAATATAAGCAGATATATGCCCAATTTCGTTAAATAAAAAGTGAATTCCTCCAAAATTTATGGATTTCATTCTATTTTGAATGATAGACACAGCCAATGCCACCAGGCAATTTGTTGCTGTTTTTTAATGATAAATTTTACAATTACAGATCGGATTCGTTAATTCTAATTTCGCTACTTCTAATGACACCGCTACTTCGAATGCTCGCTAATTCGAACGTATTCGAATTAAAAGCATTCAACCGTCAAAACTCAAGTCAAAACCAGTTGTCAAACTGTCAAACGTTTCAACACCAATGTTCGACAATTTCCGAGCACGTGGTTTCAAGCTTTTGACAGCTTGAAAGTTGGAAATCTGGTAAATTTGATTCGGAACCATTTATTTGGAGGTTAAACAAGTAATTTAAAGCCTCTAAAGGCATTTTCATAAGAAATTGTATTGACATGTACATAAATCCATAGATTTTCTACGACTTTTCTGAAAATAGAACCTTTAATATTTCAATAAATTTGCTGGGATTCACGACGAAATACTTCGATATATCCCGCAAAATGTCTTGAAAACGCCGGTCCAAGTATCAGAGTTCAAGAATTTTTAAACTTTTTGCCTTCCTCACCTTACTGAGGAAAGGCTTTAAAATCACTCGAAAAATGAACTTCTTTATTCGACCTCGTAGACCCACCTTCACGTATACCTATCGACTCAGAATCAAATTCTGAACAAATGTCTGTGCGTGTGTCTGGATGTGAGTCCGTGCACCGAAAAATATGCACTCGATTATCTCCGGACTGGCTGAACCGATTTGGACCGTTTTGGTCTCATTCGATTTGTCTTGGGGTCCCATAAGACCCTAGTTAATATCAAAACGTTTAGTAAAGTACTTCAAAAGTTATGCTAAAAAAACGATTCTGGCTAAAGTTTGAAAGATTGTAAAAAGGGTGGTTTTTGTAAGAAAACCCGTCTGATCATACATTTTTAGAAAGGTGAAAGACCTTTCTAATGAGCCCAAAACATTGAAGATCTGATAACCCTATCAAAAGTTATGAGCACTTAAGTGTCATTTGTACACATATCAGAGGCCGGATCTCAAATATTTTGATGAAAAAGTTGTCCGGATCTATCATGCGACCCGTCGTTGGATAGGTAATCAAAAGACCTTTCCAACAAGCCCAAAAGATTGAAGATCTGATAACCCTATCAAAAGTTATGAGCACTTAAGTGTCATTTGTACACATTTCAGAGGCCGGATCTCAAATATTTTGATGAAAAAGTTGTCCGGATCTATCATGCGACCCGTCGTTGGATAGGTAATCAAAAGACCTTTCCAACAACCCCAAAAGATTGAAGATCTGATAACCCTATCAAAAGTTATGAGCACTTAAGTGTCATTTGTACATATTTTAGAGGCCGGATCTCAAATATTTCGATGAAATTGTTGGCCGGGTCCATAATGCGACCCATCGTTAGTTGGATAATTGAAAGACCTTTCTAATGAGCCCAAAACATTGAAGATCTGATAACCCTAGCAAAAGTTATAAGCAAATAAGTGTTATTTATACACTATTTAGAGGCCGAATCTCAGATATTTCGATTAAAGTGATGTCCTGATTTAGCAAACGACCCGTCATTAGTTGGATAATTAAAAGACCTTCCAAATGCACCTAAAACATCGGAGAAATGATAACCCTATCAAATGTAATGAGCCGATAAGCCGATAAGAATTGAGAGTGAATTTAAAACAAGGTGCAGCCTTCCCCGACTTACTTTAGTTTTTTTTTCTCAGTATATTTTATTTCAGACACAGGATTCACTTTCTTTAATAATACAAATAAAAGCTGCTCAACAGAAATGGTTTCTTTATTCAGCTGTCTACTGCGTAATTGATTCGTTCCTCTACGAGAAGCACAACAATCCTGTTCCTCCTTTTACTCGACAAGCTTGGACAACATCTTCTGAATGTCCTCCTTCCGATTTCCTCAGCATCGACGATGTAATCTTTCTCGTACAGAAGTGCACCAACTGGCCCATCTTCGACCCAACCTCCCTCGGTTCCTCGCAGGCCAGCTTCTCCAGCGTCTTCAGCCAATCCAGTCTGGCTGACTGGCTACGGATGTTATTTGCGCCTCCTTGTCGGTTCATGGCTCGGCGATTGGTGGTGGTACTGCATGCAGTTGCCCTCGACCTGAAAGCCGTCCAGAAATATGCACACGGAATGAGCGAAAACCTTATTAGAGTCTGATTCGAGGTTTGCCTACCTGGCCAGTCAGATGTTCCGGCGACGGTAGATGTTGATGCAACGTGCTTCTTACTGCCACAGATCGCCATGTTCGAACAAAGCGGATCTACACTAACTGGTCTGTCACGTTCTAGATGGGAATCTGGTAGTTGTGCCAGTTGCTGAACCGCACGTTGTAGCCAAACTTTTCAGTCGCGGCCGATCGACGGCAGTTTTTCTGTAGTTGTTTACATAGGTGACACTCCCTGATGACAACCAATGACAGCAAAACAGTTTGGATCATATTTCAAATCTGTTCCATTTCCACCCGTTCCGTCAGGCACTTTGTGGATCGCATTTTTTACACTGAGTTAAAAAAGAACATTACTGGAGTTCGGGAGCGAATGACCCGTTAAAGTTCCCATAATAAAATCAACAACAACAACAACAACATTTCCAGAGCAACATTTGAAAGGGGCGGTACGACATTGCACTTACGGCCTTTCGTTCCATTTAAACGCGTGTAATGAAAGGCCGTAAGAGCAATGTCGTACCGCCCCTTTCAAATGTTGCTCCAGATTTCTGGAGTCCCAAATCCAAAATTTTGCGTTACCTAATAAAATAACGCTCCCTTATTTGTTTTCAGGAGAAAGATATCATTTTAAACAAAATCACTTCCATCGAGTTTTTGCTACAATCCTTTCTGTTTATACGTTCATTTGAGGGCTAGTTCCGCACTAAGTGCCGCACTCAAAGCTGTCAGAGTTTGTTTTTTGAAGAAACTCGCGCGAATGCCGCACGAGTTTTGCCACCATCTTGCCTTAACATCAGCCCTATTTTATTCAACTATCATTTTAGTTGGCCCCTATTTACAGTTATTTTAAGAGAACATCAACACTTAAAACAATTTAATTTTGTGATTAGAAAAAAAAATAGAATATCGTGAGGAAGGCACCAACCACCTAAAGGTGGATTAAGTTAACGTTTTTTCTGTGAAACACATTGTGAGCTGAGCAAAAACATGCATGAAATAAAATTTCCCCCTGCCTTATTTCTCGATTAGTGTCAAACCCCCGGGGTTTAAGTGCATCATACCGGCTTGCATCTCTATCAAGCTGTCAAACTGTTGTAGTGCTCCACGCTCAATCTCGATGCCGTTGCGGTTCTGTAATCCCTGCCCTTTGATTATCAAAACCAAAACAAATCAAATCAGCCCAGAAAAAGTGATATCATTTTCCAATCTCTGTTGCGGATCGATTCTGTCTAGACACTTCCGGCACGTCGCCTCCACATCCACATCTTCGTAGTGGCTTCCCCAAGCAGCAGCACCGGTCGCGATTCGTTTGATGAGTTCACTAAAATACTGGCTCCTGCTTGCGGTTCGCCTTTTTACGCACTTTTTCATTTGACAATTTAACCGGATCGGTCAGCTCAGCCTGCAAAGTGCCTCGTCCTCCTCCTCCGCTGGTTCCACGTCGACTAGCAATCGAAGCGTCGCGTTCGGTGAAGTTACGTCGGTTGCGGTTCCGGTTTGCGTGGTCGCAGGTGAGAGTGAACGATTTCAGCGGGTTGAAATCATGCTGGATCTGGATGGAAGACCCGTTCCGGACCAGATCGGTTATCTGGTCATGTCGGAGGATGGGGCCGTGTTGGCTTCTGGAGGGGAGTTGGAGAACGATGAGCGTAGTGCGAACATTATCAGCGGGTTGCTGTCGCTGACGGAGAGGTGAGATTTGGAAGGTTTTGAAATTGATGAGGAAATTATAATTTTCTTTTTATTTCAGCGTCGACCCGGAAGTGTTCAAGAAGCGCTCTTGCCAGAAGATTTCAATCGCGTACGAAGAGCACAGCTACACGATCTGTATGTCCAACAAGAGAATCTACGTCGTTAAACGGCGCAACACCCCGAACGGAATCGACGTCGACGGAGGCCGAGCGGTTCTGGCCTAAAATAAAAATCATGAAAATTTCGGAATAAATCGGCGTCTTCGCGTGTAAGTTAGTTTAAATGGTTTTGGTTTATTTTCAACTAAGCGAAAGAACAAGCTCTACAACAAAAACTGCGAAACGCTTCGATAGTACGGTTCCTGCAGCGTCTTCGCCAGCTCTCCCTGGTCAAGCCACTGAACTTTCACACTCCCTTCACCCACATTCGGACTGCCTTCCTTGAGCACGCACCGGAAGAAAAACACCTTCGCCCCAACGGCATCCCGCTTGGCCGTCGCCGGGTACTTGTACTTGTAAAACCCAACCGGAGCGTTCCCGTAGAACGTGACCTGCAGCGAATCTCCAACCGTCTCGCGAAGCACCCGTTCCGCGGTTTGCCGCAACGAAGTCTCCCCCGCACCGAGCTGCCCCTGCGGAAGCAAATAGTAACTCTTTCCCCCAAGCTTCTGTTCCGCCAGCAGCACCAACGTTTCCTCCAACTTTCGCTCCAGCGAGCACAGATCGCCCTTCCGGTCCGCTTCGGTCAGGCGGGGCGCCGGCTTGAACTTGCTCAGCTCGTCGTTGTACGCGTCCTCCAGATCTTGGGCGGTTTGCTTGAGCGCTTCCGAGTCCAGGTCGATTTTGCCCGCCTTGAGCAGCTCGGCTTGGCGCTTTTCCGTTTCCTTGCGCAGCTCGTGGTTCGATTTGAGGCTGTTTTCGAACTCGATCTGGTCCAGGATGGACTGAAAAAACGGGAGGAAGGTAAGTAGGTTTAGGTTTCAGATTCTAAAAGCCGTCAACTGGGTGAATAGGGACAACTGTTGAAATGCAGAGAGCAGTTTTTTTTATATAGGAATTTAAACTAGGAATGGAAGACATAATTTTGTAGCTCTGTAAACGTCAAGCCAAAAACAATATTTCGCTGTCCCAATTTGCCCTAGTTTACATTTTTTTTTACAGTTTGGAAGAATTTTAAAGTTTTTGTTTTTAAATTTTATTGAGTAATATTAATAAAATAAGTAATAATAAAATAATATTTCTTCCAACATTAATAAGTTTTTTAAAGAATAATATGTTAAAATTTTCTTAATTGCGAAACTAAATTTCAATTTTTCTTCATGGCTGATTAATTTATTTTTCTCTTAAAATATCATTTCCACAAATCCGTGGACGGAGATTACCAATATATGAAGATGTTATTGACACATTGTACACACCCTGTATTTTTTTTAATTTTGTTTAAATTTGTTAAAAATTAATAAAAAAAATCTTTAAATCTTAAATTCTTAAAATCTTAAATAAAATCTTAAGTTCTAAAATTTCTAAATTCTTAAATTCTTAAATCCTTAAATTCTTAAATTCTTAAATTCTTAAATTCTTAATTCTAAATTCTTAAATTCCTCAATTCTTAAATTCTTAAATTCTTAAATTCTTAAATTCTTAAATTCTTAAATTCTTAAATTCTTAAATTCTTAAATTCTTAAATTCTTAAATTCTTAAATTCTTAAATTCTTAAATTCTTAAATTCTTAAATTCTTAAATTCTTAAATTCTTAAATTCTTAAATTCTTAAATTCTTAAATTCTTAAATTCTCAAATTCTTAAATTCTTAAACTTAAATTCTTAAATTCTTGAATTCTTAAATTCTTAAATTCTTAAATTCTTAAATTCTTAAATTCAAAAAATTCTTAAATTCTTAAATTCTTAAATTCTTAAATTAAAAAAATGTCGTTATTTTTGCCACCATCAAGTAATTTTGGAGCAACTTTTGAGTCATAATTTAGGTTTAGAGACCCAATTAAAAAATATCGTGATTCTATTATTCGGAGTGAAATTTTGAATAGGTCCAATAAACCAAATTTTCAGTTTTTGCCTTGGTTTTTGCTTTTTGGGTTTTTTTTAATACCCCTGACTCAATGCGGTTTCAAAAACACCCAAAATGCAAAAACTTGAAATTTGGTTTGTTGGACCTTTTTTGAAAAAAAAAAACTCCAGATTTTCTTCGGATCCTTGGAATTCTGATTTTTTTTAAATTCTGAATTTGATTTTATCTATTTTTTTATTTTCAGATTTTTTAATAGTTTATTTTTTTAAAAGGTCCTATAAACTATTGTCTATCATATGTTTATAGGACCTACAGAAAAAAACTCTAGTATTACTTTTTTGGATTTCATTTGGATTTTGGATTTTTTAAATTGGATGTTTAAAAAATATATATTTTCCTAAATTTATATTTTATGTTTTTTTTTTAATTTGAAAATTGTAAAATTTCTGAAATTCTTAAATATTAAAACTGCCACCAATTAAAAAATATCTGAATTATTTTTTTTTAAATCTTTGATTTTCACATTTTTTTAGTTTTTAGGATTTTTGAATTTCAAAATTTTAATATTTATAAATTTCTCAATTTTCAATTCTTAGTTTTTTTTCGATATTTGATTTTTTTTGGATCTTTTGAATGTTTAAAAAAATATATTTTTCTAAATTGGGTCCTAAAATAAAGCTTAGATTGCTGATATTATTGTTTACAGCGATAAAGCTTATTTTTCTTGATCGACCACAAAGAGTTTAGAATGGATTTTTAAATCAATTTTGAAAAATTAACCTAGCGATCCTTCTTGACAGAAAAGGTCCTACTTGACAGCTCTTTCCAAGGGAACCATAGTTGATCTATCGAAAAAATGTTGCCTTGCCAATATTTTTTTTGCGTTAAAATAGAAAAAAGTGATCAGACGTGGTTTTAAATCGTGTTTTCTACCGTTGTACATAAAAATTTACATAGGGCTTTAGCCCAATTTCTGGGTCTTGGTTGGCTCTGCTGGCCTTTGCTTTTGTCCTCCGCCGCAACTCGGTGTCCAGCTGCTGGGGCGATCTTGCTTTGCTTCCGGTGCATACCAGAAACGACGGCTTTGTGTGAAGGCGAGTTATACTAACTGAAGGAAAACTAACTGGAGGAAAACTTACTGAAGAAAAACTAAATGGTTATTTTGGAATCTAAGAGGAACTGATAGATCGGATAGAGAACATCAAGGTCTAGTTGAGATAACGCGTCTCGCATCGGGATTTCTGGTGGTCTTCCTCGGGATGTTTAATGATGTTTTTACCTTAAACTTCGCCTCGATCGGTTCCATCGTTTTCGTGACCACGGGAAGCCGTTCCACGAGCACACCGGCAAGGAGGTCCCATTTTTCTTTCGACTTTCCCGCCACTGCTCCCGCTGCACCTTTGCTTGAAGCTTGCCGGCTCAGCAGAACGCTCCCCGACCGGAACAACACTCTGGACGCGAGAAAACTCATAATTTTCTGTAATTTGAGTAAAATTTGCGTGGAAATGCGAGAAATAAAAGTTACGCGATGGATTTCTTGTCGGGTTTGACGTTTGCGTCACGTTTGTTTTGATTCCGACGATTGACAGATGTTTTGTAAGAAGCCGACTGTTGTAAGGTTTCGCGCCCACTTCATTCATGATTTTGATTCCGAAGGTGGAGAAAGTGGGTGGTTTACGTTTTGTTGTGATCGCGACTTTTGACAGCTTGGAATTCGTCATCAAAATTGCTGATTGATTTTTCAAAACTCTAATCTTTACGTGAAAAGACGGTCAAAATGGGGACTTTGGAAAATACTTTACAAATTGAGACAAAATTAGAAAAGGTAAGGTTTTGTTTATGCAATCAATTTTTCAAATTTACGACTTTTGAATGATTTTTTAGGAGAAAACAAATCAAGCCCTTCTGAAGGACCGGATGGAAAAGTATTCCGAGCTGACGCAGTCCATGTCCAAAATTCTAAATTCCTTCGAGCAACGTCTGGGAAAGCTGGAGCAGACCATCCTGCCCGTGTACAATGTCACCAAGAATCTGCAGAAGCAGCAGCAAAGCAAGTTTGGTTTAATTTCTGCGTTCGGAATAATTAACGGTACTTTCTACTTCCAGACCTGGACTCCACCCTAAACTGCATGGAGCAGGTTCTATCGCACTATGATGCCTCCCAGGACGTTTGCAATCTGATCCATCAAGGACCGTCGGAGGGGAACATTTCCGGTTTCCTGGACGGGCTGAACAAGCTCAAGAAGGCCAAGGATTACTTCCTGAACAACAACCCGCAGAGCGTGGAGCTGGAGAACGTGACCAGCCTGTTCAACAACGGGTGCGAAACGCTGAACAACCATCTGAAGTCGCTTCTGAAGAAGCACAGCGTTCCGATGCGTCCGGTGGATCTGCTGGATTTGATTTACATCGAGGAGGACTCGTCGAACGAGGACTGCCCCTCGATTAAACAGCTGCCGACGAGCACCCGGGACGGTTCGTATGTGACCGTTGTGTTAAATGCCTTCTTGTTTTAACTGGGGAGCTTGTTTCGCAGAGTTGAACGTGATTGCGCAGTGGTTGGACAACAATCTGAGGCGGGAGTACGTGCAGATCTACGGGGACGAACGGTCGGAGGTGATTATGCGGTCGTTGCAAAACCTGAAGGACCACCAGAAGAGCGGCAGCTGGGGCAACGAACCGCTCAAGTCGGCGCGGTACTACGGGAGGGCGTCGGATGCGGGCGTGAAGAAGAGCACCTCTGCACGGTTGCAGCAAATGTGAGTATTTTTTTAGAATATTTAATCAAATTTTTCAAGCTTGTACACGAGAGTTTTTTAAAATCTTGAAAGTTCTATTTCGATAAGTTCCATGTCATTTTGTTTAAAAATTATGGAAAATTAAATTGAAAATCTGAAAATTAGCGAAGAAAAGCACAATCTAAAAATAGTCAAGATTTGCAACAATATTAGCTCAATACTTCGTCATGAACACGGAAAAAATAAATTAATTGGCAGCTAAAAGATCCAATTAGCTGAAGTAAAATTAAATCAGACCTTTTCAAATGTTGGTCGCCAAAGTTCACCCCAGCGCATTTAGCGTGACCTTCAGTCACAAGCCTCGATGGCGCAGTTGGCAGCGCGTAAGTCTCATAATCTTAAGGTCGTGAGTTCGAGCCTCACTCGGGGCAAAAGTTTTTTTTGTCGCTTTTCACACTCCATCGAGTCTAATTTTGCACTTTCTTTCGCAGCTTCGAGCGCAAAGCCAACAAAATGTTCATGAAGGCGTCTCAGACGCTTGGCCAATCGGCCGGCCTGGCCATGCGCAAAAACTCCTCCTTCGGGGACATCCTGGCGGCGGAAGAGTACGGCAGCGACAACGATCAGGAGTTGGAAAAGTACCTGGTGCTGCTGTTGGGACTTCAGAAGTTGCTCGTTTGGGAGCGCCAACTGCTCAACGATATCATTCCGAGTACGCGTCACAACGAAGTGTTCTCGCGACTCTCGCAAGCTTCGATCGAGATGGTGGTCAAAGACGCGGAAGCGATCACCGGCCGGGTGTTGAGAAGCATCAGTCGTAAGGAATGGTCCGCGGCGTTGGGCATCTTCTCCGCGCTGAAACACGTGCAGATCCTTCAGCCGGATATCGACAAAATCTGCGACTCAGCCCAGCGTCAACAACTGAGCGGAGTGCTGAGCAAACTCCAGCAAACCGGATCAAAAGCGCTCGAACAGTTCATCGACGGGGTCAAGAACGACGCCGGCGGTGGCGGCATGGTCAGCATGAGCTCGAGCACCATCAGCTACGGCGGAGGCTCCAACGTCCCGAAAGACGCCACCGTCTACGAACTCACCTCCAACACCATCTGGTTCCTCGAACAACTCCAAGAACACTGCGACACCATCGGCAGCATTCTCCAGCTCGAGCAAACCTACACCAACGATCTGGACCGCATCGCGTCCCACAAAACGGTCTCCGTCGAGCAGAAGAACAAAGCCCTGCTCGGAATCTACGTGCGCAAGGTGCTCGGCGAACTCAACTACACCATCGCCACCAAATCCGAACAGTACAACGACGTCGCCACCAAGCAACTCTTCAAGCTCAACAACACGCACTACATCCTCAAATCCCTCCAACGCTCCAACCAGATCGACATCGTTGCCCTCACCGAGCATGACTGCGAGAAACGCTACCAGCGAATGATCCAGGACCTCAAGAAAGCCTACCTCAGCTCCTGGTCCAAACTGCTCGCGAACATTGGTCCGCTCGAGGATCTCCCACGGCCGGTGAGTGGACGCGTTAAGGACAAGGAGCGCGCAATCATCAAGGAGCGCTTTTCGTCGTTCAACAAGGAGCTGGATGAGGTGGTGCGAACGCAGAGGGCCGTCTCCGTGCCGGATGTGCTGCTGAGGGAGGGGATCAAGCGGGACAATACGGAGCATATCGTTCCGCAGTACAATGCGTTCTTTGAGATGTAAGTGAGGTCAATTGATAAAAATAGTACAAAATTCAAAACCTATTTTTATTGCAGATATTCCGAGGTGCAGTTTAGCAAGAATCCGGAAAAGTACGTTAAATATCGACCAACGGATGTGACGGCAATGCTGAACAGCTTCTTTGATGATACAATTTAAGATGTTTACTGCTTCACTATATTCCAAGATATTTAAAGATATTAAGTTGTACGCCTAGCTAAGTTATCTGTATCAAGCACATAATAAACATTAAACGCATAAAACGAGTCATTTTTTCTCTTCTAAAGCTTTGGTTAACTTGAGATTTAACAGTTTCAATTAGTGACCAGATAAAAATTAAACTAGAGCAATTGTAGGTATGTATATCCGAAATTGGACGATCTTATAATCATATTTTTTTAAAGTTTTTCAAACTACATAGAAGTTTTCCAATCAAGTTTTTCAGGTAATAGTTTTGTTATTTTTTCATGTTTTAGGGCCGGTATAATGTTCAAAAGAAAGGGGGTCAAGAAACAGCTTCAAGAACGGCAGAACAAAAGAGAGGGAACGTTTTATTGGGGCTTTTCTTCACCCTTTCTGGCTTACTTTCGCTACCGCTGCTTCCCATTTGAAATTTTTCTTGACCGGTTTCTTCCGAAGTTAAGGTTTTTTGTTCAAGTGTTTGAAGTTTTAATAGCTTGAAATTTCTAATTTTTCAGGTTTTTCTATTTTTTCAAGTACTTAAAATTTTTAATTTTTTGATCAAAGTTTTGATATTTTCCAAGCTATATTTTTTAAATTTTTCGGATTTTAATGTTTTTTTTTTCTCTAGATTTTCACTTGTTCAAGCTTTTCAATTATTTTTCAGGTTTTCCAAGTTTTTAATTTTTTCAAGTTCAGAAGTTTTTCAAGCTTCAGTTTTCTTTAGATTTCGGATTTCCAGGTTTTTTATCAAGTGTTTTAGCTTACCTATTTAAAGTTTTCCAAGTTTTCTATTTATTTTTAGATTTTCAAGTTTATCGAGTTTTTCAAGTTAATTGAGTTTTTCATGCTTTATTTTTTCTAAATTTTATCAAGTTTTCAAGTTAAAAAAAATGTTTCATGTTTCAAAAGCAAGCTTTCAAATTTTACTGGTTTTTCAAGTTTTTCACGTTTTTCAAGTTCTTAAAGTTTTTATTTTTTTTTTTGTTCAAAGTTTTTAATTTTTATTTGTTCAAAGTTTTTAATTTTTATTTGTTCAAAGTTTTATTTTTTTGATTTTTCAGATTTTCATGTTTTTTTTATGGATTCTTAAGTTATTCAAGAGTTTTAAGTTGTTCTAACTGTTTTATTATTTTTTTCAAGTTTTCATTTTTTTTAATTTTTTCAGGTCTAGAAGTTTTTCAAGTTTTTTTTTTAATTTTTTTTCAGGTTTTTACTTTTTCCAAGTTTTTTAGTTTTTTTAGATTTTCAAATTAGTTAAGTTTTTAAGGTTTTGTTTAATGTTTTCCAGGTTTAATTCTTTCTTATGTGTATCAAGTTTTCAAGTTTAAAAAAAATCAAGTTTTTTGGTTATTAAAAGTTTTGTATTTTCAAGGTTTTTTGTTTTGAGTTTTTAGAGTTTTTCAAGCTTTAAAAAAGTTCCTTTTTTTAAGTTTTTCAGTTTTTGAAAAAAAATCAAGTTTAAAAGTTTTCCAAGTTTTTTTTTTATTTCAGGCTATAAATTTTATTTAAGTTTTTTCAGGTTATTGAAAGATTTTTAAGTTTTCAAGTTTTTTTTTTATTTTAATGTTATTCAAGTTTTTATGTATAGAAGTTTTCCAAGTTTTATTTTTTTTAAAGTTTTTCAGGTTTTCAAGTGTTTTTTTTTTAAATCGAATTTTTCAGGTGAGTAAGTTATGTAAATTTTCATGTTTTCAAGGTTTTTTGTTCAAGTGTTCTTAGTTTTAAAATTTTTCAATTTTTTCAAGACTATAAATTTTTCAAAGTTTTTGTATTCTTTGTTCTATATTTAGAAGTTTTCAATTTTTCAAGTTATCCAAGTGTTTTTAATTTTTTAAAGTTTTTTCATGTTTAATTGTTTTGCAAGTTTGATTCTTTTAAAAATATTTCAAGTTTTATTTTATTTTATTTTTTTTCTGGTTATTTCAAGTTTTTTAAGTTTTCAAGTTTTTGTTCAGATTTTCAAGTTATTCAAGTTTTTTAAGTTTTCACATTTTTGTAGGTTTTCAAGTTTTGAATTTTTTTTTCATGTTTAGAAGTTTTAATTTTCTTTAAATAATCATGTTTTCAAGATTTTTTTTTAAATTATAACTTTCCAGGTTTTCCAAGTTTTTGGGGTTTTCCAATTTTTTATTTTTTTTATTAAAAAAAACAAGTTTTTTAGGTTTCTAAAAGTTTTCACGTCTTCAAGATTTTTTTACGAGATTTTCAAGTGTCTTAAGTCATTGAAGTTTTTTAAGCCATTAAAATTTTTCAGGATCTCCAATTTTTAAAATTTGGTTGCTTTGGAGAATTCGAACGGTGCGCGTCGCGGTCAACACGCCGGATTTTCGTTGCCGTTTCCGTCTTTGTTTTCCCCCCGATTGTGTGTGTGTTTTTTGGTCCAGGCGGTTTCGCGTTTTCGCATTTTATTTGGTTTTATCTTTCCACAGCCGGCTGTCTAAGATTAAATGATTTATGCTAAACTCAACACCAAATAACCGGGAATAATCTCATCCGCATCCTCCGACTGTTTGCCTTGAGAATGCATAATACATCACATCATTAAACAAAATTTATTGATTATTGGGTCGCATCATCATCCTCTATGATGAATCCTGGCCATTACCCTTTCCCACTAACAAAATCCCAAGTAGAAGTAGTTTTCCGGCACACGTGGGGGTGTGGATATCGTATAGAACCCATCCTTTGTAGCAACCTGTGTTAACTAACATTCCCGTCCCAATCCCCCCGAGATCTACAAACTGACATGGCGGGCGCCGTTGGTGGCCAATGACTGTTACCTATTTTCTTCAGATCTAGTTTTAATGATCTTGGTGTTTTATCTTTTCAACGCATTCATACATGCTGTTGATAAGGGAAACACCATTAGATCGTTTAAGCGTATGGTCAGTTGTATTGATAGGATATTACGGTCCTGTTCAGCAACGGAGAAGGACAACCATGGGTGGTCTCTCATGCTCATGCTTATGCTCATGCTCATGCTCTCCAATTTTTAAAATTTATTTTAAGGATTTAAATTTTTTCAAGTTTAAAAAAAAGTTTTTTACGTTTTTAAAGTTTTCAAGTTTTTTTTAAGGTTTTCAAGTTTTTCGAGCTTTTGATTTTTTTAAAGTTTTCAAGTCTCAACTTTTTATATTTTTAAGCTTTTAAGATTTTCAAGTTTTTCACGTTGTTCAAGCTTTTCACGTATTTCTAGTATTTTGAGATTTTATTCATTTTTTTCAAGCTTCATGTTTTTAAGTTTTGGAGTTATGAAGTTTTCAAGTTTTAAGGATTTCCAGTTTTATTTTTAAAAGTTTTTATTTTTGTTCATTGTTGTCATTTAAAATTCGAGTTCAGCGGTCTTTTATCTGTAAAATTCGTGCCTTTTTTTATTGTTCTAATATGTTTTTAATATTCCACCGCCATTGTGGTCGCCATCTTTGATTAAATGTTTCCAAATCCAAATCCAAATGGATAATTTGAGCTCAATGAATATTGTACAAAGTTTAATTTATGGACAGTCATGGTAGGGCTTATAAAACTCAATACAAACATTTGAATTATTTTACTTTAATACCAAAAGGTCACCTTTATTCCTACAAAACAAAATAATCCAAAGAAGTTGCTTCTTTTACCATTTACATATACAAAAAAGTTACGTTAGAAAGGCACAATTCATAAATGCACATTAGTTCCGATTCCGCGTTGCGCGGATTTCTGAGTAATCACGATTCACTGGTCGACGACGATCCCCCTACTTGTACTCGCTGTTCAGCGCCCGCCCGATGATCATCCGTCTAATCTCGGACGTACCAGCACCAATTTCATACAGCTTAGCGTCGCGCATGATCCTTCCGGTTGGATAGTCGTTGATGTACCCGTTTCCACCGAGAATCTGGATCGCCTCCAGCGCAACCTGGGTCGCCTTCTCCGCGCAGTACAGGATCACACCGGCACAATCTTTGGGGTTGGCCTTGCCGAGGTCACAGGACCGGGCCACCGAGTAGAGATACGCCCGGCAGGCGTTCATCGTGGTGTACATGTCGGCCATTTTGCCTTGGAGCAGCTGGAACTCGCCGATGCGGGTGTTGAACTGCTTGCGGCTGTGGGCGTACTCGAAGGCAACGTCGCAAGCGGCTTGCATGAGACCGACGGGGCCGGCGGCCAGGACGAGACGCTCGTAGTCGAGACCGGACATGAGCACGTACACGCCCTTGTTGAGTTGGCCGAGGATGTTTTTGGCGGGGACTTTGGCGTCCTCGAAGATCAGTTCACAGGTTCCGCTGCCACGGATGCCCAGCTTGTCCAGTTTGGGGCCTTGTGTGAAGCCGGGCGTGTCCCGTTCAACGATGAAGGCCGTGATGCCGTGCTGAGGCTTGGCGCTCAGGTCGGTCTTGGCGTAGATGATGTACGTGTCCGCGTCTGGGCCGTTGGTGATCCAGAACTTGCTGCCGTTCAGCACGTAGTAATCGCCCTTCTTGTCGGCACGAGTCTTCATGGAAACGACATCGCTGCCGGAACCAGGCTCGGACATGGCCAGCGCACCGATGTGCTCACCGCTGATCAGCTTCGGCAGGTACGTGGTCTTCTGCTCTTCGGTTCCGTTACGGTGGATCTGATTCACGCACAGATTCGAGTGGGCACCGTAGGACAACGCGATCGAACCGCTGGCACGGGACAGTTCCTCGTTGATGATGCAGTGGTCCAGGTAGGATCCCCCGAGGCCACCGTACTCCGGCTTTACGGTCGGTCCCAACAGCCCCAGGTCACCCATCTTCTTCCAGAAGTTACGCAGGTCCCTACAAATTCATACATACATCAAGTTCAAGAACCGCTTCATCTCAAGGCCACCCGAACTCACTTGAACTCATTCTGCTTGTCGATCTCCTGAGCGAACGGCGCCAGCTCCTTCTGCGCAAAATTGAACACCGTCTGACGTAACTGGTTTTGCGGGGTTGGAAACGAAAGTGAAACTCTTGTTGCTTGAAACACGCTACCTCCTTCCAGCACTTCTTACCTGCTGCTGTTCCTCGGTCAGCCCGAAAATCGTCTCATCGATCGGGTAGTGGGACAGCGATCGCGCGCCGACTCCACCGATCAGCTTTGGCCGCAGCAGTCCCTTGGCCAGGAAGCGGGCCGCGGTCGTCAGGTTGCGAATCGACATCTCTGTTGTGCTGTTCTGGACTGTGGAGCTCTGGTTCACGCACACTCTGTTGGTCGTCAATCGGCGATCCCCGAGGGAGGGTTTGATTGATAAGCACACCGATAAAGTGCTGAACTGAAAAATAAGTCCGCGAGTTGGTGATAACTATACAGCTTGAAGGCAAAGTCCCTCGGAGGTCGGTCTACGCTTGAATAACAAGTTATGAATATATTTCGCAGTGTATCTACAAGACAGCGCAGTGTGCGTAGAACGTCCCACGACGACGACGACCACTCGGTCGTTACGTTGGCTCAGCCGGTTTGTGTTTGCGGACATCGGGTTCTGATGTAGTGGTTTCGCTTCGGTTCAGCGTTGTCTATATGACGATGATAACGGACTTAATTTTAGCACCATGTGCTTGTAGTGGAATTTCGGAGGCTTGGCGAAGATCGGTTGGACAAACTTGTTGACCATTAAATGGCATTTGACGCACAAATTTGGTCAAATTTTTACTTTATTTCTTTGCTTTTTTAGTCAAGTGAGAACAATATTTTTTCAACAAGACCTAATACAAATATTAAGAGCGGAATACGAGAACTGGCATTGGAAAAAAAAACAGTTCGATCTTATTAAATGATAATAAATAAGAAACCTTAACATCAATAATTTTTTTCAACATATTCGACTTATAAACACAATTTTTTTTCGATTTGCTTCTGTTTTTTGTATTTTATGGAATTTCATATCAATACAAGATTTATGTTTTGTCTAGCCAAAATGATTAAAATAATTAATGTCCTGCAAAATTTTGCCCGATAGAAATATTTTGGAAAGTTTGCATCTCCCATTAAAAAGACAAAAAAATAACGGTAAAAATAAAATAATCTGTGACCAATTCTTCAAAAAAAAAAAAAATTAAAAACTTCATAGATATTGTGCAAATTTTAAAATTCCACGAGAACCATCAAACCAAATCGTCAAGTATAATGAAATTTAACTCAGAAAAAACTGCAATGTTCTAAAAATATCTGATTAACAATATTTTTTTAATGGTAGTCTTATTTTCACAACATTTTTAGAGAATGCGTTTTATTGATTTTTATTTTCATAATTTAAGTATTCATAGCATTCATTTCTTTTTAAATATTGCAGCAAATCATATTGTTGTCCATACCACAATTTCAAAGTAATAAAATAAAAAGTTTATTCATGTTTAAGCATTGATTAGACAAATAAAGCTAAATTTCACGAGATTTCGCGGAAATCATCAAATTTCACGAATTTCACGCTGTCTACGAAATCGCGAAAATTCACTAACCCTACAAATTAGCCATCATTTTTGATTGTTGAAATCATCGAAATTATGGATTCTATTTTCAAAGTTACAGAAAACCACAACGTAGTGACATTTTATCATTCAGTCCAGACTCGATTATCCGAAGTTCGATAATGTTTGTATTTGACTTCGGATAATCGAAAAAAACATATTTTTTAATTTTCTCATTTTAAACATCAAATTCGAGTTCGGCGACCTTTTTTTAGTCAAATTTGAACAGTTGATTGCCTTTCACAAAAAAAAGATTTTTTAAATCTTTCTTCACCGCCATCTTGGATTTAAAAATTCTGAATAGTTTTTGAGTAGCTTAGGGGTACTAAGGGGTACTACTTACGAATCACGAAAATATTTTTTTCGTGATTCGACTATGCGAAGTGAATTTTTTGGGAGGCCTTCGAATAAACGAGCCTGGACTGAATTATAAAAATATCATTTTTGCAATTCCACTGTGAAACTGTCAACTTTTCCTGTCCTTCTGGAGAAACGAAACGGCCTACTTTTTCCTACCAAAAATAACTGAATGGAAAATTAATACCTTTCAATACCAGTGCTGAAAAGTTCTACTTTTCAGCACTGAAATGGGTGCTGAAAAGTTAAACTTTTCAACACTAGTACCAAAAAGTAACATTTTTCAATATTTTTTTGCTTTGAACGATGAATTTACTAAACACTTGAATATTTGACATAAAATTCCATTAAAGAAGCGTTTTTCGGAATTGCAAAAAATGTTGTAAGCAACTCGTTGCAAAACTTGATTTTTTCAGCACTCGTCGTATTTATCCAACTCGGTAAACCTCGTTGGATAAATGTACAACTCGTGCTGAAAAAATCTTCTTTTTGCAACTTGTTGCATAAACTACTATTTTGCAATTCCGTCGTGAAATTACTTACTTTTCCTGTCATTCTTGAACGACGAAATAGCCTACTTTTCTGTACAAAAAATAACAGAATCGAATAGCAACACTTTTCAAAATAAATGCTGAAAAGTTCTACTTTTCAGCACTGAAATGGGTGCTGAAAAGTTGAACTTTTCAGCACTTGTTTCGAAAAGTAACACTTTTCAACATTTTTTTGATTTAAACGATTTATTGACAAAATACATGAAAATTCGACTTAAAATTTCACTCAATGGGTGTTTTTAGAAATTGCAAAAAATGTTGTATGGAACTCGTTGCAAAACTTGATTTTTTCAGCACTCGTCGTATTTATCCAACTCGGTGAACCTTGTTGGATAAATGTACGACTCGTGCTGAAAAAATCCTCTTTTTGCAACTTGTTGCATAAACTACTATTTGATAGCCATTTTTAATCTGAAATCAATATGTATTTTTGACAGTTTCAAAAATATAATTTCAAGGATCAAGAGCCATTCCAAGAACAATTCGTCCGTCAAACACTATTGATCATAAGTTCGACCAGTAAAACATATGCAAAATGCTAAAGTATTATAATTTCAAAAGTTTATGCAATGAAAATTTTATTAACAAATTTATAGAACTCTTGGAATTTATTGGAAAAAAAACACTTTGTAGGTATAATCAAATCTTCGGGTAATCGAATAACGATTTTTTTTTTCGCTGTTTTGTTTTTGATTGTTAAGCTTGAGTATGACCCCAAACATGCTCTAAAGTGATGTAGAATTTTTTAAACCAAGATGGCGGCCAAAAGACGGGGTTGAAATACGGAAAAAATATATTTAGTATGATAAAGGGCAATCAACAACTCAAATTTATCTAAAATGGGGTCATAGAACTCGAATTTAATGTTTGAAACTGGCTCAAAACTGGCTGAACCGATTTGGACCGATTCATCTTGGTGTCCCATAAGTCCCTATTGAAAATTATGAAGTTTAGTAAAGTACTTCAAAAGTTATGATACAAAACCCATTTTGAAGAAAGTACGAGAGATCGTTAAAACGGTGGTTTTTGTTAGTCATGTTGTACATTTTTAGAATGACCTTTCCAACGAGCCCAAAACATTGAAGATCTGATAACTCTATCACAAGTTTTTAGCACTTAAGTGTTATTTATACACTTGTTTTTATGCCGAATCTCAGATATTTTCATCGGAACGTTGTCCGGATCTAGCATGCGACCAATAATTGGATAGGTAATCACAAGACCTTTCCAACGAGTGAAAAAATTCGAAGATCTGATAACCCTATCAAAAGTTATTAGCACTTAAGTGTTATTCATACACTTTTTTGAGGCCGGATCTCAGAAATTTTGATAAATAGATAAGCGGATCCATCAAGCGACCCATCATAAGATGTGTAATCAAAAGACCTTTCCGTTGAGCCTTAAAGATTGAAGATTTGATAACCATATAAAAAGTATATTAATGTGAGGAAGGCATGAACCACCTTAAGGTGGATAAAGTAACGTTTTTTTGTATTATCTTTTTCATGTCTTGTTATTTTTTTTGTCTTTAAACATATTATGGCATTGGTTGTAACGCTTGCTTAGGGCGTATCCTAGACCTTATTCCTTCCCAAAACCCTTCTTATTCCAAGCGAAACGTATTTGAGGATAACGTGGAGATTTTTCCTTATCCCCTTACAAAAGTGGAGCACGTCTCTGGGGTAATGGCGTTGAGAATCTGGTACAGATGGTATTGGTTCTATTCCTAGTTATCAATTCCTAGTCTGAACTTTTTTTTTGTATTTTTTCCGATTCAATTAACAAAAGTTCTATCATTAAAACTCCAATACACCGTAACCATTCACGAAAACGATCCTACCTCGCTTTTCCCAATGCTCATTCAAGCTTGCCACCATCACATTGATAGGCAAGTCTTGTTTATATTCGTTTCCTCTTTAACCCTCCACCAATAACTGTACATTCGCGCGACCCTCTCCAGCCTTCTAATGCTGACCAGGTGGTTGCTACGGCAGTTTTACACGCTCTCTCTCTGGCGATTGCGCGCGCTCTCTCTGGTTTATACTCCCAGCTCAGAGGTCAGCCCCTTTATGTGTCAGTGCCATAACAGAGTTTCATTCAGTAGCAGATACATAGGCGCGTAACTGTTGTAGTCATTCGGTCGCCCAATTCTTGTGGCGAGGTGAAATCTTTGTTTTTGATATCATGGTCGAAAAGCTGGACCATTTGATCATCAAAAGCGAACCGTTCTACGCCGTCGAGGACGCCGAGCTGCTGAACGGAATCACCGGCCAGGATGGTGACCTGAGGGGACTGTGCTTGAACCGGCTGGGGTTGTCCGAGGACACGGTGGCACTGCTGGAAGGTATTTTTTTTTTGGAAGGATTTTGCTTTTTTGGGGTGGACTTTAAGTTTTGATTTTTGGATTTTTTAGCTCAACAGATCGACGTTGAATGTCTGAAGAAGATGCGCTTCGAGGACGTGGACGTGCTGTTCGAGAATCGCCCACTGGGGCCAAAGGTTCACTTCCGGGAAGCGTTGATGCTGTGGCGAATCGAACTTGGCTTGCCCATGAGAAGTCTCCGAGTGATGGCGTTCAGGAAGCGTTCCGGTGAGCACGATGGCAACGGGTGCAATGGAACCGGTCCCAAGTGTTCCCGGGGTCAGTTCCACGGTCCGATAGACCAGCTGGGAGTTGTGACACCGGCCACGACGCCCGAGCTGGTCGTCAAACCAAACAAAGTGCCACCAAACATCGACTACAAGCAGTTCAGCTGGCCAATGACTACCGAAGTTCTGCGGGACATTCTAGCCAGCTGTAGCGTAGGTCGCATGATTCTACATTCCGCCGAGTTGGCCACCCTGGAAAAGTCCTTCCAGAGTCAGCTGACGGCCATCATGATAGATTACCACATGGCTCACGACACAAAAATCACCGCGATGCAGCTGGAGAACTATTCGCGGTGCATCACGATGCTGTTTCCACACGAGAACAAGGTAAACCAAAAAACCCATCCAAAAGAAAATCATTCAAACCTTCGTCATTTTTAGACAACCTACCACATTCCGCGCGGACCGACGCGCCGCAACCCGGGTGGATCGCTGTACTCGCGGTTCATCAACCAGAAGATTAGCAAGAAGGCACTCGCCATCGGCAGTGGCATGGCATCGTCGCCCTTTCTAACGTAGGAACGGTGTCCAACCTCCTCGCAAAGGGTGTAATGTAATATAGTCGTCGTAATAGTCAGTCAGCCGTCGTCGTCGTCGTCGTAATCGCTGTCGCCGTTGTTCACGAAAGCATATTTTGTTACTTACTGTGTAAGGTTAGTCAGGGGCGTGCATTACGTTTACTGGCAAGAGAGGCTCGAGTTTTTTGTGCAATGTGTGTTTGTGTGCTCAGTTTTTAAAACCATTTGTATTAGGTAGAGAAATAGATATATCAGGTTTTATGTTTCAACCCGGCGCAGCGCAGCAGTGTGAGTTTTATTAAAGAAAATATATTGTTTTAACGTGCATTTGAAATAGATTTTGTTTCACTGGTTGATGGAAAATTAGAGTAAAAGATTTGCACTAAATCTTCAATTCAAATAGGAAGAAGTCTTGGCTGAATGGTTTAGGACAAACAAACAAACTCGCAAACAAACTTTTTGACAGTTTGCCAGCTTTTTTTTGGTTTGCCTGAACTGCCGCTCTAATCGTGTCCGTCCCATATGCAAAAACACCAAGCCGAGAAAAACGCGTGTCAAAGTTGTCCCGCCCTTAAGGCTACGTGTTAAAATTTCACGAAAAAGTGGATTTTCTCCGGCTTTCTAGAACAAAGTACTACATTTTATTGGTTTTTCTGATAGTTTACAAGATTTTGAACCAAACTGCATCATTACCTCAAAATTGACGAAATTACATATGGGACGGACTAGCTTCGAGCGGCAGTGCATTTGTTTGCAGAAACGTCAGCCTGCATACATTGGCTTTGTTTGTTAGTTTGCCGCAAACAAGTTTGCGAGTTTGGCAAACTGTCAAACACGAAAAAGTGCGAGTTTGTTTGTTTGTCATAGTCTAATACCTCCTTTACGATAATGTTTACTTTGTATGTGAATGGTACTGGGTTAGGTTCCCACTCTGTCCCAGCGTGAAAGTTCTAATTCTGAAATGAATGAAAAACATGAGAGCTCGCGCACTTATGAACCTTCAATAATGGGATTTGAACTAAAGACCTTTGGGTTACGAATCAGTATGCCATTTCAATGTTTTTGTCGCTCTTTTTAAAATTTGTTTTCAACAAATAAGAATTCAACATAGGTAAAAGTGCATTCAATTAAAATTTTTTTTTCTATTTTTTGAAATTAAATATGTCTTTATTGAACTTTCTAATAATAATTACATTTCTTTTACATGCTAAGTGGTATGGCCTAATGCTCTTCGTCTTTGTTGTATTCTTCGTTTTATTATTAACTGATCAGATTTATTTTATTTACTTCAAATTGTTTTACATTATTGCATTGAATCGAATACATTTGGGTAAAAAAGAAAAAAAATCACTTTAACAACTAATCCTAACTTAAAACTGAAAAAAAAAAATCATTGAAGTATTCAAAATCATTACAACGAGTAAACTACGAACTGTATTTTAAGATGAATGCTCCAAGAGTTCTTACTTATACCGGCTCCGTGGCTTAATGGTTACGGCTTCTGCCTCACAAGCAGAAGGTTCAGGGATCAAATCCCGGTCGGTACCTTTGAAATTTGGAATCAAGAATTTGAACTTTGAATATGAACAAAAACAAACAGATTCGAACTCAATCCTTTGGATTGATGGTCTGGGACTCTAACCAGTCGGCCATCTAAAGGTTATAAAACATGTTGTATTCTTCTCATACACTCAACCCCCGGTGGTTGGTCACTTTTTCGTTTGACACTTTTTTAGTTTGTACCCCGTTGGTTGGTCAAAGTCAAACTAAAAAGTGACGAACTGTCACTTTTTATACGGCGCACACGCACACTATCAAAACAAACGTTTGATAGTGTGTGTGAACTCCGTGTAAAAGGGGTGTCAAACTAAAAAGTGACCCCGTTCGTTTGACAACAGTTGGTGTCAAACCACCGGGGTTTGAGCAAGGGGTAGGACAGAGAGTAACCGAGTGACTCAATTTCTCAAAATGACTCAATGTTACTCAAAGTTACTCAATTTTTCTCCTGAAATTTTGTATAGACTGGTTACGGAATTTTCGAATCGTAACTTTGACAGTTAGCTGTGTATACAAACAAAAAATGATGCTGAAGGTTAAAAAGGTAAGTCAACTACTTGAGTAAAGATTCCGGGGATTATTACAGGTGCGGACAATCTCGGATTACATCTAGTTATCCAGTGGGAGTAGATTCCCTGCGTAAAGGGCAAATGTCATCTTTCTCAGGTCCGCTGCACAACCAAATCGGTTCCCACGGCTAAACTTTTGCTCCTCAATGGACGTCTTCAGGAAGTTAATCTCTTTGTTCATTCAATTTTTCAGAAACACCCTGGAAGCAGCCCCTTCAGGTCGGACACAGACTACGGGAAACAACATGCTCAACTCCCGGATTTATCTCCGTGTCCATGTCGTCTTGACCGCTGACGTCGGAACGGTCTCTGCTACAGGTCATTCACCACCCCACCGGCCACGGATTTTTAGTGTGGGTGATATCGGGCTCCGTTGCAAAGTTGGAGGTTGAAGTTTGTCTGTGGTTGAAGGTCGTGGTCAATGTCAGAGGGTTCGGGAGAACCGAGAGAAGACTTCGCTTCTACGTGGACATGCCTTTCCCACGATACGATGCTGATCTAGCTGAAGCGGCTCATGCGCGACCTGAATTGGTTCAAAAGCAAAGAAGTGCCACCTCGAAAATGCAACGAACAACGACTGTTTTCGATCTACAAGGAGCATAGAAAGTAATTCGTGTTCATCGACAAAGTGGACGTCGAGACGGAGCTGCGGCCAAAATCGCTTGATAACCGCCATCGCGAATCAGGACATGATCCTGTAGCAGAAGGTGCAACGGTCCAGAAGACAAAGAACAAGGTCCGTCGAGTGGCGGGAGGAAACGCCAGCGGAAAGTCGACGGTCTGCAAACGGATCATGGAACAGCTGGGCCAGGCTGACATAAACCACACGCAGCGATAAGTAATCTCTTTCAGCCAGAACAGTTTTTACCGGGAGCTAACCTCCGCGGAGAATTCCGCGCCGAGAAGGGTCAGTTCAACTTTGACCATCCGGACGCGTTCAACGAGGAGTTGATGCTGAAAACTCTGCAGGACGTGCTCCAAGGCAAGAAGGTCGAGATCAACGAGTACAACTACCGCACATGAAGAATTTGGATGTGGTCGTAAAAGTAAGGACCTACAGAGGGCGCTGAACCGTAACTCGGGGCTGTAAGCTGCTTATCCCCGGAACGCTTAGAAAAACAATCTTCCGTTTGCATCTGCGCCTAAAGGACGTCAACAAAATCGGCGGTACGGGAACGGAAACCGGTGTGACCAAGCCCAGTTTCGCCCTGATCAACCTGACCACTGATGTCAAGTCCGTCAAAATGCACTAAGAAGCCCTGCCGGAGGCTGTGCCCGGAGACAACTCGAAGAATCACCGCCTAGGTCATCGTGCTGAACCACCCCGGTCAGATCTCCAACGGATACCCCGTGCTGGATTGCCACACCGCTCACATTGCTAGGGAGTTCAGCAAGATCACGGAGAACATCTTTCGTCGTTCCGGCAAGTCCACCGAGGATCATCTAAAGGCCATCAAGTCTGGTGATGACGCTATCGTCTTCCTGGTCCCACCCAAGCCTCCAGCAGTCGATTTCCGGTTTGTCCTGCCGGTACTTGCGAGAAATCAGTTTTTGCTACACTAAAACCCCGGTTTACGCTCAGGCGTTACGCTTTGTATTTCGTCGATTTCTCTGGAACGACGCAATATTTTTGCAAACTTTTTAAAGCGATTTATACATCTTGTGCAGATCTACAAATTGCTGTCAAAAGAATGTAAAAACATTACACTGTTTTCGAGAAATCAACCAAACAAAAAGCGTAACGCCTGCGCGTAAACGGGGGTTTTAGTGTATAAGATTCAAACAAAACCAATAAATAAAAGTGTTTATTTCTGCTTTTTGCTTAGTTTTTTAAATGCGGTTTAGATGCCTTTGGTTTGTTCTATGCGCAGAAAAAAAAGGTTGGGTAAACAGTCTTGAAAGGCGCCGATGCCCTCCGAGTCCTCCTCGTTCCGTGTCCACGCCTCTTCCAGGTACACCTTACAGCCGATGTCACGCAACGCCGACTTAACGTCGTGTGCAATCGAGGAATGATCGGTCAGGGCCTGGTTGAGCGCGTTCTCGGAGCCGTGGCTCAGGAATTTTACTGGCCGCGTGGATTTTCATAATTTGGACGATCGTTTCGGCGATACCGATTTCGAAGAGCGTTTTTTTTTGTCACGCAGCGGAACGTAATCACTACCATGTCCACCAGCACCCTACACACCTTCAGATCATCCTCCTCCGGATGAGGTCCTGCAGCTGCTCGGCGCGAAACACCCAAAACATAATATTTCGTGCCGATTCCGGCTTGCGTGAGATGCCGGATTTTTCTATGGATCTTGTCCTGCAAGTGGTAGGATCCATGACAGCCTTGGGTAGGATCGACGCCGTAAATAGCTGCCAGAAATAAAACCGGAACGGGATCTTTTTTCCGCTCCATGTTGTTAGGGCTTAGTTTTGTATCTGTCAAAATCAGTCGTCTCTCTCTGGTGCCAAATGTCAGTGTCAAAATTCGTTACGTCGTTTGGGAGGATTGAAAAACTTTGAGTGGCTCAATGTTACTCAAAATTATTCAAACTTTCTCAATATTACTCTCTGTCCTACCCCTTGGGTTTGAGTGTATTAAATATGCAATGATCCCTGATTTGCCTGAAGGGATTGGATGTCTTAAGATAGATCAAGGATCCGTCTTATGCTTGCTTCTATGTAAAGGCGGGGCCGGACAAATGGGTCGTTGGAAGCGGCGCGAGGGCTAAAAAAAACTAAACTATTGGCACTACGCCCCCCGGGGCATGGCCTTCCTCTAACGTGGGATTTCTGCTCCAGCGCCTCTGACGAGACAGGAGAAACCGGGACCGACGTTTTACTTCACCATCCGATAGAAGCTCAGTGGTGTGGCATCCTAAATATTAGTGTAGTTTAGGTAGACCGCTGGAAGCGTGTAGAGTTGTGAGTGTACACTCAAAATCAGAAGTACCCCGCAAAAAGGGTTCTATCTACCCTTTATCTGTCATCCCAAAGAAAAAAAACCCTTTTTGAGGGTTACTTCCACCCTTTTTTTAAGTTTACCCGTCGTCACCCTTTTGCAAAGGGTTACTACCGGTAAACTTGAAAAAAGGATGGAAGTAACCCTCAAAAAGGGTTTTTTTTCTTTGGGATGACAGATAAAGGGTAGATAGAACCCTTTTTGAAGGGTACTTCTGATTTTGAGTGTAGTAGTGCGCAGCTGAGAGGTGGTGAGTCAGTCAGTGTTGGACGAATAAAGATGGAGCATGTCTCCCGGTTGTGAAAGAAATAGTATTGTTTTGCTAGTCAATTAAATACGAGGATATCACATTGGCGATCCTGCCATGATGATGAATCGTGGTGTTTTAAAAATTTGAATATTTTTGTGGAAAATTTGAGAAAAGTGCGGCCGAATTCGGCGTGTTTATTTTGTTTTCGTGCGGGTCAGAAGAAAGCATCTGATGACGGGTGTTTTGACATCGAAGTGTTGAGTTCAGCGACCATCGGAGCTTGTTTTGGCGAAAAAGCGGATTAACTTGGTGAGCATGTTCCGGTTAAGTTTTCTTTTGTTTCGGCGTTGAACCAAGGGGATCCGTTAAGTGGTATATGTGTGTGTGAGCAGTGCTAATGCACTATGACGATTACCTCTGTGCGCCAGGGCTGGATCAAGGATATTCAGGAAATGTCATTAGGTCTACAGATGTTCCAACATTTAACAAGTTAACAACCCAATTTTGGGTAATTTCGTGAATGATGTTTTTTTAATGGAATGGAGAACTGCATTCAAGTGGAAAATATTAGAGCTTACCGATAAGAAACAAAATGAAAAAAAAAAAAACAACGAAATGTTCGAATGTGAAAAAGGAGTTGGACGTAAACAGAGTGATATTTGGAGAAGGGGAGCGGAGTCGGCAGTCTGCGTCCGTAGTATTTTATTTCAAGATTGGTCATCGAAACCGAAACTTTTTCGTTTTTGTTTTCAAAAATCATTTGCGCTTGTTTAAAAATCTATTTTTTTCAATTAAGGGCATATAAATATAGATAATTTTTTTTTGAATGTTGTTAATGAGTTAATGTTGTTTTGATTTTTCTTCGGACTGGTCACTCTGGGTTACTCTGTGGATCAACCGAATATTTTTTTTAAGTGTTATGGTTGTTTTTCATCACAGTCGGCTTGATTTTTTTTGTTTTTCCGTCAGAATAGGAAGTAGGTATCGGTTTCAGTCTTGACCTAAGAATTTTTGAGTCTATGCGTTATTCCAGGTGTAGGAGTTGTCCCTGTTAATGTTTTTCAAGCAGGGAGGAAACTGAAATGAGTGTCGTCAACAATTCCCGTGTTTGTTGTAATTTAAAATTAAACAACTTATCTGGTTTTTCTGAACAAATCGGCGTTTCAAATGGCAGAGCATTTTTGAGTGGTCCATCTATTAAAAAGCATTGAAAGGATCGATGAAAGTTGAACAACATTGTGAACATAAAATTATTAATGAAACAGCTTGTTTGGAAGGTAATATTCTGGATTAAATTATTGGTTGTTTTGGCTGTCACTCAAAATTGGATTGAACTGTACTTAAAGACTGAAACGGGGAAAAGACACATTCACACTAAAAGTTATTCTAAACGATTGAATTTTAGGTGATTCAGCAGGGTTTACTAATTTTATGAATTAATTAACAATTTTATAAAGGACTTGAAAACTGACAAATGAAACCTGAGTTTATTTATTCGTTTCAATTCATCTTGAGAGAATTAAAGATTTGAAACTGAGACTCTGTTGTGTTCTGTTTCTACAAGAGTTGCATTAAAAGACTAGAAATCCAATATTTGAAAGAGTAAAGAGTGTATTTATTCGTTTCCAAAAAATTTGAAAGAATTAATTATTTGAAACTGAGACAAGTTCACCAATATTTGAAAGAGTAAAGCTTGGCTCCTAAGATGTCATGGGAATCTATCGGGTATGGAAAAAGAAAAAAATCATAAACGGCTAAACTA
Organism: Culex pipiens pallens; assembly: GCF_016801865.2. Classification (NCBI taxonomy): domain Eukaryota; kingdom Metazoa; phylum Arthropoda; class Insecta; order Diptera; family Culicidae; genus Culex; species Culex pipiens. The sequence continues at coordinate 37,577,977 of NC_068939.1, read as the reverse complement.
AAAAAAAAAAAAACAAATCCAGAAAAGATGAGAAAAGTTGCGTCGGGTTTAGCCCAAGGCCAACTGCGCTAAAAAAAAAGTTCCAGAAAAGTTGAGTCGGTCTTAGCCCAAGGCCAACTGCGCGAAGAAAAAGTTGAGTCGGGTTTAGCCCAAGGCCAACTGCGCTAAAAAAAAAAGAGTTCCAGAAAAGTTGAGTCGGGTTTAGCCCAAGGCCAACTGCGCGAAGAAAAAGTTGAGTCGGGTTTAGCCCAAGGCCAACTGCGCAAAAAAAAAGTTGAGTCGGGTTTAGCCCAAGGCCAACTGCGCTAAAAAGAGTTCCAGAAAAGTTGAGTCGGGTTTAGCCCAAGGCCAACTGCGCGAAAAAAAAAGTTGAGTCGGGTTTAGCCCAAGGCCAACTGCGCTAAAAAGAGTTCCAGAAAAGTTGAGTCGGGTTTAGCCCAAGGCCAACTGCGCGAAGAAAAAGTTGATTCGGGTTTAACCCAAGGCCAACTGCGCTAAAAGAGTTCCAGAAAAGTTGAGTCGGGTTTAGCCCAAGGCCAACTGCGAAAAAATAAAGTTGAGTCGGGTTTAGCCCAAGGCCAACTGCGCTAAAAAAAAAAGTGTTCCAGAAAAGTTGAGTCGGGTTTAGCCCAAGGCCAACTGCGCGAAGAAAAAGTTGAGTCGGGTTTAGCCCAAGGCCAACTGCGCTAAAAAGAGTTCCAGAAAAGTTGAGTCGGGTTTAGCCCAAGGCCAACTGCGCGAAGAAAAAGTTGATTCGGGTTTAACCCAAGGCCAACTGCGCTAAAAGAGTTCCTGAAAAGTTGAGTCGGGTTTAGCCCAAGGCCAACTGCGCAAGTACAAGTTCAAGCATAGTTGAGTAAGGTAACTAAAAACCATAAAAAATTCAGCCAACAGTTACTGTAAAATTTATTGGCATCATATAACCAAGTACAAGCAAAAGAAAAATCAAAAATACTAATCGTTTATTATTTTCGACAAAACTGCCACCAGGTTGACCTAAGTCACAATGTCATGTCGACGCGTTGGCAACAACTGTTGCTAGAATAGAGAGAGAAAGAGCGATATGGAGGCAAATAAAGATATGGAAAAAGACAAAAGATGAAGAAAACAAACGTTCACATATAGTAGGAAATAAAGTTGAATATGTTCACGAATAGGAATGGACAAAAGCGAGAAGTAACTTTAAATGGAAAAAGCGTACTATAGATTCAACGAGATAGAATTATGAATTTTAAATGAATATAATTTGTAAACGAGATTAAGCTCGGGGATTAAGTGCCGGAGAGGAAAAGGATAAAACTAAATAATTTAGAATCAGTACACATAAACAAACATACTTGAAAACAATTTTTAAATTTACTTCTAGCAGTTTAAGGAATACAGTATAAATAGTTTTTTGAAAATCATTCAATAAGGCAAAAAAAAAATTAAAAGAGAAAGTATCGATCAATTCAAACATCAGATTTTTCAAGTACTGAGGAACCAATTCATGTCAAAAGTATTACATGTAACAAAATATATATATATTTAAAAAGAAGCAAATTTGGCTTAACCCTATAAGTCATTATTCGACAATTCTACCCGGTTTGAAACATTTTTTTTTCTCAATTTTGGATCATTCTGAAATGAGTTTTTTTTTTCTTCTTCTTTTATTTTGGTTCAATCGGAAGAAGACATGGCAAACGAATATTGACACTAACCGGTAAGCCAGGTGGGTAGGTTTATCAACTAATTTATTGTATTTTTCAGTATTTAGGGTTTTAAACATTTTTGTTTTTATTACCGTTTTTTGTTTGTTTCAGATTACTTATTTTACAATTTTTTTTTGTTTCTTTTATTTTTTGGTTTTCCGGAGGAATACATGGTAGCACGACATTCGAGGAATCTACACTATTGGACGGAGTTCTTCGATTAGCGTTATGCAGATAGATCGACTACCAGGCGTTGCATCATTGGAGTACAGAGCAGCGAATATGGATTTTATATAATTGTTAAACTGTTATTTATATATTTATATTTGTTATTATTTTGTAAGGAGAGGATGTGGCATCCTAAATATTAGTGTAGTTTAGGTAGACCGCTGGAAGCGTGTAGAGTTGTGAGTGTAGGAGTGCGCAGCTGAGAGGTGGTGAGTGAGTCAGTGTTGGACGAATAAAGATGGAGCATGTCTCCCGGCTTGTGAAAGAATTTGTATTTGTTTTGCTAGTCAATTAAATACGAGGATATCACAAGTGGATAAGGCGGGAATCGAACCCGCGTCTCATAGCATCATCGGGATCGGCAGCCGAAGCCGCTACCCCTGCGCCACGAGACCCATCACCACCGAGGGCTATCACCACCTAATACCCGGGACTGAGATAAGTTGTATCAGCATTCGGCATATACAAAGTCTGATACAAATTATACTTTCCCATAATTTCGCTACCGGTCAGCGGGTATTGGATTGGAACACACACACACTCACACACACACAATGCTCCAAGAGTTCTTTCTTGTTCCTGGCGAGTTTTGCAACCACGCAGTGTAGTTGTCATCTCGATGAAAATATTCAAAAGTTCTTGTGGTGAAAACAGGTCACTACTGCCTTCATACGTTGATGCTGGTTGGTTTTCCCTCGGTTGCTGACTGAAGCCTGAGGTATTGTATTCTCTGCAACTTTTTGCCGCTGATTCAACGGCAATGGCTGCAGATTTGGAACCACTCGAGCAGGAGCACAGCGCTCCAGGTGACGCCAAAGCAGGAAAATCAACGTCCGTGAAAGTTGGTGGTGTTTTGCGACGATTTGGTTGGTGCCTCGTCGTCGCTTGCTGCCAAATTTTTACAAACTCAGCTCGTTTTGGGCAGCTTCGATTCTTGGTAGAATGGTCGCCGCCGTAATTGAAGCATTTCGCTTCGATGTTCTCGTTGATTGTTTCGCATGCTTGAGTTTTGTGCTCACCTCCGCAGGTTGCACAACGACTCTTGATGAAACAGTTCCTTCCACCATGTCCAAACTGCAAACAGTTCGAACACTGCGTCACGTCACGGTGCACTGGACGATAACGTTCCCAAGTCACGATGATGTTGAAAATTGCCCGAACTGCTTTCAGCTCAGACGGCGTTGTCGATCCTCTCTTGAGATGAACCAGGTACAGTTGATCACGATACTTGATGTCCTTGTTGTGTCTCGTCATCTTGAAGACTTCGATCACGTTCAACTTAAGAGTTTTGAGCTCTTCTTTCGGCACACTCACATCCATGTCGTACAGGCCTCGGAGGACCTGTTTCATGGGGCGTTTACCTGGATCGTCATGGCTGTAGTATTCAATCTTTGTGTTGTTCAGGAAATCCCGAACGTAGTTGTAATCCTTTCTGGTAGGGGAACTGTACCCTTTCTCAGCCTTTTTCTATTATCGGCCTATCAGCACTTTGATCATGAATTACAGCTTTCATAAAGTGTTTTTGACTGTTCGAAAGTAATAAATAGCTCAAATAAAAGTGAGCAAGCAACTCTCCATTGTTGATACATCTGAAAATGTTGATTTAATAGCGGAAAACGGCAAAAGTGATGAGAATTGGTCGAACGGCTTTGGGTGATTAAAATGGGTATATTTCCCCTAGGTAGCAGAATTTTGAGTCGAATGGAAGCTCGTAAAGCACCAGATTTGATAAACCCGGTCAGCCACTATCGCACCGAATCCGATGACGATGTTTTCACAAAACTTTTCCCGTCGTTCAAATTCTTCCTTCTCGCTCACGTCCACAGGGAGGGTAGCGAACTGGTTTCCAGACGAATTTTGAGCGTCCTTGCTCAAACTGCCTGGCTTTGCAGGTAGCGCTTCGGCATTCTTTAGCTTCTTCAAATCTGTCGATCCTGCTGGTGAGGACCGCCTCTTTTTCTTGCCGTGAGGCATTTTTGCACTTTTTAAGCACTTTTCAGGAGCTAATATCCAGGAGTACCTCACTGATTGGTGGTCTACAAATGAATTTTTTTTTCTATCTTCACTACATTCATGAAATTCCGCAAATTCCACAAAATGTTCAACCACCCCTTGACCTTGACAAGACTGTGGTTATTGACTTCTTACAAAAATATTCAGGTTATTTTCAATGTTTGTTGAAGCATGACAATTGCAATGAATAGCTTATGAATAATATTGTTTGCAATTTTTTTTATCTGTAAATTTTAATAAATTTGAACAAATGTAAAAAAAAACTGAAAATGAAAAAAAAACTTTTGCCGACGATGTATTTCTTAGTTTATAGATTGAAATAAAGTAATTTCAGTTTTTCAAACCAATACATATTTACATGAGCTTGCGGGTCTAAGCTCATGTGAACTTAAAATTTAGCCCCCCTTTCAAAACATTGGGCATCCTACCTTAGATCATTCAATAACAAAACCCAATTCAATTCCAAACGAAACTTACTTGAGGTCACTGGGAAGATTTTCCCTAATCCTCTTTAAAAAGTGAAGCATCAACAATTCTCTTCTTCCAAATTCCCTATCCCGGTGGAAATGGGAACTTTCGGCAATGGACGGCTGTCATGGTGTTGAGAATCTGGTTCAGATGGAATTAGTAGATATTCTACTCCGAATTATCATAAATTCCTAGGCAACTTGAACTGGATAAGCAGCACATAAACATGACGCTAAAATTACCGGGTCCAAGACCTGTCGAAAACAAGAGGTTACATACTCGTTTAAACATCAAGTGAACTTATTTTTTTACAAACTAGACAAACGATTAGTATTGGAAATCAGCAACAGAGCATGGTTTAGCAGAACCGTTCCTTCCTAAGTATATGCAAAACTAACTCAGGTGAGGATCGTACGTGCTTGAACTAGGATTTTTGGTTTCTTTTTTACAAGTTATTTATTGTCCATTAATATTACCTTATGTGATAGACACCCTTGAAAATTTTGGAATCATCTCTTTCTTTTATCTTGGGATAGTTGACGGGCGATACAATCCTTCGGAAGGACACAGTTGTAGGCCAGGTTGCGTACATAGCCCTCTCTGCAGACACACCGGGGAATACAAAGCCGGAAGCACTGTCGAAAAAGCTGGTCCGTTTTGGGATTGGTGCTGCACGTTGGTTGACACGACGAGGCACAGTTTTTCCACTGTTCGTTTGGACGGGGACAGAAAACTATTGAAAGTTTTGTATTTTAGTTAAATTTAAACCCTTAATCTAACGTGGAACGCAAACCTGAGCTGGTATCCTCGCAGAGAGTTGAACTCACGAGCAAAACTAGACAAAGAATCCTACCAAAGCAATTCATCGTAAATGGTCTTGGCAGTAGAAGCAACGGGCACAAACTAGATTCAAAGTAACAATATCTCATTTTGTCACGTTAATGTCTTTAATGTGATGTTGATCATTTTTGCATTCTTTATCATTTTTTCTCATCACTAGGAAGCTACTAACTCTGTGTTTCCTCTCCGTTTGGAGACGGTGATTTTAGCGGATTGCATACTGGATTTCGTCATGTATATGCAATGATCATCCAAGTTAGAGTTGCCTAGGAATTGATTGTTGGGAATAGATAGAACCAACTTCACTCACTCCACCTGAATCAGATTCTTAACACCATGACAACCGTCCATTGCCGGTCGCTCCCATCTCCACCGCACACCAAGGAATATTTTTTTTGAAGAGGGAAGCGGGAATTTTTGATGATCGCTTTTTTCAACAGAATAAGGGAAAATCTCCAGGATATCTTCGTTTCGTTTTCATTTATTACTTAGCACTTTCTAGAAACTTTTTAATCATGTTTCAGATATTCAGACGACATTTTTGTTTGTCCATTGAATTTCAATTGTTTCTGCTTAAATAAAACTATTGTACAACATTAAACTTTCCCGCAGTCCGTTGGTTGTACACACTTTCCTTGGTGGTTCCTTAGGAATCCCGATTTACAGACGCAGGGTACGCAGACCTGAATGCACGCTCTGTGCGGAGAACGTGCAGGGTTGGGGTTGGTACAGGTTGCTATCGAGCATGCACTGGCGCATCCGTGATAATTCGCGTTTTCACCGCAAGCTTTAAAAAACATATGATTTAGGAGCTATCTTTAGTAAAAGTTTTTCATTAAAAAAATCGATTTATTATAAAGCAAAACTCACAGTGCTCATACGGGATTGATTCGATGCAGATGATCGATGCTGCCACAAACAATATTATTAACTTCTTCATTTTTTGAACGGTTTGTCTCCGAATCTTCTTTGGAACTGTAAGTCTTATATAGTCGTTGCACATTATTAGTAGATTACATTTTGTTATACAACTGTTGAAACAGTTTTTAGATCTTAGGTGAGTAAGTCGCAGCTGTCAGCCACACAAATAAGAAATAATGTTTAATTCAAGTTGGACAATTTGTTGACAAAATAGCTCTCGTAATAATGTTTAATTTTTGGAATTACAAATTTTAATTTAGGGTAAAGCAGTCATCAATGAGACACTGTTGGTTTTTAACCTACAATGATATTTGTATTTTTTAAACTTTGCTTAGAAGCGTCCATAACCAAAGCCACTGTTACGGCAGAATGGTATCCAGTAGACACATCTTTCCCCTAAATATTAGCTGATTGGTTGAAACGAATGTATGACAAAAGGTCGAAAGACATAAGGTCGAATGGACAAAAGGTCGAATGCCAAAAGGTCGAATGGACAAAAGGTCGAATGGACAAATGGTCGAAAATGGACAAAAGGTCGAATGGACAAATGGTCGAAAATGGACAAAAGGTCGAATTAAAAAAATATTACAAAACAAAACTTTTGATTTGAGCCTAAAAACACAAGTACAAATTTGAACGCTTTTATTTACTTTCACTTGTATAATGTTAAAAATTTAGAGGTCTTCTGAATATAAACTTGCCCCCGGTTATATATACAGCTATGTTTTTGAGGTCAGATTTTTCTTAGGATCTTTTGTGACCATGAAAGAAAGATTGAAAAAGGATAGAAAACCTCCAAAAATATTTAAAAAACGAGACTTTTTCATTTTTCGAAACTATTTAAATTTGAAAGAATGTAAAAGTCTCTAAAATATTCCAACAATTTTTATAAATAAAATAAAAACTTACAAAATATTTAAGAAAAAGTATTTTTAAAAAAGAACCGCTAATTTTTGAAAGAATGGAAAAATTTACAAAATCATTACGACAGTCAAGAATCAGTTTTTTTTAATTAAATAAAAACTTTAAAAAAATATTTCAGAAGTCGACCTTTTTTTGGGAAGAACTGCTCATGTTTGTAAGAATGGGAAAACTCACAAAAACATTACAATAGTCAAGAATATGTTGTTGTTTAATTAAAAAAAAATAAAAAATATTTTAGAAGTTGACCTTTTTTTGGAAGAACAGCTCATGTTTGAAAGAATGGAAAAACTCACAAAAGTATTTTGACAATCAAGAATAGGTTGTTTTCAAAAATAAAATTAAACTTCCAAAATATTTCAGAAGTTGAACTTTTGTTTTAAGGAACTGCTCATGTTTGAAAGAATGGAAAAACTCACAAAAATATTTTGACAATCAAGAAAAGGTTGTTTTTAAAAATAAAAAATAAAGCTGAAAAAATATTTTAGAAGTCGAACTTTTTCTTGGAAGAACAGCTCATGTTTGAAAGAATGCAAAAACTCACAAAAATATTTTGACAGTCAAGTATAGTTTTTTTTTAAATTAAAATAAAAACTTAAAAAATATTTAAGAAGTCGATATTTTTTTGCAAGAACAGCTCATGTTTGAAAGAATGGAAAAACTTACAAAAATATTACGACAAACAAGAAAATCAGTCTTGTTTCCAAGAAAATATTTTTTTCAAGAATTTTTTTGAAGTATTATAATTTTAATTATAATTATTTATTCTTTTTTTTTTACATTCGACTACGATTTGTGAGAGCCATTTTATCATTGTTCCCCTTGACTTGACTACTGAACCCTATGCATACAGTCCAGACTCGATTACCCAAAGTTTTTTTTTTAAATGTTAACTTCAGATAATCGATTTATGAAACAACATTTTTATTCGTTGTCATATGTTGAGCCGTTTAACACATTTACCCCACAATTGCCCCAAAAAGATCTGGAAATATGTTTTTTCAAGATGACGGGTAATATGGAGGCAATGGATTTTTTTAAATATTCATTTAGTAATGGAGCAATTCTCTACGAAATCGTTTTTTTTGTATTTTTTAATCCAGATGAAACTTTTTTCGTGCCTTCGGTATGCCCAAAGAAGCCATTTTGCATCATTAGTTTGTAAATATAATTTTACAAAAATGATATATCAAAATTTAAAAAACTTTTTTGTCACTAAAACTTGATTTGCAAAAAAACTCATTTTTTTCTGATATGTTTTAGGGTACATCAAATGCCAACTTTTCAGAAATTTCCAGAATAGGCAAAAAATCTTTGATCGAGTTTATTAATTTTTGAATCAATACTGCTTTTTTTTAATCGAAATTTAGGTCGCAAAATTTTTCAACTTCATATTTAGATGTAAAATCCAATTTGCAATCAAAGGTCCTGTAGTGAAATATGGATAAAGTGCACCGTTTTCAAGTTATAGCCATTTTTAGGTAACTTTTTAGAAAGTAGTCGCAGTTATTCATTTTTTTAAATTAGTGCCCATGTTTGCCCACTTATGAAAAAAATATTTTTAAAAACTTCTCTATATTTTTCTTTTTTCAACTTAGTTGATATGATTCTTAGTTGCTGAGATATGTGCATGCAAGGATTTAAAAACAGGCAAATTGATGTTTTCTAAGTCTCACCCAAACAACTCATCATTTTCTAATGTCGATATCTCTGCAACTAATGGTCCGATTTTCAATGTTAAAATATGAAACATTCGAAAAATCCGATCTTATCGAAAATAATATTTTAAATGCAAATCAAGTTTTAGTGACAAAAAGTGAAATTAAAAATCATCAAAAAATGTTTACCGTGCATCATTTTTTTCAGTGCCCATGATCGCATAAATGTCCCATATGCAAAAACAGCAAGCTGAGAAAAACGCAAGGCAAGTTTGTCCCACACATAAGCCTACGTGTTAAGTTATCACGAAAAACTGGATTTCCTCCCGATTTCTAAAAAAAAGTACTGGATGTTATAGGCTCTTTAGAAAGATCACACGATTTTGAACCAAACTGCATCAAATACTGAAAAGTGATGAAAATGCATATGGGACATTTATGCGATCATGGGCAGTACAACTTTGCCGAAAACATAAAATCGATCAAAAAATACCTTCAAAAGATACAGATTTTTTAATTTTCATATATCTTTTTTTGTATGGATAGCTGCCAAATTTGTATGGAAAAATATATGGACAAACTAAATGGCATCTTTGGGCATACCGAAGGCACCAAAAAAATTTAAGCCGGATTAAAAATACAAAAATAAATTCGAATAACCGAAATATCAGAGAATTGCTCAACCACTTAAATTTGACTAATATTGGAATCATAATATGATTTTATTGTTGAATTTAATTTTTATGTTGAACATAAGAAAATAAAAAAAAGCATTCTATATTACAAAGCATTTCATTCTCAACGATCTCGTTATCTTCATTTTCATTGAGACGCAGGCATTACATTCTTGTACGTCCTGGAATGCGCGTGATCTACATCAATCCAGCTGAGAGTCGTATCGTGACCTGGCTAGTCTTTTGTTACAAGCTAGTATTTAAAGCTTGTAATGACTCCGCTTCTTCGTCAGATTATCCCTACCACCATGAAGTTTATACTTGTTGTTGCTGTTTTTGTAGTTTTGTTCAATGTCGAGACCATCCTTGGCAGTAAGTCGAAGCTTAACTTTTAACTATCTTTTTTTTAAATTAACTGTCTCTACTTTCCTTTACTCTAGTTACTTGCGGCGAGAACGAAGAAGAGTCCAGGTGCCATTCCGTTTGTATTGCCCGCTGTCCGAATCCGGAAACTCCCGGCCAGGGTCGGGGCTCATTGGTGGGGCCAGGACTGTTGAGCGGTCGTTGTCCGACCATTTGCCTGCGGACTCCTGTCTGCGTTTGCAAGGGTGGATTCCTGAAGGCGCGCACCGGAAAGTGTGTTCTGTTGGCCGATTGCAAAACTGAGGAAGGACTGCTCGGGCTCGGGGTCGTCGGTTGAACGAGATGTAGTTAAACGAGAGGGGTTTGCTTTTTCAAAAAATTGAATAATGTAGTTGTAGAGCGAAAATATATATTTTTGTTTTGATAATTTAAAATTTTAAGGAATAAAAAAATTAAGATTATTTGTAATTCTTCTAAAAGTCACGGGGCAAAAAAAATTCAAAAAGTTTCAAAATTTTAACGGAAATAGACGTAATTCAGATGAAAACATTTCAAAATGCATTTTCCCGCGTTGAAAATCATTTTTAGCATGTTTGAGATTGTTTAAAAAAAATCAAATTTTTCAGAAAGTCCAATGTACAGAACCTAGAGCGTCCAATTTCCCGGGGTTACAAAATTACCGGGAAACGCGAAATTATCAACTTATTTCTCGGGAAATTCCGGGCAGCATATAAATTTTATATGCTGCTTAAAATCGTACCAAATCAAAAAATATCATTCGTTTGTTGAGAGGAATATTATTTTATTTTCAGAATTGTGTTGTTGTATGAACACTTCGTGCCACAAACCTCTTTCTACTTGCACTTGCATTTTTTCTACTTGCACAACTCTCTTTGAAAATATAATAATGATATCAATTCAATTTTCATCAATTTTGGTCAGGGTAAACTAAAACTTTTAAAAATATCAATTTTGATCTTGGCCGGAAGGGATTAATATCTTAATTTCAAGTGACATAAATTTTTTTTCGTAAAAAAAGTTATCAAACAAAAAATATGGTTATTTTCATTCCAAAATATAGTACCAACTTTCACGAAATCGGAAAAAGTTGCCCCGACCCCTCTTCGATTTGCGTGAAACTTTGTCCTAAGGAGTAACTTTTGTCCCTGATCACGAATCCGAGGTCCATTTTTTGATATCTCGTGACGGAGGGGCGGTACGACCCCTTCCATTTTTGGACATGCGAAAAAAGACGTGTTTTTCAATAATTTGCAGCCTGAAATGGTGATGAGATGGAAATTTGGTGTCAAAGGGACATTTATGTGAAATTGGAAGCCCGATTTGATGGCGTACAGTCATCCCTCATATTCGGAACAGTTTACAGATCGGCCAATGTTCAAAAAATCATAGCAAATCGATAATTGAACTTAATGATTCGCTTTTACCTTCATTTGAAAGCTTTTCTTGCGATCTTTCGAATGCTGTATCGAACAACTGCAAATTTTAACTTTTATATCAAGTTTTTGAAGAAAAACTTTGACCCTTGAAATCCACAAATTCGGAACACTTTTTTCTTACGGATGTAAACAAACTTTGGTTCTCTCCAGGAGCACATATTTGTAAAAAGATAATGACTTCACACACTGCAACCAGTGAAACTCAAGCTAAGTTATGTTTTATCCATGGTCTGGAAACTTTTTTTGTGAAAATATCAGTTAAATTCAGGTGTTCCACAATTGTGGGAGGCACAATAACATCCCACAATCATGGAACAGGCAATTTGGAGGCAGTGTTTTGCTGCTCAGGATAAAATAGTCTTGAAATGAAGTTTTTTGTTCAAAAAGTACTACTTTTACTAGTGAAATAGCAAGAAAATGTCCAAATAAAGGTCCTAAAAATAGTAGGGTCGAGGGAAAAGCTGCATTTGGTATGCAATTGACAAATTATCACAAAAGTGTTCCGAATTTGTGGGTGTTCCGAATATGTGGGATGACTGTACTCAAAATTCAAAATTCGTAAAACAAATTTTTTTTTTATTTTTTACATGTCATTTTATGGGACATTTAATGTACAGTACTTGTTCGGTAACTGGGCTGAGAACGTAGCCCAGTCACCGAATGCTGCTCGCTAACTGGGCTGAACGAAAAATAACGAGGGGACCACCGATGCATAATATTTTCTTGATGAAATATAAAAATAAAAGTTAGTCAAATTTATTTACAATGCTTACTGTTCATATTTCTTTACTTGTGACTTGAAATTAATTAAAAGTTTGAAAAAAGTTTTTTGTTATCTATTGATCTCGGTCATTTCGGTTTGTTTTGGTTTTTTGACGTTTTTCTGCTTTTTAACTGGGCTACGGCCCAGTTATCGAGCGCTCAGTTAAAAAGCAGCCCAGTTAAACAACGCCCAGTTACCGAACAACTACTGTACTTTAAAAATTTGCAATGACCCTGAAGGGTCATTTTATCATTTAAAACAAAATTTTCATTTTAAAATTTCGTGTTTTTTCTAACTTTGCGCCGGGGCAACTGCTGTGTGAGTTGGCGGAGAATTACCGTATATTAAAACTATCCTATTGGTTTTCACAACGCACAGTGGCCAGATCGCAAAATTAAGTGGAAAATGGATTTTCCGAAAAATGGTGAAGTTTTGGAGCTTTAGCGTCTGCAGAAGAGTTGTTGCAAATTAGAAAGGGACAACTTTTGCTTGAAAATAAGGGTTCAGGATTTTTTTTTTGAATTTTTGTCCTCTAGAAAGTTGTAGGGGCAACTTTGTCGAAGACACCAAATTTTATCTCGTAATCTACACCTTCTACGACCAAATTTAGCTAAAGAGCATCTGAGCAAATCTTCAAAAATCAGATTTTTGAACCTTGCAATTCACGGTTAAGTTTAAGATAAAAGTTATATTGGGGGTACGTAAACTGCCCCTGATCGCATAAATGTCCCATATGCATTTTCATCGATTTCGAGTTATTGATGTAGTTTGGTTCAAAATTGTGTGCTCTTTCAAAAGAGCCTATAACATCCAGTACATTGTTCTAGAAATCAGAAGAAAATCCAGTTTTTTCGTGAAAACTTAACACGTAGCCTTATGTATGGGACAAACTTAAAATGCGTTTTTCTCAGCTTGCTGTTTTTGCATATGGGACATTTATGCAAACATGGGCAGTAAAGAGCTGTAAAAAAACAAACTTTTTTCAAAAAGTCAAAAGTTACAGCCATTTTAATATCAAAAAGAAGCAAAATTAAAACATAGATATCTCGGAAAGGCGTGAGCCAAATTTGCATTCGAAAGAAGAGATCAAGCACTGCAAACGCTGAAAAAACTCAGGGGTGTTTTCTTTAAACTCGAGGTACCGTAAACTGGGGTCAATCGGGACACATGGTGCGAATTGGGACAGCAGTTTTAACCATGTTGGAGCACAATATTTTGATTTTTCTGGTTGGTTTTGGTTAGAAAAGACTCAGCCCAACAAAATGTGTACATCCATTTACAAATTTAAAAGCTTCAAGTGCTCTAAAAACTGCTGTCCCTATTCAGACTGTATTCCCGATTCACCCCAGATTACGGTATCTCATTTGAAAATGTCTAATTTTCAAGAAAAAACTGTATGGGACCAGCCTAACGAAATTCAAAAATTGTCAAACTATATGTCCGCTGAATCTGAATCTGCCCTCAAAATTGAGCCAAAGTGTCAACATATCGATTTTTTTGACGATTTTGGTTTATATGATAATTTTACATTCAAAATCACCCTAATAGTGAACCACCCTAATTTTCAACCAAACCAAAAGTTGCCCCTTCTCATTTGCAACAACTTATCTCAAGACACTAAAGCTCCAAAATTTCATAATTTTTCGGAAAATCCATTTTCCACTTAATTTGGACCACTGTGCAATGTTGACTGATCGAAAACGTGACACTATTCAATTTGCATGGGCTTATTTAAAAGCGCATCGAATTGTGATAACCTCACATTGCTTCAAACCGCCCAGAGATGAAGTTTCCATTTGTTGTAGTTTTTCTTGCATTACCGATCGTTTTCTGCTTTGGGTTTGTACAAATAAGTGAGTTACATAAATTTAATAATTCATCAAATTAAATATTCAACGAATGTCAATTGCAGAAAACTGCACCGGTGAAAATGAAGTTTCGCGTGTAAATTCTTCAATTTGCCAGCCCACGTGTCCGTTGCTTCCTTTAAAGTTAAGACCCCGAATCCAGTGCATCGAAATCAATAGACCCAGATGTGTTTGCGACGATGGATTTATCAGGAATAGGGAGGATAATCGGTGCATACCGTTGGGGGACTGTCCTAGTGCAAATATTTGAAATTTGTCCAAAAATGTCATCGTGAAATAAAACAAAAATAATTTTCATTTACAACTTTATTGAGTAATTTTTAGTTCGTTTCCTTCTTCGTCACAAAAAGCTCGTTCTACCATAATAATTATTTATAACAGAATTTACTGCTTGTTTTTGTTTTTGTTCACTGTGGCCAAAATCTCTTTCACTCGTCGTAATTCGTGTTCGCAGTTTCAAACGAAAAATTTCAGCACACGTTTATGTGCGCGCGTACCTAGTGACAGAGGAAGCTAAACAAGCGTCTCTTTTAAAACTAAATTGCGTGTATTTTATTTCGAAAAACCATCAAATAACAACAAGATAATGCTGCCCTCATTTTCAGTGTTTAACGAAGTTTGACTAGAACATTCACTCGAGTGTGGCACCTGAGTTTACCCACCTAATTTTGCAAACCTGTAATTTTGCAGAAAAAAAGTGTGGCAAATCAAGTGCACTAAAATGTTTCGACTTTAAAATGTAACAGAAAATAAACTAAAAATGGAGTTAACATGTACTTTTGAGTAGCTTTATTTATGCGATATAGAAATAAATTATTTGCTTCAACAGAGTTGCATTAAATAAATGTATGTACATATTGTGTGTGTGTGCTAATAATTTGTTATGTGTACTACAAAAAATATATATAATAAATTTCTCTTTTCTCTCGATAACATAAGTCCTGTGTGTAGCTTGAGATATAACAGTATCGTAACAAACAGTGTTTTTTCTTCTTCTTCCTTTTTTCAGTAAAAGCGTTTCTTTTAAAATCCGAAAAAAATGTGTGTATGATAAATACAATTTTTAAACTAACTTTCTCTTCATTCCACCTCACTTAAGTCCTAACACGGTAAAGAGATGACGCGATTGATGATTCCTTGCTGGGCTCTAATGGTGCGTTGAGTGTTTTTTTTAAACTGGGGATGTCACCACCTAATAGTCGGTCTCCGACAGCACGTGGTACATTAAACGTCTGAAAGATCCACTCTGGTGGATCTTCTCGTTCGATTCTCCCATCGAGTTGAAGTGCTGAGCGTATTCGGGCTGGGGAGCTGGGTGGTTGGCGTTCGGCTTCTGGGAACAAAAAACACAAATTATGTATTAGTCCATTTATCTTAAGGTATTTATAACTCATAATTTTAGAATATTTTTTTATGCTTTTATGCATTTGTAAAACCTGTTAGAATTTGTAAATTCTCTTTATTAAAACAAAAAAGGATAAATTCATTTGAGTTGCTTTTGAAATATTAGTATTGATTTTATAAGTCCAGAAAATATTGGTTGCCAAAAAGACAAAATATGTTAAAATAATTATTTTTTTTGACATAAGCAATCGCTTCAATAGTTTCTTAGATATTAGCATACGAAATTTCTCTTCGTTTGATACCCATATTGCGAATTTGAAAATTTGAGTATTTTCGAAAAATACGGTAATTTGTGAATATTTTAGTATTAAAAAACTCTATGAAGTGGAAAAGCATACGAAGCAAATCATGAAAATTTGAGTATTTTCGAAAAATACGGTATTTTGCGAAAATTTTAGTTCTCAAAAAAAAACTCTACAAAATTAAAAATTAATTTGAGTAATTTGAGTATTTTTGAAATAATACGGTATTTTGTAAAAATTTAAGTATTTAACATAAAAACTCTAATGAAGTAAAATAACATACAAAATTTCGCTTCGTTTGATACCCAAATTGCAAATCATGAAAATTTGAGTATTTTCGAAAAATACGGTATTTTGTGAAAATTTTAGTTCCCAACAAAAAACAATCTTTAATAAAACAAAAAAAAATGCAAATCATGAAAATTTTAGCACGGTATTTTGTGAAAATTTTAGTTCCCAACAAAAAACAATCTCTAATAAAACAAAAAAAAAAAGCGAATCATGAAAATTTGAGTATTTTCGAAAATATGGTATTTTGTGAAAAATTTAGTTCTCAAAAAAAATCTCTAATAAAACAAAAAGGAATACAAATTTTCGCAAGTTTTGAAAATTTGCGTATTTTCGAAAAATATGATAATTTGTGAATATTTTTTTGTTTAAAAAAAAAAACTCTATGAAGTGGAAAAGCATACGAAATTTCGCTTCGTATATGAAACCCATATTGCAAATCATGAAAATTTGAGTATTTTCGAAAAATACGGTATTTTGTGAAAATTTTAGTTCCCAAAAAAAAAAACTCAAAAAAGTGAAAAAGCATACAAAATTTCATTTGTGTATTTTTTGAAAAAATGACCCTTCTGGTTTATTGCAGATTCGAAAATCAGATTGAATTTCCCCTTAAAATTAAATGCCTTAAAATTGTTTAAATTGTGGAAAACTTTTTTCGCATTTTTTATCGATGAAAAATACGTTTTTTTCTAAATTCTGCTTACGCCATCGAATCGGGTGTTTAATTTGACATAAAAGTCCCAAATGTTAATCATCACCATTTCAGACTGCAAATAATTGAAAAACACGTCTTTTTCGCATTTTCACCGTCACGGGATATTAAAAATGGACCTCAACCTCGATCAGGGACCAAAATTACCCCTTAGAACAAAGTTTCTCGCAAATCGAAGAGGGGTCGGGACAACTTTTTTCCGATTTCGTGTGAGTTGGCATATATCAAATTTCATCACCATTTCAGGCCGCAAATTATTCCAAAACACGTATTTTTTAAACACTCCAAAAAAGAGTTCACGTGGTTTATGGATGGCCCCAATTGTTATTCATCATGTGTTTCTCAGACGAAGTAACATAAAAAATAACAAATAATGTTTATATATTTCGGATTCTAATATTCTTTTATAGATCATCCTGTAACGTCACCTCTTTCCAACCAGTTGACCCAGGTCCGAATCCCGCCGAACCGATTTTCCCGAAAAAATGTTTTTCTCTTTTTTCCAACCAACTCACCTTTCCTGGTACCAAACGGTTCGGGGCGAAGGTCCGCTGCTGGATGGGCGCGGACACCTCCTGCAGTCCCTCGCCGGCTCCCTCCTGCAGCGCACGGTAGGTGTCGCTCTTGCTCGGATCAAACACGACGGTCTTCTTGTAGCTGTTTTTTGTTTGTTTTGTAGGATGACGTTCAACGGCGGCAGGAAGTGTGTTTATAGAGATTTTTTTGGGCGAATGGTGGATATTAGGAGGAGTTTAAATAATTTAAGTGTTTTGACAAGACAAATAGATGATGATGGGGAAAACACACGCAAGGTTCAGGAGGGCGGTAAGTTTGAATGAACAAGAAAGAGAAAATAAAAGAACATGTGAACAAAGAAACCATGTTTAAGACGACGAATTGTTTGGGAAAATATTGGGCTGTCAGAGAACGTCACACGCAAACATGTTTAGTAAAACTTGTTAATGGAATTTCGAGTAGTTAGTACAAACATTTTTTATTTGCGGAAGATTTTTTCAACTAGATCTGTGAGTTATAAGAGCTCATATAACCTTTTGAAAAATAATTAGAACTGTATTGTATTATTTTTTAATATTGCGCTTATAAATAGTCAACAATTATGTATAGAATCACATATTTTGATTATTTTACTGACAAATTCGAATTTTATGAGTTTCGTTTATTGAAATATGGTTAAAAACAACAAAGAATTTTACTCTAAACATTACATTCAACTCACATAAACTAAATAATTTCTATTCAAAAATCAGTCCATAAGAAACTAGAAATTTATTTCCTAAATTTAAGCTAGATATAGTTTGATATGTATTGGTTTCGTCTCCTCGCAGTGAATTCATCTTTGTGTTGGTAACTTTTTGGTCCAGTGAATCTGTGTGCGTACGGTTGTTACTGGGAGGGCATCAGAGCACGGTTACAAAAACTAGAGCTAACAAACACAGTAGTAGAAGAAGAAAGCATTAATCATTAGTAGAAGCGTGAGAGTGAGAGAGGTGTTCAAGTGTCTGATTCTGTATGCGAGAGAGTGTGTTGAGCGAGTCGGGATGAGTTCCAGCGCGATGAGTTCCGTTGCGAGCGCGCTCGCAGCCCGGCCTCCTTTGTTATTGGTATTAGTAGCGATGCTGCTGGTAGTGGCCTGGTAGTGGTGGGATCGGTGGCGGACTGAGCGTCGGCTGTCTCGTCGGATGAGTGGCGCCGCCTTGGTGCGGCATCGGCGATGAGTGCCCAGAGGAGGATGAGTGAAGCGATGACGATGACGCGTACGACGATGGGAAGGGATATTTGTGCTTGAGCTTATTTTCCTGATCTTGCCGCCGTTGCTCCTCCAGGATTTTTTGTTTTTGTTGCAGGAAAGAAAGATCAATGAAAATTCTAATATTAACGGTGCAGCAATGGTCGGTTTGCGGTGGGACGCTGTTGTCATATTTTTTTGTTGATTTTTTGTGAGTTTATAAATTTTTGTTTTAAATTTTGTTTATACCATTGACATCGATTCACAACATTGAAAGCCTGTTTTCGAATGCCGGAAAATTTGGAAAAAATGTGTGTGCATGTGTTTTTGCGTGTATGAATTTAGCTTGGTGCGATTTCGTACATTCCGTCTGTATGTGTACTGATCGAAATTTGATAAAGAGATGAATAAGGGTGGGGAAAGTGTCGCCTCTCACAACAAACGGTAGAGTGTTCGTTTTTTTGTTTTCTTGTGGTCGTGTATCGTTTTGCGCATTGCGTTTTTGCAAAGTTAGAATTTTTTAAACCAAAAAAAGCATTTTTTCACATGTGCCAGCCAGACAGAGTGACAACGACATCAACGAATGGCCAATGTTAGGGAAAGTTAAGAAAGAACTCAGCTGACAGCACGAATCTACGAATTGCGACTAATTGGGATTTGCGATGCTTTTTTGTTTGTTTGAAAAGAAAACAATTGTGATAAGGATTGGTTGCGTTACCCTTCGATTTTGGTGGGCCGATGGCGGTTTGTGAATCCGTTTGATCTGATTGTGTGCATACAAAAATTTATAAATTTTTGGATGAGTTTGGTGGGTTGGTTTAAAATACGTTTTTAAATATTTTTACTATCAAAAACAGGCAGTTGAAAGTTGATCGAGAGTCCCAAAATTTGAGATTACTAAAGTGATATTTCACCTGTAAATGTATTGGTGCGATATCGCGCGCAAAAGAAGAGAGAAACTCAGTCTCTCAAGATATTCTCTCTCAGTGAGCGCTAAGAGGAACTCTTTGGTGAATATTTCTGCTTGTAAAAGAAGCTCATTTTCATTGTAGTTTCCTTAATAATTTTTTTTATGGTTTTTGGACGATTCGGTCAAAACATTAAAAAATAAAGATTTTCCATAGAAAGAGCCAAAGAATCGGTCAAAAATTGATGGCTTCTTATTCTTCTCTCTCGAAAAATGTTTATAGTAGGCTTATGAACTCTTATGCGAAAAATGAGCATTCAATCGCTGGCCGATTTGAGATCGCTCACGAACCGTTTCGTGTAGAGGAATGGAGACGACCAGTGCCAGTGTTGGAATTCGAGTGAGAAGAAGGAACGCATTTCTCGCTCGCAAGTGAGAGAATTCGTAGTACTGTCCTCTCCTCGTTCGCGTTCGCATTTTCGTTCGTACTCTCGCTCTCGCCGCGAGCGCTCGCTAGCGTTTCGTGCTAGCCGTTCGTTCCAAGCTAGACGTTATCAGGCTTATGAATATGAACGACGCGAGTGTACAGAGGTGTACTTCTCGCTCGTGGGCAATTCTGGCTCACGAGCTAGTCCGTTCGCGAGCGCGGAGAGCACGGGCAATCGGAGAGTTGCTCTCGGCATCTCGGAACTCACGGCGAGAACTCGAGAGAGAGAGAGAGAGAGAGAGAGAGATTTTTTCCCAGGGAGAGCGCGAGAATACCAACACTGGGGATGACACAATCACCAGTGAGTGGGCGATGAGTTAGAATTAGGGTGATAACCATGACGTTTGGTTTTCATCTACTGACATCACTCTTGATTTTTCAGAAATTCAGTAATGATAACTGATTTTAGGAGTTTACTTCGATCAACCTTCTCTGCTTGTCAATTTCAAACTTTGTAAAAAAAAAAAAATTCCAAAACGATTCACTTACGGTACGGCCTGGGACTGTGGAAGCTGCTGCTGATGCTGGGTCTGTCTCACGGTGTTCTCGATGTTACCGTCCGAGTACAGTCCGATCGGCGAGTTGAACTGCTTGTGAACCAGCTGGAAAGGGCGTCGAAATTTCAAATTATGCTTGTGTTTTTTTTAGAGAGTGTAGAGTTTTGTTCTGAAATTTTACAGAGTGATAAAATGTGGGAAAAATGCAACAAGAAATTCACAGCAACAGTAAACAATGAATTTAAAGAAAACAAAACAGAAAACACAACGAAAGAAAGTAAATTTTGTGTGTAGTAAGAGGAGTTTGTCCAAACACGAAGCTCAAATCCAAACTGTATTTGTAAAAAGGTATCCACAATTGTAATACGGTGGATCACAGAGTGTAGAGTTGTCATTTGAGTATAGTTTTGTATGGCAGAAAGTGTATTTTTGAAAGAAGAAGAAAACTATTCAAAAGTGTGGAAAAGTTAACAAAATTCAAGAATAAAAAAAACGCAAGTCTCAACCAGAAACTTGGACAACCTTCGGGCCGCTCGGTGGCTCCTCTCCAATGACACGATGGATAACGGTTTCGGCGACCTGTGCGGACACAATGGGATCGATTGTTTGTAAATTGGTCACATGTGGGGTTGGAGCGGGTCGAAAACGATCGAATGCAGCTTGCGGCAGCTGATTTCGATCATTTTCGACGGTTTTGTGTATTTTTTTTTCGTGTGGCTAGCGGCAGGGTAACTTCCCCTTAACCACCGTATAGGGTGGTGCCCTTTTTACCTTCTGTCTCATCAGTGTGTCTGAGAAGTCATGTAGTGGTGGTGCACGCATGGCTGGATTTGGGTGGTGTCTGAGGTAGGATTCTGTCGGTAGAGCATCCATTTTCGATACCTTGGCTCCGGGAAGGACTAGCGGAGTGGTACGGTACGGCTGTAACGGGATTAAGTAGAAAAAAGGACACAAAACACAGAAAAAATGGTTAAGTTTGCACACATCTCTCTCGTATTTTTGTTCGAGTTGATCGAGGCACTTGTTCTGTTGGTGATGATGCGATGAAGTTCAACCTCTGACAGTTCAGCGAGTCGTTTAATCTTGTTCTGGAATGTTTTTTTTTGCTTAAAAATAACCTCGAAAACAACGCTGCACAGATCATTGACAGGGATATCTCAAGAGGTAGCTGTGCGGATTTGTTCTTCTGCAAACAGACGCGCGATTTCTGTGTTTTAAATATCGTTTTCGTTATGTAAATTATGTGCCAAAAATAGACGCGATGAGCGAGCGAAACCACTCGGAAGTTTGCGCGAAATGGTACGAAATCTTTTAACTTTTTTAAAACCCACAAATCTATGCAATGTTAGACAATCAGACGAGAACGCCATAAAACTAGCGCAATCTGGTGAGCATTTTTCCAATTATGAAGGAATGTCAAAACAGCGCCACCGGTTTCTAGGTGAGCCTTTGCGGAACTAATTTTACATTTAAATTGACCGTTAATGCTCGAACGAGTCTACTTGTCCGTGCCTCAAGAGATTATCACTTGGCAACCGACTCCCTCAACGTACAAACAGAACGTGTCAAACTTAAAATAATATGTAGAACAAAACAAAACCGACACGGTGAAGGCCACGTGCCCGCAAGTAGTCACTTTATTTTAAAACCTTGGCGTGTAAACATACTGGTATGCGACGGGATCAGCCGGTTCGTCAAAGATCTGTGCCAATGCCGTCTTGTGACGAGACGGGACACTGTCCTCGGAACCGAGTGTGGTTGTTTTGAAAAGTGAAACGTGTTTTTCGCATAAATCTCGGAAAAACTAAACCAGGATATTTTTAATTCGGAGACATCAAGCCTTGACGAGGACGGATTTTGTTTATCGAAGGAAATTACGTCAATAAATTGTAGCATAGTGACGCATTGGAAAGCAACTATTTTTTGAAAATATGTTATGAAGACACGTTGTTTACCATGTTGGTGGAAGTTTTTTTAAACATATTGTTTTTCGTGCACCTGAAATAAAACAAGACCTTCTATGTGAAATATATTCATAATTATGCTAATTCAGATCTGGTTTGATTCTATGAAGCTTTCTTTAAAAGAACACTTTATAATAAAAACTTTTAACTAAAATAAATAAAGTTTCACAAAATGTTTTTAAATCATGAAAAAAATAAAAATGCAATCAAATAAATTTACAAATTGAAAAAAAGTTATTAAAACAATCAATGTAAAAAAGTGCGTTTTCAAACAGCAGTTCAGTGGCGTTTTCCAATCAGTTCTCGCTAAAAACGGTGTGAGTTGGAAGAAGCTTGCCCGGCCAGTTCTGTACAGCGCAATGCGGTAATGTTTTAAATTTGTTTACTTTCAGAGCGGTTGGATAAATATTGGCAGCTGACTGTAAACAAAGTGCTTCTGTTACGTAAAGAGTAACACGTTGTTCTCTTTTATGCTAGGGTATAACTCACTGCACATAATTGGTGTGTATTTAAAGTTATTCTAGTAAACTTTGAAAAATCTTTTTGAATTTCTTCAATCAAACCACCTTCGAAAAGTTTTTAAAGTAACCTAATTATTTTTAGTAACTTTATTGGAACTCTTTCACGCTCGAATTGGATTATTCCACCCATTTCGCGATTATCTTCAGCTAGAAATTTTCAGCGTTCAGATTTTCCCCGGCATTTTTATAAACACAACCTACAATGAAGCAAAATGTTGTTCGCGTGCGCACGCGGTCTTTTGAAAGGTTCTATGATTTATGGCGTTTGACGCGGCTGACGCAAAAGCCCATGATTTTCAGCTGGGTTAAAATCCTCTGAAAACATTTTAATTGACCACCATTTGTGTGGGACGCCATCGGCATATATGCACCTCCGTATAAATACTTTAATGAGTCATTAGGTGTCCACCCCCTGTCAGTAGGACGGTCAACGGATATGGATGACTTTCCAAAGTTTGACAGGCAAAAAAAAAGAAGATTGACACGATCCGTCAAGTTATTGATGCTCGAAATGGGTGGAAAGTGGAGTCTAGATTTTTTGTAAAGTATCATGTGAGTCTTAAAAATCTATGAAATGTCGATTTTAAACCAAAGAAATCATTTTTTTTACGAATGGGTCACAATAATTTACAATTTAAATCAAATATTCAAAAAAAAAAAATCACGTTTTTTGTAGATCTGTTACTCAAATGTTGTGTATTTGACTGTATTATGCAACTTATTTTATTGGAGGTTTGATTTGAAGTTTGATTCTTATTATAGGGTGACGAGCGGGAATTCCCGGGAAAATTTTTGTTTTCAGTTAAACTTTAATTTTCATAGAAATTTGAAGTTTTTCGAAAAAATAATTTTTTGCCCCCTGATTTTTCAGGCCAGGGGGGGGGGCGACATTAACTGAAAAATATTTGCAACGGCCTAAGTTAATTTCGCTGTATCAAGGTTATTTCCTTTTTGACGTCAATAGTAGTTTTGGGCCTAAACCGGTTTAACATCAACCTCAATATTAAATTACATTTTAGAAAAATAACTCTGCAACTCTTCATTTAATATTTTCTAGGTAAATATTTCTTTATTTAATAACAGTTGACCCAAGAAGGAAAACAACTTAAAATTTTTGTTTTGAGTCGTTATTTATCATATTGCAAAAATAAAGATACTGGGAAATTATATATAAGCTTATTTTAATTTTTTTAAAAACTAATAACAAGTTCATGCAAAAAGCTTTAGAATTCAGAGAAAAATATAACAAAATGTAGAACTGTGAACTATAAAACGAGGCTACTTAAATTAACGTTTTATTACATTTCTGTTAAATTATTGGCACTATTGCATAGTTTAAAAAAAAACTCCCGGGTCCCGGGAATTCCCAGGAAATAGCAAAATACAACTCTCGATTCCCGAAAAATCTCGAGAATCGTCACCCTCTAATTCTTATTGTTTGTCAAATCCTGAACTCAATTATACTGTAGTTTTGTAGATGTTGGAAATTTATTCGGGATGGCAAGAATTGATACGCAACCATTCGGAATTTGTACAAATGATTTTGGAAAAATAATAATTAATTGATTAAAATGTAACACTTAAGTTAGTGTAATCTTTCAAGTAAAAATTACTTGCACTGAAAAAAATATTGTAATATTTCTTCAAGGAATAGGATCACCTCAGAAAAAAGTAATTTTATTGGTATAAAATGTAGAATTTATAAATCTGGTTTAAGGTTCAAGGTAATATAACATAATAAAAGAAGTATTATTACACCATCATGTTTTATAAGTTCCACATTTTAGTTATTTCGCTGTGTAGAGCATATGAAAAAAAAAACGAAGTTGATTTCATAGCTGTCGGCCACCATTGCTAATACCAACCACTAGTGTCTTCCTTTTTTTTATCTACAGGGACTTCGCCGCCCTGGGCTCCTAAGTGTATGAAAGTATGGCACGGAGCGACGGCGCCGAATACCCATATTTACACAAAGAATTTTAGAGCGCCCGCCGCGGGATTCGAACCAGCGACCTCCGGATTGTGAGTCCAGTGCGCGGTCCGATTGATCCACACGGGCGGGATAAGCATGTAGAGCATATTCATAAATTAATTTCAATAAAGTAATCAACTAATTAATTTCAATCCTATTTTCTGTGGATTAAAAAAAGGGAATGCATCTGTTAAGAAAAAATGTTCAGTTGATGTTATTTAAAAATCCTAATCTTTTTTTTCAAATACAGCACAGCTCGTAATCATAACAAGAACTGCAATCTAAAAATAATGCTGCTTCAATTTTTACACTATGAACTTGTATTATTTATTTTTATTATTATTTGAATGTATATTCCAACAACGTTATAAGTTGATGTGATATGATTAGAAATCTAAATGAAGTAAATTTATTTCATTTTCGAATTAACAGCAACACTTATATTTCTCTCAAAATATTTGAGTTCACCCTGATTCTTTATTTCTTTTTACAAAACAGGGTTTGTTTATTATTTTAAGATACAACTTTTACGATTTAACATTTTTTCAGGAAACGATATTTTTAAAGGAATTTAAACAGCATTTAATTTGATAGATAGAACATTTTCCTGTATTGATTCCTTTTTAATTGCATTTTTTTTAAATATTTTAACTAATAATTTTAATAAGAATTCGAAGGTATTTTGCAAACTTTAGACAATACTGCTATCATGTCTCAAGGATTTTGTTTTTTTAAATATATTTTGAAAGTAAGACTTGAAAAAAATCCAAGACCAAGAAAAAGATTGAGTATTAAGAAATTGTTTTCCGTAATATCATATCATATATCATATATCAATTCCTTTTCTTTGTCCAAAAGGATATGAAAATTTATTACTGGCTTACTTTTAAATCACTTTTATGAAATATTTTTCATACATTTTGAATTGAATCGCATCTTTCAATTAGATATTACGATTGATATTATTGAAGTTTGAGCTGAAATTGAATGTTCGGAACAGCGAGCATGAGCTGGAAAATATATAGTTTTGTTCTCAGATATTTAAAATATAATTTTAATATCGCAAAATACTGTTTCGATGTAGAACATAAATAATTAAACGTGTTTTATACTAAACATTATTAAAATATTTAACAAGTTATGTTATTTTAAGCTATTATGTAATAAATATTAATAACTATTGAAAATGTTTTCAAAATAACATGTAATTATTTTTGTTGTAAATTTGCATTTACAAATTTATACAACAAAATTACCATTTGAATTACTTTCTTATTTTACTAAATGATATTGTTTGATATGTTTATCACAGTGTTTGACGATTTCATTGCATTACTTGGACAGTTCAACATACAACATACAGTTCAAATTTTGTTGTTTAATTTGAACATTTTTTTGATTACGGTTCATACAAGAATACATTTTTAATTTTCTTTTTTATTTTTTTTTTCTGCTTGATTGAATCAATGATTGTCAACTTTTTTATTGCAAAATTATTTACTCAGGAACAGTACACTAAAATCCTGTAATATTTTTCTGTAATTAACTCTTCGATTTGAACTCCAGCACCACGATCATCACCAACCCTCGATCACCTTCTCCAGCGGATATCCCTTACTTGGAAGGCAATTTGCGCTTCATCGTAATTCTCGTTCTTTTGGGCAAAGTGCACGAACGACGGCGATCGGTTCCGGTACTGGTACATGGTGGCCATTTCTTCCCTTCTGGGCACTTGCTACAGCGCTATTCCACAACCACAAGTCACAATCTTCGAAACAGTCCAAAAAACTTCCAGCGACTTCCGTTCGCGTTTTTTAACACTAAGTTATTTCAGTCACTTTTCAGTATATTTTTCAACGCGTTTTGGTCAACTGGTTCCACTAACCGTTTCGCTGTGAATCCCGCGAGCAACTGGCCAACGGATCCGGATCGGATGGTCAATCTGCGCGGTTGGTCAACAAAATAAGTTTGGGAGAATGTGTATGTATGTGTGCGTAACGGCTTACACAGTAGCAGTAACAGACGTTACTCCTTATTTTTACCAGAAAAAAATATTGAGGCAAAGCAAAAATCCCATAAAATGAGTAAGCCGTCGACGGGCGTGGAAAAAAAGGGAAAAATAAGTTGCTTGTTGTTGTGTACCCGAGCATGGGTAAATAACAAGGGAAATGCGTAATAATACCTTTCTCTGGTATCAATACCAAATTTTGGTATTCCTGGACCCTTTAAAATTTGTCTTAAGGATTATGCAAGAGCAAAATGTGCTATCATACCAATTTAAGGTATTGTTTTGATATTGCAAAATTGCAGAATTTGTCAATGGTCGAACACCACATTTTGGTATTCTTTTGGTATTAAAGTGTTTTATCAAATTCCTCTGAAACTATGGGAAAATTTTGACCAATTTTGACAAAATAATTAATTTTGCGCTAAAATGATGTCTCAAAGGGAATGCTTTCATTAAAAACCGGAAATTTCAAACTTGATTTTAAACATTTTTGATATACCCCCTACAGAAATGACTTGAAATTGTGGAAAATTTTCTAAGTCAGGATGGCACATTTTGGTATTATTTTGGTATTAAAGTGTTTTATCAAATTCCTCTGAAACTATGGGAAAATTTTGACCAATTTTGACAAAATAATTAATTTGTCGCTAAAATGATGTCTCAAAGGGAATGCTTTCATTAAAAACCGGAAATTTCAAACTTGATTTTAAACATTTTTGATATACCCCCTACAGAAATGACTTGAAATTGTGGAAAATTTTCTAAGTCAGGATGGCACATTTTGGTATTATTTTGGTATTAAAGTGTTTTATCAAATTCCTCTGAAACTATGGGAAAATGTTGACCAATTTTGACAAAATAATTAATTTTGCGCTAAAATGATGTCTCAAAGGGAATGCTTTCATTAAAAACCGGAAATTTCAAACTTGATTTTAAACATTTTTGATATACCCCCTGAAGAAATGACTTGAAATTGTGGAAAATTTTCTAAGTCATGATGATTTTGGTATTATTTTGGTATTGAAAGGTTTCATCAATTTTCTCTGAAACTATGAGAAATTTTTTAAAAATTTTGACGAGTTAATTAATTTTGCGCTAAAATTACTTGAAACCCAAAAATGTTATTTAAAGCTGATTTAATTTTTTTTGTGATATACCCACTAATATTTTTTTCAAAAACGTTGAAATTTCTCTAAGTTGGGATAACCAAATACTTTGAAAAACGAGTCAATCAACAGATTATTGAATTTTGGTGAATTTCAATCCAGTTTCATTTCAATAATACTTATTTTTCAATCTTGTTATTTTTCAGAAGCTTCAAGAACTTCAAGCACAGGCCGTTCATCAATGACAAATGCATTCGGTGTGGTGAAGAATATCACTAAGAACAACATGGAATCATCAGGTGAGTAGATTTGGCTGTTGCATATGGATCATTTCCGTTTTTTCACTAACTGCAACTGTTGCACTAAAAATGGTATGAAAATACCAAATTTTGGTATTACTTGTGCAAATACCAGCGACCAAAATGTGCCCTTGGTTGCCCAGTAATAGATGGTAAAATACCATGAAATCATACCAAAATCATGTATGTGAAAGACCACAGGAATACCAAAATATGATTTTCCAAGGGCGCGGGAATACCCAAAATTAAAACCATGGCAATACCAAGTTTTGGTATACAAGCAATGTTCACAAATCCAGAAGACCTCAACTTGGTATTGAAATGGTTTTATTTTGAGGTATTATTTTACCCTTGGAATAACATGGTTTGGTATTGTTGTGCCCTTCCACATACAAGATTTTGGTATGATTTCATGGTATTTTACCATCTATTACTGGGCAACCAAGGGCACATTTTGGTCGCTGTTATTTGCCCAAGTAATACCAAAATTTGGTATTCCCGTGTTATTTACCCCTGCTCGGGTACGTTCAACATTCACACACTCGCGTAAGTCGGAAAAATGTAAAGATTTTCCGAAAACCTTCTTTTCTCCCACAACTGGTTTTGTTTGTGTAAACACGGTCTGTACACCAGCAGCGAAGACCATTCCGAGTTTGCCTCGCGGGAAAGTGCTCAATAAACGTGGTTTTCGCGCGGTCAGGGTTACCAGCGAAAAGTCGTGGGCGGAGGAGAAAAAAGGGCGATAAATTTGGAAAATGTCGCGCAAAAAAGAAAAAACCTCTGACTCAAAAGGGACGGAAAATGGGTCCTTTACGATGGCGCGTAATTTATGAAGGGTAGAGTTGGTCGAGGTCGCGACGGAGAGACAAATTGGGTAGTTTGAGTTGGATTGAGATGGTCACTTCGGGTGGAAGTTCGCGAATGTTCGCGGTGGGAGGATTGTATTGGGGTTGATTGGGATGTTTGCGGGAAATTTGAAGAATTTTTTCGAGCTCAAGTACGTCGTTGAGACGAGTGCTGGAGAAGTTATGATAAGTGTTTCGGTTTCTTTGAACACATCAAAATTTCATCATTTTTTTTTTTAGTTTCTTTATTTCGAAAACTTTGTTATTCTCATATTACTTTCTTTTGTCAAATCCCTGATAAATTCTTAAAATATTTTCGAATGAAGGCACCCGCACATAAGATTTTTCAGTATTTCTCCATTAAAAATGTATAAAGGCAAATTGCTAGCAAGATTTTTGGCGTGATAGTTACCAAACACAGTCCAGACTTGATTATCCGAGGGCCATGGAAAAAATTCACTTCGGATAATCGAATCAGGATTTTTTTCTTTGTCTTATTTTTGATTGTCGAGCTTAAGTATGCCCCGTAATCTACTCTAAACTGATTAAGAATTTTTAGATTCAAGATGGCGGCCAAAATGGCGGTTATTTAATACTGTCCAGACTCGATTATCCGAAGGCCTCTGAAAAATGTCACTTTCGGGCCAAAGACGAAATATAAAAAAAAAAACATTTTATTATTTTATCGCCAATCAACTACAGTCATGCACCGGTTTTGCACGCCTCGGTTTTGCATTGCCCCGGTTTTGATTCGTTCAGCTACCTCGGTTAAGCACGGCCCAGTGATTAACTGAAGCACAGAGCTTATGGAATTTTGGCTATATGGGAGACATTGGCTATAATCGTATGAAAAATCATGCAAACATTAAAAAATATAGTGTTTTGGAATCGGGATGATGGCAGCTATCCATTGCAATTATAATTACATGAAAATTTTCACATAAATACGTATTTTACCTGTATTTCGAAAATGCCATGTTTATCGAAAAATATTCAAAATTATTTTTAAGCGATCTGGATTTTCCATACATTTCGAATGTAATAACATATTTTTTTAAACATACTCAAAATTTCCACAAGTTATAGCTACCCAAATCGAGAAAAACAGAAATTGAGAGTATTTTTTCGAAAATACGATTTTTTTGATTTTTTTTAGTATTTTCAAAAAATGTTGTTATTTCATTCGAATTGCAAAAAAACCCGATCATTTGATACTCATATAGTGAAAAACTGAACATTTGAGTATTTTTTTTTCGAAAATACGTAGTTTTGTGAAGATTTTGAGTATTATCAATAAATAAATGGTATTACATTCGAAATGTACGAAAAATCCGATCATTTCATTGCAATAACAATTATGTTGAGGTTTTTTAGAGAAAAAAACTGGCATTTTCAAAATACAGGAAAAATACGTATTTTTGTGAAAATTTTCATGTCATTATAATTGCAATGGATAGCTGCCATCATCCTGATATCAAAACACTACAATTTTTTGATGTTTGCATGATTTTTCATACGATTACAGCCAATGTCTCCCATTTAGCCAAAATCCCATAAGCTCTGTGCCTCAGTTATGCACGCCTCAGTTTTGCATCCCCCATATGCGGTGCAAAACCGAGGCATGACTGTAATCAAATTTGACTAAAATGCGGTTACAGAACTCGAAGTTGATGCTTAATACAAGGAAAAGATAAAAGGGATTTTTTTTGTTCGTGATTCGATTATCCGAAGTTCCATACAAACCTTCGGATAATCGAAACTTCGGATAATCGAAACTTCGGATAATCGAGGCTTCGGATAATCGAGTCTGGACTGTATTGAGACAAAGCATTTGGTAATTTAATAGCAATCAACTATTCTAATTTGACTAAATTGCGGTCGCAAAACTCGATTTTGATGTTAAAAATAAGAAAATAAAACAAATAAATTGTTTATGATTGGATTATCCGAAGTCCCATAAAAACCTTCGGATAATCGAGGCTTTGGACAATCAAGTCTGGACTGCAGTAACCAAATTAAAATTAAGTGATTTTCAGCTATGAATTTAGTTTTTGAACGAAATGAATGTATTTATTAAAATAATAAAAGTAAACAGAAAAGCGACTCTATTGTTTCTAAATCATTCAATTTTCAATAAAATTGACGCATTTTTAAAGAACTTTTATCAGATTGCTAGCAAAAACTTAATGCCATCGTTCAATTATTTGAGATATTGCTTCAGATTTTTTTTTTCAAGTTTGAATTGATAAATCGGGCATCCTACTTTGACAAGAAAATATCAAGCTAAAAATCACTGTCTCAGCAAAAATCCAGAAAAATGAAAGGGGTCGTGCTTAGCAATCGTCACGAGATATCGGTAAATGGACCTCGGGTCGTAATTAGGAACCAAAATTACACATTAGAGCAAAGTTTCACGGAAACCGAAGAGGGGTCGGGGCAAGTGCTGAGTGAGTTGGCGGAGAATGATCCATTTGTCAAATACAAATTTGAATTAAATGCGAAAACATACTGATTGTTAAAAAGAAGTATACACAGTACCTCAAGAACTTTTGGCTTTGGAAAGAAACATTCATATTTTTTTAAAAGAAACTGTTGGGTTTGTTCCCCAAAATTCGAATTCAATCCTAACCGATGTTCAATAAAAACCGAAAAAACTCCGTGCATTGTTGTCACTTTTCATATGAATGAAGTTTCAATCTTGTCGTGCTATCTTGACACACCCTGAAGATTGCTGTACGTGCGACAAAGGGCAAAGGGGATTTCAGTTCAGAACGCGATTGACACACGTACATGCCCGACTACGGGAAACATTTGTAAATATAACTCCAAATTTAATCAAACAAAATGTGTATTTGTCATTGTTTACATTGCGTGCTCTATTTGTTGGTAATTTAAGGTCATACATTAAAACGTGTTTTTCTCGGAACGTCAAAAAGCGACGTGTGACAAGAAAAGTTATGAAAGTTATGATAAATTAACAATTTGGAAAAAAATATTGGACTACCAATAAACTGATGAATTCTGTGGATAATTTTCTGCTTAAAGCATGTTGAAAATATTTTTTAAGACTAGAGGTATTTATTGAGGATTTAAAAAATATTTGAAACCTGCAAAATAATCAAAATAGCTAAAAGATAGGCAATTCTTAGAGGGAAGGAATTATGACTAATACACTCTTCACTCATCGTTCAATCCTCAACTAACGATAATCTGCACTTGAATTGGCCCAATCATTTTTCCTCAGATTTTCCTTTAATCCATATGTGCAATTGCAGCAATCCATCTGCCCACCGACGCAAATCCTTTGCGCGCCAATCTGGCAAAAGTTACAAATAGCCCCCGAACTTGACTGTCCAGACGCCCCCGCCGCAGCCCGTGGTGCGCGACTTTTGACTGCGGGCAGTTGGCCAAATCAGCGCAAATGGGCAAATGGCGCAAAATAAATATGAAAAAAAAAGTCTTCTTTTGCATAACATTCATAACACTTGTTTATTTGACTGACTGACTCTCGCTCGGTCACATTTTTTTTTCTTTTTTGAAATTGGTTTTTGTTTATTTGGGTTTTTCCAACTTGGTTTCGTCTTTTAAGTTTTTCCGATGGAGGAAAATCGTTCTATTTTTCGAAATTTCTTTCATTTTGTCAATCTTGCAATTTTCTCCAGCTTCTCTAAGAGTGTGCAAAATTGTCTGAAATTTTTCAACAAACTGACGGCGCCCCGCTCGAAATTGTGACCCCATTTATCATCAGAGTATATGTTACCCAAAGTGGCGGCAACTAAATTTAGTTTCGCTCCCCTTGGGTTGAAAAGCGGTGACATCTCTCCGGTGTGGCGTATGCCATAAAGATATAAATTCGCGGTCGAATGTGGGGCTAAAATTATACGAGACATGTCGTGTGTGAGAGGGAGCTTATGGATGTTATTTGGGGGATGTTTTTTTTCTGGTTCTTCGGAAACTAGACAACTCTGGTAACTTCGGTCAAGCATCCGTTGTCGTGTGTTCGTTGAATGACCGGTCGGTGTGCGGTCGCACGCGATGACAGGATGACGGAGTTTGGTCGAATTTTGAGAAATTGGGAGCTGATTTTTTGAAAAGTAAACATTCCAACTTCGTTTTGGTTACTTTTCAAGCCCAAATGATAATTAGGGGAAATATACCCTTTCTAATCAAACACCTATCTTCGTCATATGAAGAGTTTGATGCTCGATTAAAGCTCCAAAAATACTATTTAGGCTATAAACTTACCAGCAACAGCACCGCCTCAAGTAAGCACGCAAATTTATGTCATTTACTGGCCAAAAAGATCAAATTTAATGCACTTTTGATCATAATTTTGCGAGACCATTTCTCATCATTTTGGTGGCACACACATCCACACGCAAGATCAGAGGTAAAATGCTTAACGAAAGTCGCCATCAATATCTTTTCAGTTGCGCCAACGATTTAAAAGCGCTTAAGATACAAAATTGCTTCCAACTACCGGCAACATGATCTTTTGCACATTAGCTAGTCACTCACTTGAAAAATAATCCCGAAACATGTAAATAATAAGCAAGCGCCATAAAAAAAAACAAACGCGCCAAGTCTTTTGACGTTTGAATTTTGACGACCCATTCCAATCGAAGGCTGAAGAAAACCGAGCGAGAAGCGAAGGCAAATAAAAAACAAAGGGTGGCCACCAACACCACCAGCAGCGCCTGTTGGAGTGAGCCAGTGATGCCAGGAAATTTTCTCTATAAATGCTACTTTTCGTGAGGGTTCGCTTAAAATTTCATCAATTTTGGCAGCACCAAGCAGACCCAAAAGGGCCCTGGAAGAAAAAATGAACTAAGCTGAAAATAGGAAAATGGGCGTGGCCAAATGCACTCGACTGATTAGAATGCATTTGGGAAATATTTTTTTCAAATGCTTGTAAAAGGAATAGCATGACATTTAATAAAAGTGAAAATAAACAGAAACGTCACAAAAAGTTGCTCTACTCGTTGGTGTACTTGGTTTTAGTAAATTTCAAGGAACACTCCAGATCATCCAGCATCATTCAAACGCGACCGCTTATTAGGCTTAAAATGGGTATATTTCCCCTATGCGTAGAAACACAGAAATCGGACGAAAAATTTCAATCTCGTTTGTCTGAGTTGTACTTTTTGAACATGATAAATTTACAATTTTTAGAGGTAAAATTACATATTTTGTCTTACATTTAGGAGGAACCCATTCCAAGATTTTTTATTGTGTAATAGTCTAAACAACGTACAAGCAAACAAACATATATGTTTGATAAACAGTTGTTTCTTTATTTAACAGCCTCGTATGTTTTCCCTAACTTATGTGGCAATCAATTTTCTCGTTTCAACCTCCCATCTCTAGTCTAAAGAATAATGATAGTGAAAACTCAAGCAAAACAAAACGCTCGATTTAAAAGGGCGACCTTCACAAATTCTTAATTTTAGAGTTCAAAGCAAAAAAAAATAAAAATGCAAACGTGCTTCCTCGCATCGCCAGATGTGTTTGAGGCTGAATTTCAACCGTGACAAAATAAAGGGAAAATCCTACAGTCACGGTACAGCACGTTTCCACAAAAAAAAAACGCTGCAATTTTTCCCTCACAATTTTCCTCCCTGCGCAAAATGTGCTGCACTGCAGCGTGTGGGCCACGGGCCAACACCTTTCGGTTTTCAAAATTCCCTTGGATCCCTGGTGACCGTGTACCAAGGGCATCGTCGTCAGAGTCCCGAGGCGAAATGTTTAGTCGTCGCGATTTAAAATAGAACTCACCGCGCGCATCCAACACGGCCATGGGATCCACTCGCCGATACCCCCCGCAAGAAGCAGAGGGCCATGCGATGAAAATTTGAATGAAACGAAATAAAATTTATTAGAAGGTGAGATGGGTCATCGCCGTGAGGATTCAAGTTCAATCGAAGCGGAATGGTCTTGGGGCGGGTTGGGCGGCCATGAACTGTGAGTTATTTTTTGCTAGGTTTTATTACGCAAAATTTTGTGGCAAAAGTTTTGATAAGTTTTCTTTATTTTCTCTTTTGAAGTAATAATATTTAAAAAAAAACTCGTTCATATTATGATGTTGTATTAGTTTTCGGTGTTCAGAAAGTCAAAAGGTAAATTTCACTGGCTAGTCACCTTCTTGACTGATGATCCATGTGGTGCTTAATTAAATGTTTTTATTTTATTTTTTTTATTGATGATATTGCTGATAACTGTGCCAAACATTGCTTTTTTCTCAAATTTTGCAAAAACATTAAAATTTTCTGAAATGTGCTCTAATCTTAATGATTTTGTTTCACAATGCATAATGGTCCAGATCGCAAAATTAAGTAAAAAATAGTTTTTTTTCCGAAAAATGTTGAAGTTTTTGAGCGTTGGTGTCTTCAGAATAGTTGTTGCAAATGGAATGGGGCAACTTTTCCCACTGAGAATTTTGGCTCGAGCCTCGACTCGATTCAGGCTCGATTTCGAGCCAGGTCGACTCGAGGCTCGAGCCAAAATTCTCAGTGGGTTGATTTGTTGAAAATAGAATGGTTAACGATTAGGGTGATTTTGAAAAGCTAACTTATGGCTAAGACCAATTTTCGAAAAAAATGAGCGAGCCTTCAAAAAACATGTGAATTCAGGGTACAGGTTTGGGACCACCCTAACGAAATTTAAAAATAAATCCAACTACAGTCCAGACTCGAATATCGAAAGGCCTTGAAAAAATTTCACTTCGGATAATCGAAACTTCGGATAATCGAATCACAATTTCTTTTTCGTTGTCTTATTTTTTATTGTCGATTTTAAGTATAACCCCCAAACTACTCTAAAGTGATTCAAAATTTTAAAATCCAAGATGACGACCAAAATGGCGGTGCTAAAATATTGAAAATATGCTTTTTTCAAATTCGACTCAAATGAGGTCGCAGAACTTGAATTTTATGTTATAAGTAAGAAAATTAAAAATTAAGAAAAAAATGTTCATGAACTTCGGATAATCGAGGCTTCGGATAATCGAGTCTGGACTATGTACGTTTTTCCATGTAAATTTGCCCGCTGAATCCGAATCTGCCCTCAGAATTGAGCAAAACTGTCAAAATTTCGATTTTTGGACATATTTTGGGTTTACAAATAAATTTACAAATAAATTTGCTTCTTTTTTCAAAAATAAAAATGTTTGTTTTTTAGAGCTCTAAAAGTGTCCCAAATATCAATATCAAATTTTTCTCTAAACCTTAACCCTGAATTGATTCGTTTTAAAAACTTATTTTTGAAGTTTCGCTCAGAGATTTTCTCTATGTAATATAAAATAAAATGTTGGTGCCTTCGACAAAGTAGCTTAAATTGGCAACCCCAACAACTTTCTAGAAAACAAAAAACAAAAAATCCCAAAAATATTCCTGAAAAGTTTGAATTTCAAAATCACCCTAATAGTAAACCACCCTTGTTTTAAACCAAACTAAAATCGCCAATGTCTAAACGGCATTTGAAGTTTTCAAATAACTTTTTTAAATGTAAGGCTAGATTTTTGAAACTCTCAACTATTTTTCCTTGAAAGTCAAACTTATCTTCTTTCATTTGCGCACTAGACAGCTCAAATCGATTAAATTGGAGCGAAGTTATGGAAAAAGTGTTTTTTGTGAAAATCGACGAAAATGACAATTTTTCGGACCACCTTGATACGGCGTTGGTCACCCTAATGGTCAAAAAAAAAATACGTGTCTAATTACTTCTAATTGTTTTTTTTTTTTTACATGAAGTAATCCAATAGTCCCAACCAATAGTTTTTTTTCGCGATCAAAATTTTTTCTTCAATCTTTTTTTAACTAATGATTGAAAATGAACTGTTCTAATGTGTGAAGCATTTTATAATGCTTTTTTTGCACTAAAGTGTTCTTTCCCAGGCTTGCATTCGATTTTTTTGTGCACACCCTGGTCCTTCTTTGTCCTTAGAATGTTGACAGATTTTGTGTCAGAAAAAAAAATCTGCAATATTACATCTTTTCATGTGTAACTTAACTTAGTCCACATAAATTGATGGAATATTACATACACAGAAAAAAAAATCATGGTAATATTACATCTTGAAAGGGGTACATCTTATATGTCAGAAAAAAATGTGTAATTTTACCTCTGAAAATGTGTAATTTTACCACTATTCTGGTGTAATGTCGCATTTTAAGTCTTAATTGAGGTAAAATTACATCATTAAAGAGGTATTATTCACCTTCCAAATCTACACTTTTTTTTCTGTGTACAAATAAAGTTAAAACAAACCTTTTTTTTAACGTATTCCAACTGAACTCTGTTTTATTTTGAAATTAGCAACATTCAAAAATAAAATAATTGCTTTTTTACTTTTATTACGATTGAGGTACAAAAATGTTAAGTGCGAGTCTCTTAATCGAAAATGTATTATCCTGGACTGAAAATAAAGATCAAAAATTGATTCAAGTTCAAAACACTGTCTCTTTTTGATTTATGAAGCAACTTATTGGCTTCGATTATTTTGCGTGGTTTTATTTTCCAGCGCTATCTTCGCCCGGTGCGGTGAAAATTTATTCAAGCTTGAGTCAACGCGTTTTGCACGTCCAAGGATTTATTTTTAGGTTGCGCTGGCGCGCTGACCAAGCTGGCCAGCTGGTTGGGTCCGACAAACACAGACTCAGATGTACACAACCTGTTTTTTTTTTTGTTTCCAAACAGATACAGAAGTAAAAAAATGAACATTTTTAAAACGAACGACCATGCGTCTCCATGGAGCGTTACCTCACAGCACTTTTCAGGAATGCGCCAAAATGTAGGCAATCGAGAGGGGTTACCCTCGCTGGAAGCTTCTTCAGTTTTTTCGTGAAAGTTGGAGGGTTGGATGTTTTTTTAGGGGTAGTTTAATAATCATATTGGATTTTTGGAAAGCTGTCTTAACGGAAGCACTTTTCCAAGAAATTTAATCAGCTTGTTGAAAATTTTCAACCCAAACCCTATTTTAAATATTCGCGTCGATAGCGATTTCCTCGAACAAGAGTTTGAGGTTTTCGAGCTCCACCAGCAAGCTCCGCAAAGCCATAGGAAATATTTTGCCGGGAATTTGCTAACAAGCATCCATTTACGCGGAGCTTCTCCTCACCACACCGACGAAGAGGAAAATGCCATGGCAATTGCGCGAGTAATTTTCTAGATTTTCCAAGATGGTGGAAAAAAGCCACTCGCAGCGGGGGAGTTTCCGCGCACCGTTTCTTCGCAAAACTCGATAAATTTAATAAATCTCGACTTTGGAAACGGCGCCCGCAAGTGGATTCTGGCAAGACTTGTTGTTAGAAATGGGGTGGGTGGAAATTTTGGGGTGGGAGCCACCCCATTTTCTTCAACGCGATGGTGTAAGAGATGATGGGGGAACAGAGATGCTTTTGGCTTCTTCACTCGAGTTGCCGAGTAGAAATAATATATTCAAATATAATTAGTTTCAAGCTCGGGGAAACTTTGACGGCGGAGATGCCGAAAATGGCGACGAGGCTTCTACGCCCACACGTTTCGGAAAGTTGAGCCTTTTGCCGAGCGTTGGAGGCTGCTAGCGTCGAATAAATATTGTTACTTATTTTCCAACCGTTAATCCTGGGAGCTATTACGAGTGGGATGTAAGGTGGGAGAAACGTGCGCGAAACGTGGTTTTGTGAAATTGGATTCTTTTGCGAATCCTTGAAAGTTGGAAGAATGGAGTGGGAAATAGGGTTTACTCCTTTTTTTAAGCCTTGTTTTTTAAATTCAATTTTTTTTTTAAATTGAAAATTGATGATGAGTAATATTTATAAATGACTACCAGTTTTATGTTAATATTAAAAAGCAGTCGTAAATACCTTTCAAGCTTTTTTTTATACCTGGCTGTAATTTTAAAATTGAAGGGTTTAGTTTACCTTTCTAAAAAATATAATATTATTCACCCAACCCTATTTTGCACCATCTTTTCTTCAAACACCAGCAGCATCCCGGCCACGTTCTTCTTAGCTTGTTAATACTTTGAAGCAGCTCCAACGCCAACGATGGCGTCGTCTTCGGTGACGACGGTGAGTGCTTTTCTGCTTGGCTTTTACAGATTTTCACGTTCGCGCCGCCCAGATGCTGCCTCTATTGCTTTTTGGTAAAGTTAGGGTGAGTGCTGCAATTGTTGCTTTTTTTTAAATGTTTAATTATTTGATAAAAACGTAGTTTACATTTTCTTCGAATTGTTTTAATTAAATAAACTTTTTTTTTATATTTTTACCCTAAAAACTGATGTTTGATGGTTTTCGCCCAGATTTCCTGTGGCCCGCGAACCTGAGTGCTCGGCATACAGCAGCAGCAACGGCACACAATATGTATACAATTTTCCCGAGAGTTTTCCCCCTGAAGTGAGGAAAACTCCCAGTGACAATTTATTCGCGCGCATAAATTTTCACTTCCCGCTTTCAACCAAGCTGGTGAACTGTGTGCCAAATCGTGCTTCACTGTCGGTAGGAAATGGGATTTTCTTTTTGTTTTGTTGTTGACAATTGTTTTTAGAATTTAAAACCAGCAATTTTTTTTAAAGTATTGTATGCATTTTCTTCTCTAAAATTTTTAAAAGTAATGGTCAAAAATCTTGACTTTCGTCTTTTTAAACCTCATAAGATGACACGCGCCCAACATCCCATTGAAACTACCCCTTCTCCAGATAAATCCACGCTCTTCTAAACAAGAAGGTAGAGGTTCCTCTTCCTGACACGCGCAAGCATTACGAGCAAAAAACGAGAGATTTCCTCTTCCACGGTTGGCGCGCGGATAATTTATCTTTTTCCGCAGTGGGCTTGTTAAAACTTTGTATAGTTGAGGCAACCCTTGGAGAAGAACCTCTTGGAACGTGTCCTCGGGCGCGTGCTCTCTTCTTTCTTCTCCATGGCCTGGATCTTTGTCTTCCCCTTGTAGGATGAAGTTGAAGATGAGCCTGCCGGAGGAAGGGTTCGGTTGGTGGCGGAGAAATTTAATTTATTCATGAAGGCATTCTCGGTTCTCGGGGAATGGTTGTTCTACATCTTGGAGTGAAGATTTTCTTTAGAAGGAGTTGTTTTGTAGATAAAAGTTTATTTTTGAATGCTCAGAAGTACAGTTTTAATATTACTGGAAATGACAAATCTTCAAAATCATCAAAAAAATCAGAAAGCAAAAAAACTTAAATAAAATCTAAAAAAATTATTGTCATCACTTAATTAAAATCTAGTAACCATTCACAGTTAAACTTGAACAATTTTCGACAAGTTGATTAAATGATTTTGTTTTTGCACAGATTGGATAAACACAACATGTTGGACAAAATTAAACTGGCTGTAAAAGTGCAGCTAATAAGCATTTTTAAGATTTACCTTACTTGATCTGGAAAAAAAGTTTGAAAAATGTAACGAATTCAGTGTATTGGATAGAAAAATATAATATTTAATGTGATTTCACGGAATTTCGCGGAAAGACCCGTATTTCATGGATTTCACACGTTCTACTAAATGGTGAAAATTCATTTGCCCTAAACATTACAGATGATTACAAATGTAATCTGTTCTCAAAAATGAGATTTTTTATAATATGGATTGCAAAATTGTTTGGAGTTTTGATTTAAAATGGTATATTTGATTACCCACACAGATATATTTTTAAAAAATCGTTGTTTCATGACTTTCAGCAGTATTTTTAGAAAATTAAGCTTCGAAAGTACTTGGTCATTTCATATTTCTTCCCTTCTTGAAATAGGCTAGAGCCGACAACAAACTTTAAATAATGTTTGAAAACGAATCATAATTTTATGTGCAAGTTTAAGCCTCAAAAATACATTTCGCTGAAATTGAATGAATGAAAACGAATTTGAAATGACATTAACCAATCTAAAGTTATAAAAGTTTTGCTACTAGCATTAAAATATACATTACTTTGACCAAGAAAATGCTAATGAAACATAATTGGA
This sequence comes from Culex pipiens pallens, assembly GCF_016801865.2. NCBI lineage: Eukaryota > Metazoa > Arthropoda > Insecta > Diptera > Culicidae > Culex > Culex pipiens. The sequence continues at coordinate 37,537,163 of NC_068939.1, read as the reverse complement.
GAAAATGTAACCACTTATTGTTGCAAAATGTCCACATTTACTTCAAATACTCTATCAAACAGTCTCCCGACTATAAGGTAAGTATTTACCGTTTCTGGTCACCCTAATAAGAACATTATTTAAAACTTAAGAAAGAGTGATGTACTTTGTAAGAGTTCGAAAGACAAAAATTTTCAAGAAAAAAAAGATATTATATACTCAGTATAAAATCCGACGGTAAAATCGCCATCAAAAGTATGCACATCACCTTGGTAAGAAAAGTTACTTAACATTACACGCTTTGTGTACAATTTTCGTACACTCAAGAAAAAAAATGCAGCCGACGGGATTCAATCCCAGCACTCATCGAAAGGACACTTAATATTACATGCTGCATGCACAATTTTTGCAAACACAAAAAAAATGCAACCGACGGGATTCAAACCCAGCACCAACAGTATGGACTGGCGCCTTAGCACACTCGGTCATTGGACCGATGTAAAATGGAAAGGATAAACGCATATATGAGATTGACATTTCGGTCAAGTAGTTTTCCCATACTGATGGGCTACATATTTCAGGGTATAAAATTACATAAAATTGCATAAAATAATGCAATATTTATTTAACACCCAGGCCTTTTACACGCAGCTGGATTACTACTTTTTTTTTCTGGTAAATATGGTAAATACACAGCAAATAAAGTAGTAATTCAGCTGCATGTAAAAGGCCTGGGTGTAAAATAAGTTTTGCATTATTTTATGAAATTCTGTGTAATATTACACCCTGAAATATGTAACCCATCAGTATGGGAAACCTACTTGACCGAAATATCAAGCTTATATATGCGTTTATCCTTTGAATTCTTCATCGGTCTGATGGCCGAGCGGGCTAAGGCGCCAGTCCTTACTGTAGGTGCTGGGTTTTAGTCCCGTCGGTTGCAACTTTTTTCTTGTTTTTACAAAATTGTACATGCAGTGTGTAATATTAAGTGTCTTTTTTGACGAAGGTGATGTGCATGCTTTTGCATGCGATTTTATCATCGGATTTTTTGCTGTGTACTATATCAAAACTAAACTTCAACGAGAATGAAAAAAGCGTTATAAAATTTCTTACTCTTACAAAGCTTAAAACACAGATTTAGAAACCGAATTAGAATTTTGTACATTAAAAATACGACACGAATGCCATTGCAATGGTAAAGTGTCTTTAATAAAACTAATAATTATAATATATCAAAACTTAAAATCAGCTCAATTTTTGAAGAAAATTATAAATATCAGCAATTCCCCACGAAAACAGCATGATTCGAAAAAAAAGTTCTCCGATCGGGCTCAAATTTTTTCTAGGGGTTCCTTGGCCGAAATAATTAGACCCGTATTTTTCGTTTGGCCATTAGGGTGACCTACGCCGTGTTAGGGTGGTCCGAAAAATGGCAATTTTCGTCGATTTTCTCATTTCATCCGATTTTAGCTGTCTTAGACGCAAAAGAAAGTTGATTAGTTTGGCTATTTAAGAAAAATAGTAAGAAGTTTCAAACAATCTAACTTAACATATGAAAAGGTCGTATGAAAACTTAAAATGCTGTTTTGAAGGTCTCGGGACCAAAGAGCCTATGTCTGAAAATATTTTTATCGGATTCCTCGGAAAATTTCACATAACATATCAAAAAATGGTGAAGTTATGTTTTCGATACTCTGAGATACGAATTTTTGAAAATAAAAACTGATTTTTCCGACGCGCCACGCGCAAAAATGGGAAAATGACGAAAACGGAAAAAATCGACTTTTTTCACTAAAACTGCGATAACTTGAAAATTTCAGAGATGACCTATACATGTTAGGGTACCAAAAGTTGCGTATTTCAATTACAAAAAAAATGGTACCCTAACATGTATAGGTCATCGCTGAAATTTTTAAGTTATCGCCGTTCTAGTGAAAAAAGTCGTTTTTTTCCCGTTTTCGTTATTTTCTCATTTTTGCGCATGGCGCATCGAAAGCCCAGTTTTTATCTTCAAAAAATCGTATCTCAGAGTATCGAAAACATAACTTTACCACTCCGATAAAAATATTTTCAGACATAGGCTCTTTAGTTCCGAGACCTTCAAAACAGCATATTAAGTTTTCATACGACCTTTTCAAATGTTAAGCAAGCTTTTTGAAACTTCTTACTATTTTTCCTAAATAGTCAAACTTGCTTCTAAAATCGGATGAAATGGCGCGGAGATATGATTTTTTGAAAAAAGTGGTTTTTTGCGAAAATCGACGAAAATTGCAATTTTTCAGACCACCCTAACACGGCGTAGGTCACCCTAATGGCCAAACAAAAAAATACGGGTCTAATTATTTCGGCCAAGGAACCCCCAGAAAAATTTTGAGCCCGATCGGAGAACTTTTTTTCGAATCATGCTGTTTTCGTGGGGAATTGCTGTATGAAATTGATAAAATAAAGAAATAAATCTCCCGAAAAAAAAAAATCAATATCTTGCAAAAGATCTAAATCCACGAATCCTTTCCATTTTCTTAAAAGAAACGAAAGGGTGGTGGAATCGATTCAAAAAAGTAATTTAAAACTTTTCAACCAACCTAAAACAAGCAGGGGTGCGGGATTGTTCCATCCGCAGGATACGACACGCTGAATAACTTTCCTGAGGGGGTGGGACCGTCTTCGTTAGGGTATGTGCGTGTATAAAACGCGAAGATTTTTGTTAGTGAGGGTGCACCGGCTGCTCTGCTCACTTTTATACGCGAATAAAAGTTTTGCGCAAGATGGCTTCCGTTTTGGGAGGTTATCTGCGGTTCCGGTGTTTGCTACCTCTGATATATCTGTCAATGGTTTGTTTTTTTTGAATGATTTGTTTTCCTAAGGACGACACAAGTTCACAAACAGTCAATTTTAAGGGGACACACACTCACATACACGAATTAGAAGGCTCGAAGTAATTTCACGCCTCGTTTCAGAGCAATTATTTCTTCCGGAATCGAGATTGTATGCAGATTCCGAAGCATTAATTCCTTCCGCAAAACACTCTCGACCTTCGGTATGGTCTAAGCCAATCACTCTTGTTTGAAAATTTCTCAAGATGAGATGATCTGTCCCAAGAAACTGCACGAGTCTCGCACAAACCTGATTGGTAATCGCCTCGTTGGCACCCTCCTCGTAACCGGGAGCCGCCGGTGGGTACGGACTCTTGGGCAGCTGGTACGCGCCGGAAGCGTCCAGCTTCGGGAACACCGTGTGCGGCAACGTCTCCATCGGGTGCTCCAAGGCCGCGGCGTAGGCATGGGGACCGTGGGGCAGCGGTGAGGCAACTCTGAAATGTCAAATAAAATGGTTTATGGTTGTTTTTAGCTATGAATTAATCCTGGTTAATTCTTCGCCAATTCACACAGCAAATGCCCCAACCCCCCTTCGATTTGTGTGAAACTATGTCCTATGAGGTAATTTTTGTTTCTGATCATGAATCCGAGCTCCATTTTTCGATATTTCGTGACGGAGGTGCGGTACGACCCCTTCCATTTATGAACATGCGAAAAAATACTTGTTTTTCAATAATTTGCATTTGAAATTTGGTATTAAATGTACTTTCATATAAAAAAATTATTGCGGATTCAAAAAAAAATCCCACAAAATGACATGTGCTACATTTTTGTACAGTTGAGTGACGAAAAATGGCAGATTTTTTTTAACTATTATTGATTTTCATTTCGATAAAAATACGTTTTTTCGAATTCTAAGTACGTCATTGGGGCGTCTAAATTTATACAAAAGACACGAAATTTTCAAATCATCACCATTTCAGGTTGCAAATGATTGAAAAACACATATTTTTTGTCAAAATTTAGAAGTGGTCGTTCCGCCCATCCGTTGCGAGATATCGAAAAATGAGGGTCGAATTCGTGATCAGGGACAAACAATACCTCTTAGGACAAAATTTCCAGCAAATCGAAGAGGATTCAGGGCAACTGCTTAAAATCATTGCTTAAATTTAATGAAAAGCATATTTAATTTCAAATACCTTGGCAGCATCGGGGTCGGATCCGGCGGCGGGAAGTTCTGATGCTGCTGGGGCTTCTGCTCCTGCTGCGACTCGTACGGACGGAACGGCTGGGCACTGTGCGCCGGCGGAACCGGGCTGAGCGTGGCCGGACTGTACGACGAGGCTGATAGCCGGCCCCCATTTTCGGCGTGGGCGCTCTGGTGCAGCGCCACCTGGTCGTCGCGGCGGATCGTCACCTTGATCTCGTTGCCGGCATCGCGGAACAGATTCTGGGCGTCGTGGTGCGTCAAATCGCGCGCATCGTACTGATCGATCTTGGTGATGATGTCCCCGCGGAGCAGCTCCTTCTGGGCCGGGGTGTTTACCTGGACCTGTGGACGTGATGGAAAAAAAGAAGGTAGAATAGGGTTTAGTCCCTTGAGGAAGAAGGCTCGATTTCCCACAGAACCCCTTTAATTTGTTTGCACCCTTTTGCTGCTTTCTTGGAAGAAAGCGTCCGACACGATGGTCAGCAGAAGTGTCCGGTTTACGGACTCTGACAACAAGTTTTTAGCGGTGGTCAGTTTTTGATGGGCTTGTTTTGGGTAGAAAAGTATCCTTTTTGGAACTAATTTTTGCTTCATTTGGGACATGCTGGAAGGCAGGTTTTGATTCCCACGATGTAATGTTGATTTGAGGACGGTTTGATAGCTTTGTACGAAATCGGGATGCAAAATTAAAGACTGGATTAATTCAGTTGCGATATTCGTTTGAACTGGTTTGGTTGGGTTCTTTGTTAAGTGTATTTTTTGATCTAATAGGAGATTTTAGAAGAAGGCATTATTTTTCTAAAATACAATTATTGCAGCATAAATTTAAGTCAAGAATGAGTATCAGACAGGTTACGGAGCATGAATTTTATTCTTAAAATGTTGTCATTTTTTGTTCGGTATACCTATAGACTGAAAATGGAATTATGCCTGGATCAATCATAATAATAAATCATTAAAATTTACGCTTGATCCTCCGACTTCTTCTGACAGCTAGATTTAATGGGATTTTCTCATTAATGTACACAGTTTATTCCTGGGTTTCGTGTACCGAAGCAAGATGTCAACCTTATTATAACCTTATATTAAAATTGATATCCTAACCCCACAAAGAGCAAATCCCCCCGTTCGCCATAAATTCTCATTTTTACTACCCCTATATAGCTTGCAAAAGTTCCATTATCTTCAAGACGCCACCGTAAGACACAAAAGATAATCTCGTTCATAAAATAAAGCGAAAAAGAGACTAAAACTTGAACCGAACCCCGAAACGACTCACCGGGGAATCCTTTTTCTGGTGAATATCTTCCTCAGACCAACCCCCGTTCCGTGTTTCGTCCTCTAAACGGGACAAGATTTCGCCGAAGCGCATAAAAATATGCTAATATTGAACCAAATGGGGTGGGTACCTCTCCGTTCCCTCTGGCACAGGACTGTTTTTGCTTGTCCCGAAATGGGACGAAAAAATTGGGAGTGGTTTCACTGGCGGCGTCGTATCCTGAACGGTGGTTTCGACGCGGAGGGTGAGGCAAAAAATAACGAAACGAAGCGAACGAATTTGGATTTGTGTATTGTAAATTCAAAGGAAACTGATATGAAAGGAGCTTCTTTTTCTAAGAAGTTTGTTGCTTTGCAGTGATCCTGAGATCTGAATGCTGTTAAACCCTATTAAAAATTGATTCTTTTTACTTGACTCCAATATTTTGATGATAGTTAAATCCTTGAAATTTGGCAAGTTTTTTTTTTAAATAAATGCTGATTGCATTGGCTTTAAATCTCTATATAATCGTTGCTTTTAAAAGATTTCAAAGAAGTTTAAATGAAGGTCAAATGCCAACTTTTCAGAAATTTACAGAATAGGCAAAAAATCATTGATCGAGTTATGATTTTTTGAATCAATACAGATGTTAAAAAAAATCGAAATATTGGTCGCAAAAATTTTTCAACTTCATTTTTCGATGTAAAATCGAATTTGCAACCAAAAAGTACTTTAGTGAATTTTTGATAAAGTTCACCGTTTTCAAGTTAAGGCCATTTTTAGGTAACTTTTTTGAAAATAGTCGTAGTTTTTCATTTTTTTTTTAAATTACACCCAAAGTTAAAGAACGAGAGGATAGTCCTCACGAAAAGAAACGTGAGGAAAGTGCTATTTTGCGAGAGTATAGTCCTCTCGCGTGTTCATTCGTTCATTGGAACAGTTCATCCTATTGAGTGGCTTTTATGGACAAATGACCACCACTTAGTCACCGAACCATGGTGGCCCATTAGGGTGTAATATGGTTGTATGGAAAAAAATAAAGTTGTCCAAATTTAGCGAGCACAGCAATTTTTCAGTTCCTTTCGGGGTCCTAAACAACTCCCCAAAGTTTGGGAACGATTGGTTTAGTCCTCACATTGCGCAAAGCGATTCAATTTTCCATATAAATTTGTATGGGAAAAACATTTTTTTTGGATTTTGATATTTATAAAATCCACGTTTCACGCTGTACTAAAACCGGATTCATATTCGGATGCTCTGAAATGTGCTCTACAACTTTCCCGAAGAGAGTATGGTGCTAGCTTGTCGCTGAAAGAAGATACAGCGTCCTCAAAACTCGTCTAAAACGTGTTTTTTGATCGAAAATCACGTTTTAGACGAGTTTTGAGGACGCTGTATCTTCTTTTAGCGACAAGCTAGCACCATACTCTCTTCGGGAAAGTTGTAGAGCACATTTCAGAGCATCCGAATATGAATCCGGTTTTAGTACAGCGTGAAACGTGGATTTTATAAATATCAAAATAAAAAAAAAATGGTTTTTCCCATGCAAATTTATATGGAAAATTGAATCGCTTTGCGCAATGTGAGGACTGAACCAATCGTTCTCAAACTTTGGGGAGTTGTTTAGGACCCCAAAAGGAACTGAAAAATTGCTATGCTGGAAAATCGATTTTCATATTACACCCTAGTGGCCCATACGGCAAAGGCACGGTTCTATATGCCGAAGGTCTTGGGTTCGAGTCTCGGTACCGGTATTTTTTTATAGATGATCTTTTTTTGAAGAACTCATGAGTAAAGTACTCTCGGTAATTTCGGGATTTATCCTCTCAGTCCACACACAGTACTATTTTACTACCGAATCGTGCTCTTTATCCTCTCGTATGCCGATGTCCAGTTCTGGGTGTAGCATTTGTATAAAAAAGTGTTTTGAAATGAATTTTACACTAGTTCAGTTGTTTTGCAATCATTAATTTTTAAAAAATGATAGAATTGACGAAAACAAAAATTTTATCGAAAAAAACTTAATCAAAATTTTTAAAGATTTCTAAATCAACTCAAGCATGCTAAAAGCATGCATTTTAAATTTATTTCAGCTGACACAAACTTTAAATAAAATTTGTACCAGCCTAATATGATGGATAAACTAATATTTTTTACTCAAATTGGACGAATTGTTACTATGATATCTAAAGTGAAAAATGAAGGGTGGTTTGAACATTTATCAATTTCTTGTTTTTTTATTTGCTAGATCGTTTTTCGGCAGTTTGCTGTCTGATTCAAAAAGTCTGTGGAACACTCAAAAAAATATTCAAGTTGAAGTGCTATGTGGTATTATTCCACTAAAGTTTTCACATAACTTCTACGAGGCGACCCTAGTAAAAACGGAATTTGCTTGGCCAGATCATTTCACGTGGTTTCTACGTGTTTCACACGTGAAAGCTAAATGAATTAAATGAAAGCTTCACAGTGTTATTAGGTAAGGCTACCAACTCTTGCTGAGCCAAAATCGGATCCGTATACTTTACCGATATGACACCATAGTATAATAAAAACTGTCAAGAAATTATTGAGATAAGTTTGGAATTTGTGAATTAAAAATATTTTTGCTAAACGTTTAAAAGTTTACGAAATGTCCAGTTTGCTTTTACGAATAATATCGTTGTTAGTGTTTTCACGAAAACATTTCTAGAGTTTTTACTGGAAAGGTCCTATAAAAACAAGCAGAACACAAGGTTTTCACAAGCCAAAATTTGATCTCTTATTTAATAAATATTTTTTGTAAGGAATTTGAAAAGAACAATCATTGACTATCAAGTTTGAACTGAGGAAAACCCGGAAAATTATGCAAGTTATCCCTTTAAAATCTAACTGACAGTAAAATAAAAATATCTAATTAGAGAATGCTTTGACTCAATTAAAAAACCAATGAAATTTTTAAAAAGTTGTTAAAATTCCGTACAAATCCGTATTATGCGAAAAATTCCGTACAAAAATTCCGCCCTGTTAAAAATCCGCGGAGAAGGTTGAAAATCCGTACGGTAAGGAAAAAATCCGTACATTTGGTAGCCTTACACAGCTAAAAAAGTAGTAATTCAGCTGCGTGTAAAAGGCCTGGGTGTAAAATAAATATTTTATTATTTTATGCAATTTTATGTAATTTTACACCCTGCAATATGTAGCCCGTCACTATGAGAAACCTACTTGACCGAAATGTCAAGCTCATATATGTGTTATTCCTTACAGCTTTTCATCGGTCTGATGGCCGAGTGGGCTAAGGCGCCAGTCCTTACTGTTGGTTCTGGGTTTGAATCCCGTCGGTTGCAACTTTTTTTTTGTGTTTGCAAAAATTGTACATGCAGTGTGTAATATTAAGTGTTTATTTTGACGAAGGTGATGTGCATGCTTTTGCATGCGATATTACCATCGGATTTTTTGCTGTGTAGGTATTCACGTAAATTTTAATAAAACTGTTAATGAGGTTTACCAGTAAATTACATAGCCTCTTGTAGATTAAAAAATGGGGCATAATAGAAAGTTCATTAAATTATCCTATTTGTTTGGTATTATTTTGCTCATTGGTATTCTACGATCAAGTCAATTCCAAACAAATAGTATAAACTAGCGAATATTCTAGAGAGAAAAAAAATGAGTTACAGAATATTTAGAGAATTCTTAGTTCTAAACAGAACTCTATCGTTAACAATGCTGACCATGAATGGTGCTGTGGTAATTAATTCTAGCTTTAAAATATCAATCTTTTCTGTACAGCCACTTGTTTCATACGCAAGAAAGTGTTCGTCATACCCTTAGACCCCCCCCTGATCAGTTACCGGCGAAGGCAACCTCAAGAACTGGGACAATTGCTGTGCCAGGTTCTGTCCAATTGTCCGGTGTTGACGGCTAGCGGTGATCTCTCCGTTTTGGTTTAGAATCCTTTTACGCTGCTTCCGAAGATCGGGCAAAGTCGCGCCATTAACTCGATATTGTTCGGAATTGTCCGACTGCTGATGGCCAAAAACATGACCAGTTCCCGGTGTGGCAACCTGGATCAGATTGACCGGATTGCTGTTCTTGGCCAGTTGATTAATAAAGCCTTGCGGTCTCTGTTGATCGGATTGTTTTTTCTGCGAAGCTGTTTTTAATCATTAGTCACATGATTTAGAAGTCTATCTCGGTATCTTGATAACTTGCCGTCCATGAAATTTTGTAACTCTCATGAGATCAGTAGATCTATGAACTATGAAAATGATCTCGTTGAATTTACTTGAAAAAACTCATGAAAGTTACACAAAAAACCCAGTGGAAAAATATCATTACAATTTTTCACGTAGGGGAGATGGGGGTAAGACGGCCACCCTAAGGGAGAAGTCTAATAAAATTTACACAACAGATTATTTTGATCTCAAATTACGTACATATTGTTCTACTACTAGTCCATTATAGAAATGACAAAAATTAGTTGGTCTAAAAACCAAATTTCAATACTTCTCAGCAATTTTTAAAAAATAATTGAAATCGTATATATATGAAATACGCGGGGTAAGACGGCCACCCATGTGGGGTAAGACGGCCAATGCTATAAATTAACTTAATATCTTTGCTAAATCCACCCAAACACCTACATGGTTGGTTCAACAGACTTCTCTGAACATCATAACTATTTTGGTTGAAAAAAATCAGGTTTCAAATGTGAAGAAAAATGCTGTTTAAAAAATTTCATATTTTGGCTCAGTGAATTTCATATTATTGTGACCACATTTTATGAAAAACTATGAATTTTTACTACAAAACAAACACAATTTGATACAAAAAAAATTAGTTTGTGTATTTCAATTAGAATAAGAAAATCAAAATTATGTACACAATATTAAATTAGCGATTTTTATGAAAAGTTTGATAGGATTTCATACTATTCAATGAGTTTTGCTATATCACAGTAAAGAATGTTGTCGAAACGATAGTTAACAGCATTTTGATTAAAAATGGATACAAAGAGACGAGTTGTTCCTTTTAATTCCGCTATATATTTTAATATCTTGACAGATACGTATTTCGTCTACTACTTGCAGACTTCATCAGTGTTCTGTTCTCGACTCGTCGAGAACAGAACACTGATGAAGTCTGCAAGTAGTAGACGAAATACGTATCTGTCAAGATATTAAAATATATAGCGGAATTAAAAGGAACAACTCGTCTCTTTGTATTCACAGTAATGCATTCTGCTAAAACGCTCAACCAAACCACAAAAATGGATAGTTTTATTGAAAATGCTTTTCCTTTATCTACAAATATGTATTAATAGTCAAAAACCGTCAAAAATATAACCTATATCAAATAAAATCTACAAATTACGGGTGGCCGTCTTACCCCCGGAGGAGGTGGCCGTCTTGCCCCCAAATAAATTATTTTTTTAAACATTTTTTGTAAACAGTTCATCGCATTTTTTGAACTTTTCCGAGTAATATAATCTAGGGAAAACTTCAATTTAACATGAAAAAATATTTGAAGACAGAAAAACATATTGTTATTTAACAAAAAAGCCTAAGTTGTAATTCATGAAAATTACATCCAGTTTCAAGTTCAAAAATTATTTGTTTATTTTGAGCTATTTTTATACTATTTCAAACAATATTTCTGGCAAAGGTGACTCCATATGCATTATTTAGCATGAGGAACAGTATTGCTGAACATTTTAGTAATATTCATTAGTATACTTATTAAAACAGTGGGGTGGCCGTCTTACCCCGCCTGGCCGTCTTACCCCCAGCTCCCATAACTGCAACGTGAATGTTTTTTTTTCCTGAACGCATTCACATTGTTTTTACGTGTTTCAAGTAAAACGTGTCTAGCAAGCGGCAAAACGGAGTTACGTGAATTCTCACGAAGCATTAATTTATTGATTTTTATGAGTGTTGTTTTAGGTGTTTTTTTTTATTTTCTTTGTGGAATAAGTCTAAGAAACAAAATAACTCATATTATTCGGAACAACATAAAGGGCGGGTAAGGTTTTTTGTCTGGAAATTCTGAATTTTCTTTTGAAAAGACAATTGGAATTCTTCTTATTTGAAAAAAAGTATAGAATATAGAATACAATTCACAATCACTGCCTTCAACTGTAAAATTATTTTCTGAGGGCTTATAGGGGTTGACAGGCGTACAAAATCTCAGCATCTTGAACATTTTTCACCAACCCCCCAAAAAATCCTTTTCATTCCGCTGTATATATGCATGAGCAGCTTTTCCCCGGGATCCGCTCTCCTAGATGATGATAATTATGTGTGCACGTCTTGTTGCCAAACTCCCATCAGGATCCTTTTTCCCGAGGATGAAGTCGGAGCTGCTTTTTATTACTCGAAACGAAAATTGCTTACCCTGATGATGATGATGGCGTGTACGCTTTTACGAGAAACGATTTCCAAATATTTAAATAGCGCTTTTCCTTACAGTTTTATCAAAATTTTCTCTTCTTTACATACACACACACTTTGCATATTTGAGGGAGCGAAAAGCGATAAGAAGTTCTGTTTGCGTTTTTCGGCGAGGTAAGATGGTGGAGGAGGAAAATTAAAACGAGGGTGGGTCGACGTCGTCTTCATTTTCTTCTTCCTTCGGGATGGAGTCTTTTGATAAGCTTTTCCGAGATTTTCTCCGGCAAAGGTGACGTCGGGTCCCACCCTTTTCCTGTTCGCTGTGTTCTGTGTTGGTGGGTTTTACAACGTTGCGCGCCTGTCTGAAATAATAAATTATCTCCCGAAATTTAATATAAATGAAAATCTAATTAAGAACGTCGCATTAATTAAAAATGTTTTCTCCGCACAAGAAGTGCGCCCATGTTTGCACAGACATCGTTTTTCAAAAGGGTAATTTATACGTCGAGCAAAAGTTTTCCTTTTCAAACGAGAGGAAAAACTCTCTCGCCTTCCTCCACGGGGTAGAATTTCTTTTATCTTGCTCTTGCGGTTTGCGAAGCGAACGTCCTGAGTGCCAGGAGGTCCTTGGGCGGAAAATAAATTATACTCTGTGCTGCTAAGACGGAGGGAAATGTCTTCTGGAATGGCGAAAGAAAAGTTTGCCACTCCTTTCGGTGCTGCAACTATCTTATCTTTTTTGGGGTTTCCGGTGGGACCTTTGCAGAAAGTTGTCTGGTGCTAGGATATTTTCTTATTTTTGCATTGAAGCGGGAAAGACTCGTCGTTCTTTTGCTCTATGCATAAATTAGCAATTCAGGGATATTAGATAAGGGAATTGAGAAGCAGCCTTGCAATTTATTTAAGAGTTAGGATTTACTTAGTTTCTCTTCTTCTTCAACATGTTATCAAGAAGTTCATACTAAATTTAAACAAGATTAAAATAAAACATTACGCAAAAGTTCACCCCTTAAAATAACAACAAAGCATAACTCAGCGGTCATGTCCCTGTCAACAAAATCTGCGTCTTTCGGAACACGTTTTTAAAAGCGTTATTAGCAAAGTGACGATTTTCCACAGATTCCCCCCTCAAGATAAGCTGTCTTTACGTTGTCAATACCCTGTTTTGAAACCGAAAAGCAAAAAAAGAAAATTCTCATCCCCCAACAACAAGCTTTTTTTTCCTCACTTCGAATGAACGATCACGAAAATGAAAACGCTCGACGTCGCCGAGAGACGGGGTTTATTTTCGGCCTCGAAAAAACATGCGAAAAGTCGAAAAAAAAACAGTTCTTGGCAGCGAAAAAATTGCACTTGCAGTCGACCCATCATCATCACCACCGTCAACCAGAACATACCCCCTCGGACTGACCGTCAGGGGATGGGATACCGGCGTCACTTTGGTCATGTGATTTCGATTTTGCTTTCGGCTGATGAAAAAAAATGCAATTTTTGTAGCTTCTAAAACAAAAATCTAATTCTCATCAAAGTTGCTAATTTCCAGTAAAAAAGTTTCAAAAGATATGAAAAATTGCAACTTTTTAAAGATCGATTCGAATAAACTATTTTCAGGGAAACAACTGAAAAGTCTGAAAAGTTCTTGAAAAGTCGTTTAAAATTTAAATGTGATTTAAAAAATAAAATCCAATCAGCAGGCATAACCTAAAAAAATCAAATATATGTTTTTCAATTATTTGTAGTTACCTTCCCCATGTTTCCCATGTATCTTGTTCAGTTTTTTTTCATTACATTTTTTTATTTTGTTTTTTAGCAACTTTTATTTTGTTTTGCTTGTTATTTTCTATTCGCAAATATAGATCAGAAAATATGTAGAAGTTACAAAAAACACGACCAAAATTGAGCTGAACAAGCCTCCGGCTGTTAGCTCATTAATAAAGATAAATAATAATAACGACCAAAATTGATACTAATACCACTTTTTAAAAACATTGTCAAATATTCATAAAACAAGCAAAACGACCTAAAGGAAATATGACATGTTAAAGAAATAAAATTGCTAAATAAAGTTCAAGAAAGCTATTTTTGATTCCAAAAAACAAACCGAATGAGTTATATTGTCAAATCCCATTATGAAGTTCAACAATTTGGTGAATTTTAAGGGGTTACATACATGTAAATCGTCAAAAATGTCAGAGGTTGGTATGAGCACACATTTAAACTATTTTTTAAATCTTTTTGCAGGGCATTAAAATATATATTTTCATCTATTAACAAAATAAATATGAAGACACAAGCCTTACCCGACAAACTTCGTCTTGTCTCCTTTTTTGTATTTTGACGTTTTGAGCTTTTTGCTTATTAAGCCTCCTGTGATCAAAATTTGATTTTACGTAACTTTCTCCATACAATTTGCCGATGCTCCGGAATCGGTTCCAGAGTGGCCAAAGTGTCAATTAGTTAGCGTAAGAACCTTCCTTGGACTTATACGAACCCAACGCAACAAAGAGCACCTCGATCCGACGCTCCGTATTGAACTGATTCGCGTTCGAACAAAACCGTCGAAATTTTTTATATATATAGACAAGCCTTACCCGAAAAACTTCGTCTTTTCCTTTTTTCGTTTGTTGACATTTTAGGCTTTTTTTCTTATTCAGCCTCCTGTGATCGAGATTTGATTTTACGTAACTTTTCCCATACAATCTGCAGATTTTCCGGAATCGGTTCCAGAGTGGCCAAAGTTGTAACTTTTTGACGTAAGAACCTTCCTTGAACTTATACGAACCCAACGCAACAAAGAGCACCTCGATCCGACGTTCCGTGTTGAATTGATTCGCGTTCGAACAAAACCGTCGAAATTTTTTATATATATAGAATATATTGATTTGGATATAGCTTTGCCGAGATATAACTATTTTAAGTTAGCAGTTTCAAAAAACGGGTGCCACGATATCTCAACACTGCTTTGACCAAATCGGCTCAAAATTTTGGTGAAGACTCGTTGTGTGCATGACGAAGACCGATTTTCAAAAACTTAATTCTAAAAAATAATAATAATATTTTTATGTTTTTCATATAAAAAATCGTCAGTTTTTGATTTTTGCATTTTTTAAAAAAGCAAAATTTCAAAATCGGGCTTCGTCATGCACACGGAATATGTCTTGAGAGTCTTCACCCCAAATTTCAGCCAATTTGGTCCATCCCATCTCGAGATATCGTGGCACTCGTAAATCAACTCGGTGTTTAGAGAAAAACGTTTACAAAGTTTGACAGTTCGCTTTGCGCATGGCAAAATTATGAACTTAATTCGTCTCTAACTCAGTTCAGTTACGAAATATCTTCATGAAACTTTCAGGAGTGATTGAAAATCATCTTTTTGGTGAATTAAGTGAATTTTCTGTAAAATGAAATTTTTAATTTTCTACATGTATGTAACCCCTTAAGATAATTAGGACTTGTGCCACTGCAAAAAATTCGCTTGTAAAATCGCGTGCAAAAACATGCACATCACCTTTGTAATGTACAAATTTTGTAAACACAAAAAAAAAATTGCAACCGACGGGATTCAAAACCAGCACCAACAATAAGGACTGGCGCCTTAGCCCGCTCGGTCATCAGACCGATGATTAATTGAAAGGATAAACGCATATAGTTCGGTCAAGTAGGTTTCACATACTGATGGGCTACATATTTCAGGGTGTAATAATTACATAAAATTTCATAAAATAATGCAGAATATCCGTGAAATTTGATCAACACTGTGAAATGCCACTAAAATTTAAAAATAATCAGTTAAAAATAGTAGGTATGTACTTCGTTGCTTGAACTTCTTAAAATTTATCCCTCCCCCTTTGTAAAGATAATAAAGTTGAAATAACAAGAGAAAACTATTTAAGTGTTTCAGATTTACATTTTTAGGCTTCTTTTTCAAAACGACCAATGCGCCATGGGTTTTCTTTGTAAAATTGACCTTTTGAAAAAGTAAGTGAGATTTAATTAAATTAAAAATCAATTTATATGTTTTGTAAATTTAGTTTAACATTATTTTCATTATCTGAATTTTTTCAAATAATAAATCATCAATTTAAAAACTTTAAGAACACATTTTTTTTCTCAACTTCTGAATATTCCTTAATTTATTACACATTTTACTTTCAGATATTCAGATAAATATTACATTGTGGTTAATATTTCGGCATATTTTTCCTTCCGAAAATTAAATTACTAGTAAAAATTCAACTAAGGGAGCGTTCTTTAATTAAGTAACCCAAAAAAAAAACATTTTCATGCAAATTAAAAAAATGTATGGAGCGTAACACGGCCTCCGACCCCTCCCGCAACTGCGTTACGTAATAAAATAACGCTCCCTAAAGAAGCAGTAATATATAAGTTGAACAGAATGCGTACATTATTACAGTTATGTTTCTGGAAAAAAATTGCAAAATATCTGTGAATTTATGAAAATTTCATTTTCGCAAAGTTTCCCGAATTTTTCATGCTGAAAGGGCACAGTTCGATTAAAAGTAAACAACTTAAACAAACATTAGAAAACGATCCCTAAGTGGTTTACAATCGATTTTACACATTTTTCAAATGAACATTCGAATCTGCAGCATTCATGTTTTTGTTGTTTGTTTTTTTTTGGGAAATTTTGAAATTTGAAAACAACTTGAAAAAATTGCATTGGACTCTTAAAAGGAAATAGAACTATGTAATTGCTTTAGCGCATTATTTTCTTAAATATGTATAAATTTTGTAACCTTGGGCAAAAACAAGCAAGGTTTTGTACTTTGGTTTTTTTTTGCGAATTTGTTCAAAAATATAACAGTTTACAACTATTCTTTAAATTCAAGATTACTTTTTAAAACAACCAATACGCCAGGGTTGTCTTTGTACAAAAGACCTTTTTCAAAAAGTAAGCGAGAATTCTAATCATGAACTTTACGAAATTTATTGCAACTACTGTCACTCGATGACGTTTCTCCCCTCTGCTCCGATGACGATGACGGCCGAACGTCGCCCAACGCCGATTGATGGCCGTTTGATGAATGTCTTCGGGGTGGGATTTTCCTCGCGCGGAATTTCATCACAACCCCAACGCGTGACGCAGTGTGGCGCACTAATTTGACGCGATCGACCCTAATGAGACGTGCACGCACGCAAACGTCACGAAATTTGGCCATTTGGTGAGTCACATGTTTTGTAGGAAAAAAAAGTGCAGGATGCACGGAGGGAAAATGTTTTGTAAAAATAAATGATTAATGTGGAAGCACCAATTTTTAAGAGTGTTTTATAATTTAAGTTGATGCCAAGATTAACGACCTTGTCGATCCAACTAGATCACGTCGGGCCCCACCACCGACTTCGGGACATTGAATGTCTCCGGCAGTCCGTAAACATTTCGTTATTTGGATTTGTGCACTCGGTGTCACACAGAGTGTGAAAACGAGCGTGTCCGGTGGACCACCCCGGCCAGTGAGGTTATCGTTAATTAATGTTGCAAATTAGACGTTTTAATAAATTGCGATCTTTACTCGGTGTCAGCGTTTCAAAACGACCTATTAAAATGAGATATCGAAGGTTGATGAGGATTTGAGTTGAGATTTGAGGTTATATTGCAACAATCCTCAACTCATAAATCACAACCATTTTCAAATAATTTCTCAATTCACATCAGAACTCTTCTCTCCTTCGGATCATCCCTTGTTATTGTCCCGATGCACGTTTTTTGGCACTGTTCTGTGATGCAATCTTGCACCCTTACTGCAATCACCAGCCATCGATGTAAACAACGAGCACCGTCAAACGATAGTATTACACATTCGTTGACCGCGAATTTACGACCGCCACAACTTGTCGCGTTATTATGCAGTCCCTCAACCGTGATTGCAGTTTTAGGTTATATATTTTTCATTCCCAGTAACGATGAAATAATCCCCATTGCAAAAGAAGTGCACTCATGTCAGTCATCCTCGATTTGGGGCGCAAAAGAAACGCTTGGACGGGTGAAAATTACAACCGTTTTCTGTTCTTACGGAATGCCAGAGCCGTCCCCATCGTCGGAAAATGCGCGTTTTCTTGGGAACAATCACCTTCGGCGAATGTCACCAGTGTCGCGCGATGGCGGTGGTTGTGTTGAAGATGACGACGCAATTGGGGAGGCAAAATATTGCAACAAAGTTGCATTTTAAATCAGACATTCAGTAAAAACACAGCCTTAATAATTGTAGTACCATTTTCTACGTTTTCGCAAATCGATTTTACACTGCATGTTTTAATTTGAGTGAAACTTTGTTCTTTTAACCCTCTACTGTCCAAATTTTTTCGTTTAGGAGGTAATTTTGAGCAACTTTTGTTCTACGAAAAACTTTACTTCTCTTGTTTTATGTTTTTCTTGTTTTATTTTAGTATTTTATTTTTGTTTATCTTGCTTAGTTTATCTTTGGTAGTATTTGGCCTATTCTAAATTTTCGTAATTGAAATATGCAACTTTTGGTACATGTATAGGTCATCGCTGTTTTAGTGAAAAAGTCGATTTTTTGCCGATTTCGTCAATTTCCCGTTTACGCGCGCAGCGCGTCGAAAATTACGGAATCCGAGGAATCCGTTAAAAATATTTTCAGATATAGGCTCTTTGGTCTAGACACCGTCAAAACGGCATTTGATGTTTTCATAAGACTTAGGCTAGATTTTTGAAACCCTACATTATTTTTTTCTGGAAGTCAAACTTATCATCTTTCATTTGCGCCCAAGACAACTAAAATCAGTTGAAATGGAGTGAAGTTATGAATTTTTGAAAAAAGTGATTTTTGTGAAAATCGACGAAAATTGCAATTTTTCGGACCACCCTAACACGGTGTAGGCCACCCTAATGGCCAAACAAATAAATACGAGTCTAATTATTTTGGCCAAAGAACCCCCGGAAAAATTTTGAGCCAAATCGAAACACTCTTATTTTTTTTTTCTTTAACTTTTATATAGAACTGCTGTATAATTACATTTTCCTATCTAATTTTTCACGTTTTTACAGTCACTTTTTTCAATTTTTTGGATGTTTTTACATTTTCTGCTGTAGAATGGCATCATCATAATTTAAATTGTAAAAAATGCGTAGAGGCATACAAAAATTACTGCTTACTTCCTTTTACTTAAAATATAGGAAATGTTAAAAACACTGTCAAAGTTGACCCCTAAAAAATTACATTTTTAAAAACATTGGCAAAGTCACATAAAACAAGTCAAACTTCCTACCCTAAATTTTTCTAAAATTTAAAGATTCTTCTTTCCAATGCTTTTTAAAGATCAAAAATTGGTTGAAAAATGGAAGCCCGTCTTTAGAGGGGGTTAGGTTGTAGAGCAGGGGTGCTCAAAGTTTTAGAATGGCGGGCCAAATTTGATGCTCATATGAGCTTGCGGGCCCAAAGAGAAAAAAAAAATGAAAAAAAAATCAATCTATAAAACTGAAAAAATCATTTATCGGTTGATGTTTTTTTTGAAATTTTAAGTATTCCCGAGCAGACGGTAATAACTTGGGAATAACATTTTTTGATATTTGAAAATACTAGGCCAATAACATTTTATGTTATTTTTAACAAGATTTGTTTTTCGTCGTTATGATTTTTTTGTTATTGGTTTGTTGTTGTAATAACAGACTAAAAACATTTTTATTTATTCTTCGAACAAATCTTTGTTATTATTTTTTGTTATTTTAACAACTAATCCGATCATCCTTATAACAGTTGGCAAAAAATGTTATTTCCAAGTTGTTTTGGCTTTCAACCAATAACAAATTTTGTTATGATAACATAAACTGTTATTAAACTCTTATGCAAAAATGGATTTTCAAGAAGATTCCATAACATTTTCTGTTATTTTAACAGTATTTGTTATTGAAATGACATGAATTTTGTTATTACCGTCTTCCCGGGTTGCTAGAACATGTTCGTCATTTAAACATTAGAAAACAAAAAAAAAACTAACACTTTAGTACAAAAAAGCCTCCAATCAATTGTTTTTTTTTTAAATAATAAAATTAAAAAAAGCCCGTACAAATATTTTTTTCTTGCTTTTCATTGCAACTTTCGTGCCTCAACAATCATGATTTCACAAATATAAAGATCGTTAAAAGATTGTATTTAAATCGATTTTTTAAATATATTTTTGAAGGAGTGACAAAAACTTTGTAAAAGTGTGTAATTTAATTTTTAAATAATGTGCAATCTTAATGATAAATTGTTGCTTGAGGATTCTTCAAAAAATATTCCTTCAATTTCAATAAAATTTCAATTGATTTCATTCTGCCTTAATCAGATGTTAGGTACTCAGATTCGTAACCCACACGTTATGATCACGAGGTGGAAGGTTCTAAGTTCAAAATAAGTTTGAAGCTCAGATAATAAAAAAAATGTACGTAATGATTTTTGAATTATAATATATCAATATTATAAAAATCTTTATAGTTTCCTGCATTAATAAAATTCGAATGTTCTAAAACTCACTTCCAAAAATATTTGATGCAAATTTTGACAAAATTTACTCTTTTTAATGACATTTAAACGTGATACCTACACGCGGGCCACAAAAAATCACCTTGCGGGCCACGTTTGGCCCGCGGGCCATACTTTGGTCACCCCTGTTGTAGAGGGCTAAGATTTTTTTTGCATCTCACACATGTCTCGATACAATTTTTGGGTACGATTTTTTTTTTGTAATTCAAAGACGTAACTTTTGGTACCCAAACATGTAAAGGTCATCGCTTAAATTTTCAAGTTATCGCAGTTTTATGGAAAAAAACCGATTTTTTCTCGTTTTCGTCATTTTCTTGCTTTTGCACGCGGTGCGTCGAAAACCACAGTTTTAATTTTCAAAAAATCTTATCTCGGAATATTGAAAACATAACTTCACCATTGTTTGATTTATTATGTAAAATTTCCAAGGAATCCGATAAAAATATTTTCAGACATATGCTCTTTGGTCCCGAGACCTTCAAAACAGCAGTTTATGTTTTAATTCGACCTTTTCAAATGTTAGGCTAGATATTTGAAACTTCCAACTATTTTTCCTTAAAAGCCTATCTAATACTCCTTTGCGTCCAAGACAGCTAAAATCGGATGAAATGGTGCGGAGTTTCTTGCGAAAATTTACGAAATTTGCCATTTTTTGGACCACCCTAACACGGCGTAGGGTTCCCTAATGGCCAAACATAAAAATATTTTTTCAAATCATGCTGTTTTCGTGGGTTGTTCAGTGAAACTTTATCCAAGTCTCCACAAGTCTCCATACAATTTATGGGATTCTAATGCAAACTCTCCAAGTTCTAATTAAAAAGAATCAGGTGGAGCTGTTTTGATCGAATAATACCCAAAAACCCTCAAAACTCAACACCTTGTGACAAAAGTCAATTAAAACAAAACTCTCTCTGCCTGAGCTATGACATTTGTAAATCAAGCCTAGCATTTTAAAATGTAACAATTAAGTTGTTAAAGGCGGTTTGAAAAATAATTTCAAAAAATTTTGTCGCAAAGTTCAGATAATTCCACAAATGTTGCATTTTTTACATTGAACGGTCCAACAATTTCTGACATATTGTTACCTGAATATTGGACGCATTTTTGCTTTGTTGACACTCAGAATACATATTTTCTCCTATTCGTTTTCTCTTGGAGGCTTTATCTAAAGTATTGGACCATATTCCAGGTAAAATAAAAATAGTTTAATTAAAAAAAATCAGTTTAAATAAAAATAGTTAAATATGGGTCAAATCTCCCCAATCATTTAATTATTCGGGTTTTAGAACAAGTATTTACAGAAACTTTACAGATTCCAAAACATGAAATCAGTTCAACATTTTCAAAACATTTGTAGTGATATCGTGAATTCCTTAGTATATTTTCAAAAGGGCGAAACCTTGGATATAAACAAGCAGTCTATCCCACTTTGCTCTATTACTAGAGCAAGTGCACCCAAAATTCCGAGTCGAGAGAATCGTTCTCGGCTCAGCGCCAAAATCGAGAGAATAGTGCTACCAACGCACACCACCATAACAAATGAGTTCATTCGTTAATTGAAACAATAAACCTCCAACAAGTGCCATACATTGACATCTGACCACTCCTTGTTCACCAAGCTGTGGTGGCCTAGGCAGTTAAGTCAATGAGCTAGTGTGTCAAAGGTCTCTGGTTCGATTCCCGTAGTCGACACTTTTGGTTTTTTGTTTTGACGGATGAACTTTTTTTGCAAATGAACCTCGATAGAATAATTTTTTCGCCAATCTCGAGCTGTGTTCTCTGTGTCCGTGAATGGTACCACTATTATCTCGACTCGAGGCCATTATTCTCTCGGACAAGCGATGCCCAGTTTTGGGTGTGGGAAAGACTACTTGTTTACATCTCCATGGTTTCGGCCAACTTTCGTCCTTTTGAATAGTTACTTCATAATTAATAAAAAAAAATTGCCTTTGTGTCCAACATTAATTGTGGGCTAGTTTAAAAATCATCATGTTGCAGTAAAAAAAGCATGGTAATGTTACATCTTGAAAAAAACCGTACTTTTTTGTAATAAAAATTGCATCTGAAATCACTAAATCATAGTTTTACCACTTTTTCAGACTAATTTTAGGTAATATGGCATCATAAAAGAGGCACCTAAAATTCTCACAATTTTTACTTTCATCATTTTTTGTTTACTTCATAAATATCTAAATTTAAAAACTATAAGAAGTAAAACTTCATAAAAACCTACCCTTGTGACAATCAACGGTGCATTGAGATCTGTGCCTCCGACGACCCGGATTCCCCACGGAATCTGTGGCGAGTTACGGACCAGGGTCACCTGGAAATCGTGTGGCTTCGGACTCATTGTGTCTCACTTGCTTTCTTCAACACACGGAAATGAACCGTTGGACCTGCCGGGGGTCAAACACAATTTATTTATTTTTTACTTTTCGCTTTTTCCTTTCACTCTCAGTCGGGCACGAGAAGTAAAATAATTTTTCACCACGCAAAAATCTTTCCTTTATTTTTGCGAAAATATGTAACAACCTAAAATATCACAGCTTTTCCTTCGCTCACTCTTATATCACACTCGGGTGGTGAGGCACACTTCCTCCTTCTTGTTCACCTTTCGTTCACCTTCTTCTTCGTCCTCGATCCTCTCTTTTTCCTTATTTTTTTTCTGTATTCAAAAAAGGAGAAAAGTCGTTTTCCTCCACAAAGCAATTATTTTATTTCACTCGAATCAATGAATCGTTTTAAACTAATATCGCAATCAATTAAACTTTAGTACAAAAATTAAATATTTCCCAGAAAAAATCGCGATCGCGGAAAAAAGGCACCTCTTTTATCTTTCGTTCGGTCAAGACTCACCACCGACGAGGAGCTCAGCTCTGGCCGAGGGATTTGGCCCCTTAAACGTGTATCTCTCTGTGTATGTGTGTCAGTTTGAGTGCGCGACTGTCCGAGAAGAAAAATAAATATATATTTTAATCGTGGTCGTCGTCGTCGTCGTTTTCCTCGGACACAAACACACGGCTTTTTCTTTTCTTTTGAATGACCGACCGGTCAGTGAAGAAGCCACTCACGAACTGGGGTTTGTTTGAGTGTGGTCTTTTTCGCCGAGGGAGCTTGGTTGTTCGAGGAAAAACAGTAGTCATCCGTGTGGCGGTGATGATCGTCGTGCCAATGATGATCGTGAATCAGCTGGTGAGTGTGAGTTTTGTTTCTGCTTGTGGGTGAAAATGAGTGACCACAAATAATGTTTCGGAGGTTTTTTATAATCTTTTCTTATACTAAATCTATTTGGTAAAAATGTATAATTAGTTATAAAGGACTGAAATCGAATCTTTAAAAATAAAGGATTTTCATGTTGTTTTTTTTCATATTGTCGAATAATTTTGAGTTTGAGTGGGATTTCTAAACAAAAAATCCAGAAGTATGAAATCTATTTAAAACGCTTTTATTTTATATTGAAATAAAATTTTCAAAATTTAATAACTAATACTGTCTTAAAAGTTTCAAACAAGTTCCGTAAAAAATAGGGGTAGAAAGTAATTTATACAATAAAAGTTGATTTTTCACAATGAGCTATTCCTACAAAACCGGAATTGGATTTCTTTTTTTTTTATTTGGCTTAATTTTTTTATGAGAATACCCTATGAACAAATTGACATTTTGCATCATTGGTTCGTTTTTACAAGTATATAAATAGAGCATATATTCATATAGAGCAATATATTGTATAAAAAAAGGATAAGTAAAACATTTGCTGAGCAAAACAGGACTTTCCAACTTAAAAATGTGATATTTCCAGAAATATTCAATTTACCACCCTGAGGTTTTGATTGAATTTAATGTAAAAAAAAACTCCCAGCAAACGAATGCTCATCCAACGGGTTAAAAATGCATTTTAAAACTTCAAGCGCAACATTTTTATATCTGGCAACAATGTAGTTAAAACTTGAGTACGCCATTGGATTCCACGTAAGAAAATCATCAAATTAGCTTGAACATACCTTTTGTTGACTTTTGAGTTTTCTCTTTGGAATATCCTATTTAAGATGAGGTTTTTTGAAAACAATTCCAAATCGTCAGCTGAGTGCTATCTTGTGACAACGACCATTTAGTACTTTTCGAGAAAATCGATTTTTAAAGTTTGATGATAAATATTTTCAAAACTACGAATGATAGAGCCAACATTTTTTAAGCAATCGGTTCGTATACTATCGTTTGACAAACGCTCCAAGTTTCAACTAATTTGGTTAAACCAGTTAAAAGATACAGTAAATTATGTAATCAAAATCTGAAAAGCACGTGTCACAAGTGTGTTTCGAAAGTAAAATTGTACTACGTGTCACAAGTGTGCACAGAATTCCCATACAAACTAAAATAAGCTCAAATCAATAGTTTAACCGACTTAATCATTTTATTTTTAAAAACAAAAGATTGCATTGCCTTCAGAAAATGTGTATCAACATAAATTTGTGAAAAGCAAGAAATTTTTTCCACATTTTCCAACAACATGTATGACGTGTCACAAGTGTGCACGAACATTTTGATGATAAATTGGTCTATGTCACAAGTGTGTATTGCGATATCCGGGAAACGGAAGCGAGTATCCAAAATCGGGTTAAAGCATCTTGTAGTGTTTGTTAAGTATAGCAAAACGTCATCATTAACTCGTTTTCGACCAAAATGGTCTATGTCACAAGATAGCACACAGCTGACGAAATGTCACCAAAGTTGGGGAGGCAAAAACAACCCCCATACCAAATACAGATTTGGTGAAGGTCGATGTAGGATGCGTGGGCAATTGGGAAAGAATGACCCAAATATTACAAAATCTGCATCTGATGGATTTTTTGATCGACATGGTGTCTTCAGCAAAGTTGTAAAAGGAGGGCAATGAGAAAAAGTTCAAGTTTTTTTTTTTTAATTTTTGATATTTTTTTTTTCAAAAGTTCGATTTTTTTACATTTTTGTTCAATGTTCAAAAAGAAAAAAAAGTGGCAATCATTTAAACTTGCTTTTCGATTGCATGTATAATTTAAGTTAAGGTATTAATTTTATTTTTTTAAAGATAATCTTTTGTTGAAACAATTCTTCGTGAAACAACTGTGATTCAAAAGCTGCCAGTTTTGGTTTGTAAAAAAATTATAAATACATTTATGGAACTTAAAAAAGGGGTATTAGATAACCTCTTCCCAATGCAAGGATTTTTAAATATTTACAATCAATTTTTGTATGCAAAAATTGTACGAATACTTGTATGAACGAACCAATGATGCAAAAGTTCCAACAATTCAGCCAAATCATGAAATATAAACATAAAAGTGTCATGAATGCTGCCGATTTCGTAGAAAATTTCTTCATCTAACCATTTTTTAAATTCCTGATTTTCAAATTCAAATGTTTCAATCTAAAATAAGAGTTCAATCCAAACTTTCCAAAAATCGTAAAATTTAGTGAAGTGTAAACCTAGAAAAGTAAGAGTTCAAAATTGATTGAATTTTTTTTGCGTGGTAATTCTTTTAGAAAGGATTGATGCGGAAGCATATTTAAAAAAAATTAAATTGGAAAACATTTAGTTACACTTAAAAGTAAAATGAAAAAATGTCCAAATTTGAGTTTATATAAATTAAGTTTTAAAAGCTTTAGTATTTTTTTGTGTTTTACATGTGGCCCGCGATGCTATGACAAATTTTCAAATGGCCCACGAGGTTCAGCTGGCCGAAAACCACTGTTTTAAAGTATGGGTCATTCCACCTGAACTGTGCAAGAAATAATACAAATTTGAAAATTACCCTCTCCGATCCTGCTCAAATTTTGCAGGGCTGTTGATACTATCAAAACATGCAAGAATCCCGAATTTCGTCCAAATTGGTACCTCCCCAAAAAATCGACTTTTTGGCGATTTTTGAGCAAAACCCCTATTTTCAAACGGTGATAGCTCAGGAACCACAAATCTTAGAAGGTCGATCTTAGACTCATTTTTGAGGGAAATTGTAATCTCAAATACTCAAAACTTTAAAATTCGATATCTCTGGAACGAAACATATTCCTTTCTGTCGATAAGTGAATCTTATGTAAAATTGGCAGGGGAATGCGATGGAGAGGTCAAATTTATAAAATAAATAGGGCTGTTTTGAGATACGGCCATTTAAAGTTTGCAATTGCCCAATACAGGTAGAAAAAATATTTTAATCCAAATTTGAACACGGAAATGGATTCTACGTCCAATTTCCTTCAAAATTGAGTCTAAGACCGACCCTCTAAGATTTGTGGTTCCTGAGTTATCGTTTGAAGATAGGGGTTTCGCTCAAAAATCGTTACTGAGTAATTGATTTGATTTAAGGCTGAAAAATTAAAAAAAAAACTGTGAACCAGCCATAACAAATCTGACTGCCAACCTGATAGCTTAAATTTGAAGAAAAGTCTAGAAAAAATAAATATTTTCTCTCCCTTGGTAAGCGCAACATTTTTTGGTAACTCACCAAGAAACAAGATCACTCACTCTCGTTCTCTCATTCCCCTTTGATGAGTCACTCACTGACTGATCGTGCCCAAATGATCGTGATTGTTTTGAGTGTGGAAAATCCGCTCACTGCGAGCGGCGGCTAGCAAAATATTGTGTTACTCTGGTTGCAATTTTCCGATTGATCTGCTCCATCCCGGCAGAAGCTGATCGCGGAACGTGATGATCTCGGGTGGCGATGTGAACAGGAAGAAGACTTGTGATGGGGGTGAGGTGGAAATGTTTGAACAATTTTAATGTTTTGATTCTGAAAGTTTTTTCTTGAAGATTAAAAATAAAATAAAACTTCAAATGAAGCTTATATAAAATAAAAGCTTTAGAGGAGTTGAGAAAATGTTACCCCATTATGAAAAATCAGCCCAACATTCAGCTCTATTCCAGGTTGCAAAATCGTTTATGGATCGTAAAGTTTGCTCTAATACGAAACGGTGCTATTTGGGGGGAAATTAGTTGGCAGAAATTGTTCTCGAAACACCACTCATCAATGAGTGCAAGTGTTGTGTTGTTTTGAAACTGATTCATCCGCCTTGCGATTCAGGGTTTGTTTTTGTACACGTAACGATCTGAGATCGATTCGTAATGGGAGGAAAATGCTTTTCCGGACTAGAATTAGCCATGAATTTCAGGTGAACAGATTGCTACATTGTACGATCTGATTCAAGGTCTAGGAAAATCTTCAGTGAATCAGATATCAAAGCACAGACAATATTTTATTGTTCGAGGTAGATATTTAGAAATTAGGAAACCAAAACTTAAGTTTTACCTGTTGCAAGTTACATTTATGAACAGAAACAGTCGTAAATCAACGGAAATTTCATGATTTCTTTGCTCGGCTTTTCTAGGTTGAACGGTTGGAAGCAAAAATATGAAGCTAAGATTTTATTTCTCCTCAGAACCGGTGGCAATGTTGCATAGCTCCTCGATAAACAAAAAGGTGTCTTATGTAACATCAGTGAAGGGAGACAAAAATAAATCAATGTTATCAAACAAATCATATTATTTACAAAATTGTGACGAAAAGTTGCCCAATTTCACCGTTCAACATGGGACATTTTTCACTGCATCGCCACCGGTCAACCCAGATTTTCCCGCCCAGGTTGAGGTGGGTGATGAAAAACTAGCATCTTTTACGAGACCACCTGTTTCCATCGAGCTCTGGGAAAAGCTGCTCTTAGTGAAGGTGGTTGCCGCGGCGCTACATGAAAAGGTGTCTTTCAACTCTCGGCTCTCAGCGTGAATCAGGTTTGAGTTGGCCATAGGAGTTGGTAGGCCGGAGTTTACTACACGTGACGATGTCCAAGGGATCTCACTTTGGGTCGGGAAATCTGTCTTCTTTGGGGGGAAAACATGGCATAGCACCGCGGTGAGTGATTCTTGGTGACGTGTTACAAACTTGGAGGTGTTTATTTTCATTTCAAAGGAATGTTTTGCAGCCGATACTTTGACGTGTTGGACAAATCGTTTGAGAGCTGGTTTTAAATTGATTGATGTTTCTTTTGTGAAAAATACAAGAATATTTTCATTCCAGCTACATTTTTTTGTGTCGTTTTGAAAATGCTTACTTTTTCATTTTTATTCTACAGACGAGAAAATCAACGGTGCTGAAAAGTACAATGTAATACTCATTTGAGTGCTGAAAAGTACAACTTTCGACACATGTATCAAAAAGAAACACTGTTCGACACTGTTTTGATGTTTTAGTTGACCAAACAACACGAACAAACATTTTTCTGAAAAGTCCTAGCACTTGGGGCCGATTTAAGAAAAAGCCAAGCTTTGGAAGCCTTTATCGATCTCAAGTTTGCTCAAAACTTCAATGTTATATATACCAAAACTTGCGCAATGATCTGGCCCAAGTTTCTAAAAATTGTCATCCTTGAAAAATAAAATATATTTTTTTCGGGTTAGATCTCATTTTAAATAAAAATGTAAAGCGCCAGCTCCTATGACGTCCAATCAAGCTCATATTTGCACGCAGAAAAATATTTTGTACGATCAGCCTGTACGAGGTTTGATTCAACAAAATTTTTGTTGAATATAATCAACGCCGATTTTGCGTTGAAACAACCCTTGATTTTCTCAATTCCACAAAAATCTTATGTTGTTTTGTAAAAGTTGCTTTGAAGTTTAGCGTTGATTCAACAAAAATCTTGATTTTCAAATCAACAAAATGTTTTGTTGATTCAAATATGCCTTATTTTTCTGCGTGTGGGATTTGGGCTCAGTGCGCCCACCGGAACAAGTCATTTTTATTACACTCTCAATCAAATCAAACCATCCACATTAACGACCCCCGGGTCTTTTGTGGTCTCTATTGCAAGGTTCTGCTCGAACCTAGGAGTCCGAAGGCTTGAATGGGGAGAGCACCCAAACCTCTTTCTACTCCAAGGAACCTTCCACCCCAGTGTTTGAACTGACGACCTTTGGATTGCGAGTCCAACCGCCGCCAGCGATTCCACCGGAGTAGGCTTGGTTTGGTGTGTTGTTTGTACTTATGGCATGGAGACGACTCCTACACCTGGAATGACTTAACGGCCTAACAACCAAGGCCGGGACCGACATTTTACTTCCTCATCCGATGGAAGGTATTTTATTACACTCTATTCGAATGATCATTTTTCAATTTACATTGATTAATAAGGTTCCAATTTATTTTTTAAATGTTTTCTAACTGGTAAGGTTTGTATCATAATTATTATTTTTAAAACATGTACTGGGGTAGTCCACACTAGGCCCGTGCACTATATTTGAAATAAAGTTTTTTCAATTGTGTAAAAAAAAGGTGCGTTGAAAATTCATATTTTGAATTCCGGGGTGACTTTAGATAGCTTTTGATTCTACTTCAAAATGTACCAAAGTTGCCAGTATAATATTCAATGTGTATATTTAGTTCAATTTTTAAAGCTTTTTAACTAAATGCGTATAAATTTTAGGTAAAATTGTTAAACAGTCTGAATTTTGCCTGCAATTCGTTGAAACCAGTTTTCATAATAATAATAATAACATTTTAAACTGAATTTGAGGCACGAAAAAAAAAGTTTCAACATTTTATATCAAATTTGTTTTATTGAGAATGCCTATGAATTTGGAGATGTTTTTTAATTATGTTTCAAAAACGCAAAATAATTATTATTTCCAAATTTATGTTACCTTGTCGTCCAAAGAATCTCGAAAATCGTCCAAAGAATCCGAAAATGCATTCCGTTTTCCGATTCAAATTCATGGTCATGGAGAAAATAATGACACTTTGAGAATTTTAAAATAATAATACTTTTCATCATTTGTTTTAAATTACAGTAACGTATTAAATTTTTCAAAATTTTATCAACACTTTTTCTTCAAGTACTTTGAACATTTATCTACCACATTCCGTACGTATTTAATTTTTATCTTCATTTTACGGAAAAATCTCAAACCAATCAAAGTCGGCTTTCGAAGTCACCCTGGTTCACGGTAGTTATTAATGATTTTAAATTCTTTTAAAGTTGTACAGTTTAACAGAAAATTTGGGCAAATTTTCTCAATATTTTAGGGAAAAAGATGTTTACATGTTTTAAATGTTTTCCCGAGCAGACGGAAATAACTTGGGAATAACATTTTTTGATATTTGATAATGCTAGGCCAATAACATTTTATGTTATTTATAACAAGGTTTGTTATTCGTCGTTATGATTTTTTTGTTATTGGATTGTTATTGTAATAACAGAATAATAACATTTTTAGTTATTCTTCGAACAAATCACTGTTATTATTTTTTTGTTATTTTAACAAATAATCCGATCATCCCAATAACAGTTGAAGATATTTTTCCATAACAAAAAATGTTATTCCAAAGTTGTTTTGGCTTACAACCAATATCTGACCAATAACACATTTTGTTATGATAACATAAACTGTTATTAAACCCTTATGCAAAAATGGATTTTTCAAGAAGACTTCATAACACTTTCTGTTATTTTAACAGTATTTGTTATTGAAATGGCATGAATTTTGTTATTACCGTCTGCACGGGTTTAAGCCAAGTTAGAGAGTTTCATAAGCTAAATATTTGAAAAAGACTATTTTTTCAAAAAACAAGGAGTTACGTACACAGTAAAAAATGTTGAATGTTTTGTTGGTTGAACATTACCTTTATTTTGAGTATTTCTACTGAAAATTTACATAAACTGAAGAAATTTTGTAATATTAGGGAGCGTTCTTTTAATACGTAACTCAATAATTTTGATTTTGGACCCTTCCCCCACTCGTAACAAAATTTCCATACACATTTTAATTTTTTGTATGGAGCGTTACACGGCCTTCGCTTCCCTCCTCCCCCCCCCCCCCTGCTGCGTTACGTAATAATAGAACATTCCATTACAATTTTTTTTTCAGTTTATCCATACAAATTACCCCTTCTTCTCGAGTTTGGGAGATTATTTTTGCAATTTATGAAAAATAGTTATTATTTGTTTCCTGAAATAACATGACTTTATTTTAATGTGAAAATGTTTTTCTCGGCATAGCCTCGTAGGATAAATGTGCGTCTCGTTCATTATGTAACTCTTTACATTTCGTTTCGTTTTTTAATGTTATGAAAAATGGTGTAGTTTCACAGCAAAATTGGCTTTTTTTACCACTTAGAATTTTCACTTTGAGATTTTTGTTGTGTTGCATTGACATTTTTAATGTGACTTTGTGAATATCATAAAATCAGACCTCAATTTCTAGAAATTATTATATTATTATTTATGGTTTTAGATCAATTAAGTAAAAGAAGTTTTCATTAAATGAAAAACTAAAATAAAAACAATCACTGTATGCGAATAAGCATTTAATATTTCCAGTCTCAGAAAAAGCAAAAATTAATTGTAGAATAAATTGCGTGAACGTTGAGACGAAATCAATTAACTTTCGATTTGTATTTGAACCAAAATTTATTAAAAAAAAATATCAAAAATACTGTTCAATTAATTTTCTTCCCAAATTCAAAATGGTTCCCCGTCGCTGAATTCAAACCTTCACCGCGAGGAAGATGTCACGCGCCGCAACCCTTGTTTCGGCAGCCACCGTCAGCAGCATATTTCATGCACAACAAAAACAGGTGAAACAAGGGAGTGAGAAAATGTTCTCCCCCTCACCAAAAATCCACCCTCCTGCTAGCGTGTACTCGCTTACACGCAGGTGCCGGTGACGCGACTGGCGGCCATTTTTTCGCGCTTTCCACAATGGCGACGGTGTTGCTCGCTCGCATGTGTGTTGATCAATTTTATCATTTTATATACATTATGAAATTCTGAGTTAAATAATTTGAATCTCAAATGTAAAGTAGTCGTTTGCATATTTTTCAAATTTGATTATAAGCATACTTTGAAAAAAAATTTCTGTTGGCTGAAAAATTGTGTTTTTCATGCAAATAAAATATGAAATGTCGCGCAAAATTGCCGTCGGGTTGTTGAACGGCTTGATTAATATCGTCAGTGTTGTAACTTTACTCTTTTTAAAATACCGCAGTAAATCTTTTCACGAGGATTCACTTCTAAAGACCCTTTATTCGAGGTCAAGCTTCGAACAGATGCAACATCATAAAATGTTACGACTTTTATTGTTCGGAGCGAAGAAAAACGAGTGTTTTCCTCAAGGCAAACGAAACAAAATTTGATTTTGACTTGAAAAAATAAAACGAAAACATCGTTCTGAATCACAACACAATCTCGTATGGGATTGAAAAGTGTTATTTTTGTCACTTTGATGACAAACAAGAAAAAAATAGTTTTTTTTCACTCCCTCAGACGAAAACAAACCACATTTCATTGACAACAAATTGGTCGTTTTCGTAGGCCAAGGATTGTTGCACCTTTGCACTTTTGCAGCTCGTCGCTGAAGGCAGGTATTTCTGGCTGAACGAAGCTTTAAGGTGAGTCTTGAGGAGAAAATTTCATGAGATCATGCTGAATGACGGTATGTGATGATGGTCACTTGTTCTAGGGGTGGACGGAAGCAACGAGGAAGGAGTCTGACCTATATTTAGCAATCAGCCGGTCGGTTTGTGTCTGATGATGCTGGGGGGAGGTTGGTGGAGGTGGGTTGTTGTGAGTTGGATATCGGACTCTTGAAAACAGAAATTAAAGTTGTTGTCTGCAGCAAAATGCCTTTCAATATTATTTTTTCAACTATTGTAATGGATTTGCCTGAGATGGTTAAATTGTAAGATTTTTTTGAATTCTTGAAGTTTTAAAAATATATATTCTGTGGCAAAAAGATCCCGATCAGACGGTAATAACTAAATTCATGCCATTTCAATAACAAATACTGTTAAAATAACGGACAATGTTAAGGATTCTTCTTGAAAAATCTATTTTTGCATAAGAGCTGAATAACAGATTATGTTATCATAACAAAATTTGTTATTGGTCTGATATTAATTGAAAGCAAGAACAACTTGGGAATAAATTTTTTTGTTATGGAAGAATATCTCCAAATGTTATTGGAATGATCGGATTAGTTGTTAAAATAACAAAAAATAATAACAAAGATTTGTTCGAAGAATAACAAAAAGCGTTATTAGTCTGTTATTACAATAACATTCCAATAACAAAAATTTCATAACGTCGAATAACAAATCTTGTTATAAATAACATAAAATGTTATTGGCCTAGTATTTTCAAATATCAAAAAAATTCATTCCCAAGTTATTTCCGTCTGCTCGGGATAAGCTGACAATAAAACAACCTATTTTTTTCATTATTAACATTCATTATTTTATTCAGATAATTTTGAACATTTTAACCCGTTTTATGTTTCGAATTATTCAGCATTAAAAAATACAAATTACAAATCCTTTGCCATAAAACATCCCTCAAATTTACGAGATACCTGTTATGACTCTTTCATTACCAACACGTGACTAAAGCAAGGCAGGAACCCTCGTCATCAAGAAATAAAAACCTTCCTGATAATCTTGAGGACCCTTCCCTGGAGACACCACCGAAGCAAAAAAAAAAAGGGGTGCTCTCACCATACCTTATGACAACATCACCCTTCACTCAAGATACCTGGCAAAGGAACATCACCTCAAGAAGCAATCAACAACTTCCAGCAGGACGAAAAGTCCCGTCGGATTCGCTCAATTTGCTGCTGGTACCGATTTCCCATCGAAATCGAACCAGTTTTTTCGGACCCCGTAAAACAGATACCAAACCACCTTCGTGGAACCAGTCCGGATGGGTTGACCTTACAGGTTAATCTAGATTCCGGGCCGGGACGAACCCGATTCTGAGTGTGGATCCGTTTTTGGGACGATTTTTTGGGAACCGAATCGAGAAGCTTTTCCCAGTGCCAGTTGTTTAAAACTTTTGGAATTTTTAAAGGCGACCATGATTTTTCGGAAGTTTCACACAAAATCGAATCCGGTTTCGCTTGACATTCCTCAACGGTATTTCTGGTAGATTTCCTGCAGTGACATCGATTCGCCTTGGGAATGAAATTTCCTCAATTAAAGTCTGCCTCAACTGGGTGGCATCGTTCGATACCGAGTCTTCTGAAGGCCATTCCAGCTGGCTGGAGCTCGTGCCGGATTGGACAGATGTGTTCACACATTAGCATACATGCTACCGCGTTAAGGAATGCACTCTTCGGCCCCTCTAGCACCAGGAAACATCTGGGACGAGTCCACAGTCATCGATGATGGCGATGATGTCTGGCAATTGCCTCAACTTCACACAAACGTCGGCGTCGGCATCGTTTCTATTGGCTAACTAATTTGTAGTTTTGACATTGAAAATTGCTCCAATCTTGAACACATGTTTCAACGTCTATTGACGCTTGCCGATGGTTGGTCGGTAGTTCCGACGCCGCCGGTGTCGGTTTCCCTCTGGTGTCCGAAGTGGGATGCCCCTGAAGGTTGGTTGGTGAGAGGAGGTGTAGGCAAGTTGGACAGAAATCGATACGTCTTTCAACAGTTTAGTGCTGGAAATGGTTGAAGTGGACTGATGGTTGGTTCATAGAATTAAATTTTGAGGAAAATCAATTGAATCTTGCACACTCATTAACAATATTTTTTTGGAGAAACTATTTGGAAAGTGAGTTCGTGAACAATTGAAGATTTCATGTTGAATCCCTTCCTTGAATACAATTTTTAGAACTGGAAGCATTATCGTTATGGCAGATACTTGCATCACTGAAAAAAAAACTGTTTGTTCTAGGGGTATTTTCCCCTCCACTTACTTGAACCTCTCGCACTGAATGTGAAAGGCAGGAAAGCTCGACATGAATGAAAATGGGTAATCCATTTTAGCTTTTCTTTGCTGGGTAAGTCATTGCTTAGAGGGGTGCATACATTTAGGCGTTTGCAGTTTGGATGGTGCTAGATTTTTTTTTGTTTTTTTTATTCACAATGCGATTGAAGTTGTATGTTAGATTGGTAGAAATAATAATAAAAAAAATGTTAACAACCTTCAATCTTGTTTTCTTGTATCCTTCTGTTTGATTGTGCAAGCTAAAGCGGAAAGCTTTCTTAAACATTTGATCTTTGGATAATGTTCTTAACATACTAGAATGTTGCATCTACCTCAATAAATTATTTTTGATAATAACGATGAATGTGATTTGGTAGTTATGTTCGTTTCTAATAATATTTGCCATTATAATTAAGTCTCACTTATGTATCATTCCTAAGGCTAGTGATTTTTCGCGATTTCGTGGAAGCCGCGTAATCCGCGAAATTCGCCCCTTGCCGTGAAATTTGAAATATTTAATTGATTAATTCAAACACTTCCCAAGGATTTAAACAAGCGTTTTGAAACAGAGCAATTCTTTACAAAATCGGTCATTTATTTAGAATTTTAATTTTTTGTGTTTTTTAATCCGGCTGAAACTTTTGTGGTGCTTTCGAAATGCCCAAAGAAGCCATTTTGCATCATTAGTTTGTCCATATAATTTTCCATGCAAATTTGGCAGCAGTCTATACAAAAAAGATGCATGAAAATTCAAAAATCTGTATCTTTTGAAGGAATTGTTTGATCGATTTGGTGTCTTCGGCAAAGTTGTAGGTATGAATAAGGACTACACTGGAAAAAATGATATACGGTAAAAAAATTAGTGCTTTTTTATTTAACTTTTTGTCACTAAAACATGATTTGCAAAAAACACTATTTTCATTTATTTTTTATTTTTTGATATGTTCTAGGAGACATAAAATGCCAACTTTTCAGAAATTTCCAGGTTGCGCAAAAAATCTTTGACCAAGTTATTAATTTTTTAACCAATACTGATTAAAAAAAATCGGAATATTGGTCGCAACAAATTTTCAACTTAATTTTTCGATGTAAAATAAAATATGCAATCAAAAAGTACTGTAGTGAAATTTTGATAAAGTGTTTTTCATTTTTTTTAAATTAGTGCACATGTTTGCCCACTTCTGAAAAAAATATTTTTGAAAGGCTGAGAAAATTCTCTATATTTTGCTTTTTTGAACTTTGTTGATACGACCCTTAGTTGCTGAGATATTGGCATGCAAGTGTTTAAAAATAGGGAAATTGATGTTTTGTAAGTCTCACCCAAACAACCCACCATTTTCTAATGTCGATATCTCAGCAACGAATGGTCCGATTTTCAATGTTAAAATATGAAACATTTGTGGAATTTTCCGATCTTTTCGAAAACAATATTAAAAATAAATAAATCAAGACGAACATTTCAAAAGGGCTAAACATTCAATATTACGCTCTTTTAAAATGTTAGTCCTGGTTTAAAAAAATTAAAATATTTTTTTCGCAAAAAACACCGAAATCTGAGAGAACTGCTCAACAGGTTCCAATTTTTTGAAGATAATTTTTATTAGAATATTCTACGAAATGCTCTTCAATAGAAGACAACGTGAAAAGTGTGAACTTTTTAATTTCAAAATCTTTGTAAAATTTATTAAAATAACGATGAAATGTAAAGACAATATATATTTTTTTTTATATTTTGGTTATAAGTTATGTTGTTTGACACAAAATTTACTAAGCATTTTGTGCAACGTATAATTGTTTTGTGGAATTATCACCGAATGTTAAAAACCGCTTATAATGAAGTTTTGCTAATGCTTTATATATTATATAGCTGTGTAAATACACAAATTTCCTTTTTGGTGACATTTTGGAAATCGAACAAAATGTACACCTACTCCTTTTTTACTGAATCTACTTTTCAAATTTCTAAAATCTCAAAAAATTAAAATAGCTGAAACATAAGTTACACAGACGGATTTACTTTAAATTATCCCAAAATTTATCTAAAACAACTTCTTTCAAAAAAGTATTTTGTGTCAGGGGGTTTATTTTGCATCTTAAATTACTGCTAGCTTTTAAGACACTTTTCTGTTCATAATTATGCAAAAAGAACTAATTTTTAGGTTAATTTTTGAGCAGTTTTTGGAGTACCGTGAAATTGCCGTGAAATTCCAATGTTTTGTAATCGACATGCCACGATATTTCAATTTTTGTGAAAAATCACTTGCCCTAACCATTCCCATTGACGGCTATTAATGTATTTTTCAATGAATTCCAATTTCATCAGACGAACCATCCCGGCACGGTATCATAACTTAAAAGTTGGCATCCGTTCCAATTCACTAATCGATTTGCGGATCACATTCCAAGTACACCGCTCGAGTGCCAACATTCTAACCGAAAATTAATCCGGCGCTGCATCCTCTGCACATCCGTCACGTGATCTTCACTCCCAAGTTGCCCGTATTCTAGTGATTTATCCTATAAATATCATGGATCATATGGTTTGGAACCAACAACGTGAACCACCACAAAGTCCCAGCGTTTTTTCCCCCGATATTTATAACATCCAAGATACACACATGTGGCGTCATGGTCTTCCCTTTAACTAAACGGTAGTTGATGTTACGTAGGACGATTCTGGGTGTGACGCAAATATCGCATCAATATGTTTGATATACCTCAAGTTACGTAAAATCGTGGCGCTTGCTCGAAAACTTGAAGACTTTATCTGGCACTGTCTATTTTGAGAATTCCTCGAACAAACGGCTGGATGGCGTTTCAAAACGTCCACCAGACGAGATTTCTTTTTTTTTGTGTGGGTTGAACTGTCCCACCCAAGATTGACAGCTGTACGAGATCTTTTCCTGCGATGGCTGAGCCGTCTTCAGGCCATTCATACCTTTCTGACCACCTGTTGCGGCTGCCAAACTCACTGCGTGTGGGCGACCACAGCCCTTCCGAATTGACTCACCTGTTCACTGAACGAGACGCGCTTCTTCATGAACGGAATCTCGAACGTCTTGGCCTTGGGAATCCTCCAAAACGCCGGCCGCTCGTAGGCACGCTGATCGCATTCCATCTTCGAGACACTGCTTCCTCTGACCACCCTCACAAAACGTGACACTCTTGACTGTCAACAGGTAGGACGAGACCACCTGTAAAATCAAACAACCAGATTGAACTTGAACTGTGCACGAAAGGGTGGTGGGACGGACCGACCAAAAATTAATCCGAAATTGAAACACCCAGTGAAAAGTTGAGACCACCACTTTCGGGACGTTCAGTGACACTATTCGGCGCGGCGCGTATCGACTGCAGCCAGCCTACGCCGAAGATCAACGTTGGGACAACCAGCGGGGTGGTGGGACGGATGAGGTTCGGAAAATTCGCGCGCGCTTTTCGAGCTTGAAAATGTGTTGGGATATTAAAAAAGAACACACACTATATTGTTTAAAATAAATCAGAGTCCGGTTAACGACAGAGCGCGAAACACAACAATCGGGTAGGATCAGCGGGTTCACAATGGATGTTGACGGATGATCTGAGAGAATAACGACACGGCGGTGTTCTGGTGTTTTGCAGGAGGGAAAATGGGACGCGAACGCGGGAAAATTGGGAACTCTTAAATGGGCGTTGAGTATTTTTTTATTATTCAAGTCAGGGCTGTGAAGTCGGGTAGCTTGTGAAGCGACTTCGACTCTGACTCCAACTCCAGCTCTCCAACAATTTAAACAGAAAAATTACCGATTATTACTATTTTAGTATTTTAGTATTTTAGTATTTTAGTATTTTAGTATTTTAGTATTTTAGTATTTTAGTATTTTAGTATTTTAGTATTTTAGTATTTTAGTATTTTAGTATTTTAGTATTTTAGTATTTTAGTATTTTAGTATTTTAGTATTTTAGTATTTTAGTATTTTAGTATTTTAGTATTTTAGTATTTTAGTATTTTAGTATTTTAGTATTTTAGTATTTTAGTATTTTAGTATTTTAGTATTTTAGTATTTTAGTATTTTAGTATTTTAGTATTTTAGTATTTTAGTATTTTAGTATTTTAGTATTTTAGTATTTTAGTATTTTAGTATTTTAGTATTTTAGTATTTTAGTATTTTAGTATTTTAGTATTTTAGTATTTTAGTATTTTAGTATTTTAGTATTTTAGTATTTTAGTATTTTAGTATTTTAGTATTTTAGTATTTTAGTATTTTAGTATTTTAGTATTTTAGTATTTTAGTATTTTAGTATTTTAGTTTTTTTAGTATTTTAGTATTTTAGTATTTTAGTATTTTAGTATTTTAGTATTTTAGTATTTTAGTATTTTAGTATTTTAGTATTTAAGTATTTTAGTATTTTAGTATTTTAGTATTTAAGTATTTTAGTATTTAAGTATTTTAGTATTTTAGTATTTTAGTATTTTAGTATTTTAGTATTTTAGTATTTTAGTATTTCAGTATTTTTATGTATCAGTTTTTTTTAATGATTTGCAGATAGTATTTGGTATTGTTTTTTTTTTAATTTCTGAAAAACACTTTTTTTAAATTTTTAACATAATTTACCAATCCCTCAATTTTTTACAATTTTCTTATTCATAAACTTCCTCTCTAACTCACATACCGGCTGCGGAAGCCGATCGAGGAGCACATTAGCGTTGGTAGTAGAAATTCTCAATGAAAATTTTGCTACGCAAGTTCGACTTGTGCGCAACTCAATGGGAGTTGGTGAATGCTACACAGCAGCGTCCGCTAATTAGAATGTGGCAAATGATCCCGAACGACTGGTGTGGTAGGTTAGAGCTCCGAGATGATCGTTAGCGTATTTCTAACTTTTAGGGAGTAATTCGGAGAAAAGAGTAAACGTTTTTATTTTTTTTAAATTATTTTAACAGGAGATTTTAAGATGATTTTTTGAGAAATTGATAATTATTTAAAAAAATTGGTGTCTCAGAACCCTAACCACATTAATATCTCCTACGAGTTGGTTACACTAACACACTGAAACCGTAACAAATTTGTGAAAAAATGGTTCATAAAATTCGGGCTCACGAAAGACGCTTTTTCGAAACTTGACATTGGGACCGTCTCGTTGCCGCCAGTTTTGATATCTTGCACACACACACTCTTTTGTCTCGTTGCAGAGGATTTTCAACGAAAATTTGCTGCGTGTTTTTGTTTATTTTAGCCGCAGAGTTTACTCGGGGAAGGTCAAGTTGCGGTCTCAACAATCTTTAATTGTGATTATACACAGCAAAAAATCCGATGGTAAAATCGCATGCAAAAGCATGCACATCACCTTCGTCAAAATAAACACTTAATATTACACACTACATGTACATTTTTTGCAAAAAAAAAGTAGCAACCGACGGGAATCAAACCCAGCACCAACAGTGAGGACTGGCGCCTTACCCCACTCGGCCATCAGACCGATGAAACGCTGTAAGGATAAACGCATATATGAGCTTGACATTTCGGTCAAGTAGGTTTCCCATACTGATGGGCTACATATTTTAGGGTGTAAAATTACATAAAATTGCATAAAATAATGCAATATTTATTTTACACCCAGGCCTTTTACACGCAGCTGGATTACTACTTTTTTAGCTGTGTAGTTAAGTAAAAATAAACTCACCCTTTAGATCTCAGTTACAGTAGTTTTCTTTCAAGTAAACGTGTACGGCTGATCAGTTGATCATTTGATCATTTGATCATTTGATCATTTGATCATTTGATCATTTGATCATTTGATCATTTGATCATTTGATCATTTGATCATTTGATCATTTGATCATTTGATCATTTGATCATTTGATCATTTGATCATTTGATCATTTGATCATTTGATCATTTGATCATTTGATCATTTGATCATTTGATCATTTGATCATTTGATCATTTGATCATTTGATCATTTGATCATTTGATCATTTGATCATTTGATCATTTGATCATTTGATCATTTGATCATTTGATCATTTGATCATTTGATCATTTGATCATTTGATCATTTGATCATTTGATCATTTGATCATTTGATCATTTGATCATTTGATCATTTGATCATTTGATCATTTGATCATTTGATCATTTGATCATTTGATCATTTGATCATTTGATCATTTGATCATTTGATCATTTGATCATTTGATCATTTGATCATTTGATCATTTGATCATTTGATCATTTGATCATTTGATCAGTTGAGTTGATCAGTTGATCATTCAATGAGTTAATCAGTAGTTGACCAGTTGTTCAATAAGTCGATGTTACGATGTTGATGTTGATCAGTTTCTTTTCAGTTCATTCAAAAACAAAACAAAAAATGTTTATTTTTTCAATACTTTTTAACGAATTTTACTTTTCTTTTCTCGGCTTCAATTCAAAAACGCTGACTAACAATTTCAGACAAGTTCATCGTAAGGCGTCCCCTCTGCCGAATTATCCCACGGCGGCGTGGTTGCAAAAATAGATAATTTAGTATTTTGGTTTAACGGACGGTGAGACATTGAGGCACGCGGTAATGCACTGCGCTTTACTCCCTCTAATTGCTCACGTATGACAACTGGGTACACACGCGAGGGTGACGATATTAAATTGTTTTGATTTTTCGGCGGTTATTTTTAATTTATTTTTTTTGTGTAGTGACTCACGCGGGTTTTCTAGCCTGCACAGAGGACGCTTAAGACAAATTTGCGCTTTGTTCGTATTGGTGTGTACGAGGATAACGGTGTTTCCTTCTTACATAAAATTATTAACATTATCTCTATAATTATACAATATTATAAATTATAGCTTTTTCTTTCACGATGAGATACTAAATCTTGGGGAAGATTTTCTGGATGGATTTTTTTAGGGTTTGAGGAGAATGTGATAAGGGAAGAGTGGAACTAAACTCCAAAGTCTTGTCGTATCCGGCCGTTGTGGCCTTGGGACCTCCCTACTGGTACTGGGAGTAGTCCGGTCGGACCTTCTGGGGCTGGGCCTGGATGCGGGGCTGCTGGTGCTGGACCGGACCGGACTGCTGCTGGTACTCCGGGATGGGCTTGGGGATCTTGACGACGATGTCGGTGGGCTGGCGGCTCACCTCGGCCTTGAAGCCCTCCTTCGGGTCGGCGGTGTAGGTGACGGTCCGGATGAATCCGTCCGAGTCGACCACGGAGTAGCTGCCCTTGATCACGTTTCCTTCGCGCTGCTCCTTGCGGTTCTGGTAGTTGGTGAACTCGTCGTCCTTGACGTCGAAGCCGAACTGGTACGACGGGTTATGCTGCAGTTTTGGGGAAGAAAAGTTCAACATTAGAATCTGAGGAAAGTGCTCTCAAACAGGTAGTAAACTGATGGTACTCTAAGGCTAACAAAAAATATTCGTGCAAAAAACAACAATTCCGCCAGTGAGAATCGACCTCGTGAGCTTTGATTCATCAGTACCGTGCCTTTACAGTATCTCGACTATCACGACTCGTTAGTTGAAAAAAGCTCAAAAAAAAAAAACGCTCTTCAATTAAAACGAGGTCATTTTATTCTAAATCTACTGTCAGTTTCTACAAAGTAACAACCGCTCAGGTCAACAGAACATCGTTGCAGCCAACATTAATCACTCTTCAAGCCTCGATTTAATCGATACCCAATCGATTATGTCACTCGTCATCGTTACCCTTTCGACACACGAGCCAACTGCCCTAAAGCTCACTTCTCGTGACCATTTTAATGCCGCTGCTGCAGCTGATCAAAGTGAACAAATCTTAAGCCCAACAATCGGGTCACCACCTTTCACTTGCTCCAATTTCTTCACCGCCGGCAGCGCTGACTCCAGCTCCAGCCGGCCACTATTTATTTCTCTCACTTACGAGTCAGTGAGTATTTTATGGCTTATTATTCACCTGTTCGCTGTTATATCATCGCCAGAAATCATGTCGAACCCATTCATGCTCGTTGTTGTCTCCATTATTTGCAGGTCGTTTCCTGCTGTGCACTTGTGCAGTGTTGCGTGATTCAGGCAAGAGAAGAAAGAGTGTCGAAGGATGCAATTTTGTGCATCGCGATCGTTTTATTGTCTTATTTTTTTGTTGATGCTTTATGCAATCGATTGCACAAGTAAACTTGAACAGGTCGATGAATCAAAACGAAATAAAACATTTTGAGAAAGAGCTTTCAAGCTGAACCAATAAAAAAGCCTTGAACTTGAAAGAAGATAAAAGAGTGGAAATCAAAACGAGCAAGTTTTGAGGGTTTAAATAAAAATAATATTTTTTTAAACAAAGTTCAGCAATTTAAATTCATCATTCCCTTTCAAAGAAAATGGCAAAGAGTGTCACATAAATTATGCCCCTCTTGCCGTGCAGAACACATGGTCGCTCGTGGACCAACCTAGCAACTGCTGCAGCGAGTTGCAGCGTCTAATTTATTGGTTTAGAGTGACTAACCATAGCAAAAAGTGGGAAAATAAGAGAAGCGAAAATCAAACTAGTTCAAAATGGTTCGAAATTGGGTGCGTGCACGCGCAGATTGACGCAGTAATAACGCACAATTTTGTGTTTACGGGGGAACGATTGCGAGGCGTTATTTATGGGGGTAATTAAAAAATTGTGGCTTGTGGCAATTTTTTCTCGATTGGAGTTGTGTAATATAATTAAAGACTGTGTGAGAAAATATTTGCTCGTGACAGTGTCATTTCAGATATAGTTAGTTTGGATTTAATTGAATTACAATACTCTTAGAAACACATTTCTAAATTTAATATTTTTAGTTTCATGGTTTCCATAAGAAAAGAATCACCCTAAGCATTCGAAAGTGAAATGTCCAATTGCGTAATTGGAAAATTTGAGCATAATTTTCTTGTTGGACAATATTTCATCAATGAAAATTCGTGTTGGATTTTTCATCAATTTCGGTTACAAAATTCTTATTTAAATCTGTTCTAATAAGATGTGATCTGTGAAATTTTTATGTTGTGTTAGACCAGAATACTGTCTAACTGGATCTTTCTGAATAAGATTTTCTTACTGATGATAAAATAGATTATTTTTCTTACTAGAATTATTTTCTAATGAGAACAGATTTGAAATAGTTTCCTTACTTCAAGTCAAATACTTTTCAGAATTAATGGTCAGTCAGCGTAAAGAACGGAAACCCATGTTTTTATTAGATGTGATTTGGATTTTCTATTTTATACAATCCATTTATAACGATAAAATGTTTGTTATCCAATGCTTACT
Source organism: Culex pipiens pallens (assembly GCF_016801865.2). NCBI lineage: Eukaryota > Metazoa > Arthropoda > Insecta > Diptera > Culicidae > Culex > Culex pipiens. The sequence continues at coordinate 37,493,045 of NC_068939.1, read as the reverse complement.
TTGCTCAATTTTGAGGATTTAGTTAGTTTTTTGTATATTCAACGTCCAGTGCTATTATGTGTAGAATTGTTTTGAAAAAAAAGAGGTTCTTCTCATAAAAAAATGCTTCTATTTTTAAGCTGCTACTATGCCCAGATTGTGCCATGGAGCACCAAATGAAGAAGGCCGAAAACTTGCTAAAATTTTGTTTTGTTATTTTTACAAGTTTTCAAAAATTGACCTTATAATTAAAAAAAATCATTTTTTTTTTGTTTTTGCACAATTTTCTTACCCAAAACTAAAAATATTTAACAAAATATAAAAAAATATTAGGCATTAAAATAACTCTTAGCGTGAACACTAGAATTTCACTAACAACGAAAAAAGACTGGCTCAAACTGATTACAAACAAAGGCAAAAATGTATTTTAAGATGTTTTCAGTTTATTGAACTAAAATATTAAATGAATTTTCCAAGTTTAAAAAAATCTGGCGTGACAGGCATAACTCATAAATTTTTCGACATGCTTGGCTCGTAAAAATTCTGACATTTTAACAATTTTAAGTAAATTTTTTGTGTATTTTGTTGAAAGCTAATGATACATACAAATAAAATTTGAACACCCTGATTTTAACAAGAAAAACTATGACTTTGATAGTCATATATATCAAAGCCACCCCGGAATTCAAAAAAATCCAAAAATAGTGCATGGACCTTGTGTGGCTTACCCTAGCTCATGTTTTACGAATAATCACCTTGAAAAAAAAAACCAGACCAGTTGTGTTTCAAAAATAAATTGAAGTCCTATTAATGTCATGGCCCCAGTTTATGATATTTAAAATACATAAGAAACCGAAATCGTTTTTTTTTTCTTATTTCGAGCCCACAGAAAAAATACTCAAATTAAAAAAAAAGTCAAGAATTTATTGATATATAGAATTCTCTAAAAGCAGCACAACTGTTACAAAGTGAAAAGCATTTTGTAATACTTTTTGCTAAACAATTTTTAAATAGCCAAGAAACTAAAAAAAAGATGCCCCTTTTTCTCGTTCTCGAACAACCTCGAGGGACAAAAAAATAAAATAAAAGTTGTACTTGTTTGCTCGTATAATTCGTATAATAGAATATACAATTACTAAGTTGATATCATATCTGATTATTAGGGTTAGTGAAATTTAACGATTTCGCGGACAGCGTGAAATCCGCGAAATTTGGCTTTTTCCGCGAAATCCCGTGAAATTTTATGTTTGTGTGAAAGCGTAGCGATTTTTCTCAAAATTATTTATCAAACTTAAAATGGAATAAAAATAATCTTATGAACTGCTGAAGAATTAGGCCCCCCCCCCCCTTAATTACCAACATAGGGTAAGTGATTTTTGACGATTTCGTGGACGACGTGGAATTCACGAAATTTATCAATTTTCTCAAATATTTTTTTTTAAATAGCAACTTAATAAATATTTCATCCAAAAAAACTGTTTAATTAAATATTATTAGTTTTCAATTTATAAGCATGAATATATGTGTACCGTAAACTGGGGTCAATCGGGACACATGGGGCGAATTGGGACGACAGTTTTAACCATGTTGGAGCACAATATTTGGATTTTTGTGGTTGGTTTCGGTTAGAATAGATTCAGGCCAACAAAATGTGTTCATCCATTTCAAAATTTAAAAGCTTTAAGTGCACTAAAAACTGCTGTCCCTATTCAGACTGTAGTCCCGATTCACCCCAGATTACGGTATGTCAAGTTGATATAAACCATTTGAAGATATTTTCAGATTTTTAGTTTTTTTAGAAACTAACTTAATTTAGTAATATTTTCATTCGCTGTATTAAAAATTTTACTGCTATTTTATTTGATAGGTATAGTTTTGAAAGAAATTTAAAGAATCAAGCTTTGTTTTATTCATAATAAAATGAAGAGCATTTTTTATCTTTGGAATCCCATTTTAAAAACATATCAAATTGTTTTTGGGCCTTTTTAATTTTAACGATATTTGTTTATTTGGGTGGATGATTCCCGTGATAGTTAAAAATTACTTCTTTTTGTTTTCTCTTCTCATTTAGAATAAAAATTTCGATTTTGTAAAAAAAAATATTTTATTTTTGCAAGTTGATTTTAAATTTAGTTTTTGAAATTTGAGCTAAAGCCCTTAAAAATATGTTTAATGGGCTAAATGTCGCAGAAAATTCAATTTATTTTACTCATTTTGACTGGACAAGATTGTTAAATCTTGCTTTGATATGAAATTCAATAAAATGTAAAATGATATAACAGAAGCAAATTAGCGAAAACATTTTAGCTTTATTAGTCGAATATTAAAAGAGCAGTTCAGTAAATGAGAATACGCGTACCCTACATTTTGTTTCAAAATATATATAGGTAGCCCATCCATAAACACGGAGGATTATTTTTTTTTGAAAATTAGGAGAATTTTTTTCTGTGTCGCATTCAAATTTAGTGAAGATTTTTTTTAGTTTATTGAAGAATAATATATAATGAAGCATAAAAAGTAGTTTCTGTGATTTAAACATAGGATTTTCAGAGTTATTTTAACATTTTTCAAGTTCCGCGAAATTTGCGTGAAATTTGGTGTTTTGAAATTGAGGTCCCCGTGAAATTTGCCATTTTCGAGCTGTCGGAGATAAGCCTGGTAGAAAATATTAATAATAATATTTCATGATTGACTGTGTTTCGTATCGTAAATAGTTACTACGATCGATTAAATAAATGAATAAATTAAGCGCTTGTCTGTTTATCTGTGAAAAGTTCAAATAATGCGAGAGAGAAATATCGTTCACACACACACTACACCACCAATGGTGTGGTGAAGATGGTGAGCGTAGCCAAAGTCGAACGTTGCCGGTTCGGCTCAACACCAATGAGCGTAACGAAATGAGAGAAAGAGAATCTCTACAAACGAGAATGTGATTTCCAAAGACGTCGGTCTGCGAAGCTTCGGTGAGAATTTAGTTCTGGAGAACAATCAGTCTATTCGCGAACTTTGGAGAACTAAGCACGCGCTGCGTTTGGAAAGTTTTGAAAAGCCTGAGAAAATGGCGTCTTTCCACGTCAGCTACGACAATGGCGCAGAAGGAGGAGTACGAACTAAGTGGTGAGTTTAATACTGGAGGCCTAAGAAATTAAATATTTCTGGTGTGACTGAGGAGAAATTTAGAAATTTGTTGTGATGAGTCGTGAGACGAGATTTTTTTCTCGTTGGCCACAAGTTAAAGATTGCGTTGGACATGCTATGTGTTGGTGTGACAAAGACACATAGAAGCATGAGACGAGCTGTGAAGTGAGACGAGAATTTGTTCTCGTTGGCCACAAGTGTAAGATTACGTTGGACATGCTGTGTTGGTGTGACAAAGACACATAGAAGCATGAGACGAGCTGTGATGATGAGAAGTGAGACGAGAATTTGTTCTCGTTGGCCACAAGTGAAAGATTACGTTGGACATGCTATGTGTTGGTGTGACAAAGACACATAGAAGCATGAGACGAGCTGTGAAGTGAGACGAGAATTTGTTCTCGTTGCCCACAAGTGAAAGATTACGTTGGACATGCTATGTGTTGGTGTGACAAAGACACATAGAAGCGTGAGACGAGCTATGAAGTGAGGCGAGAATTTGTTCTCGTTGGCCACAAGTGAAGGATTGCGTTGGACATGCTGTGTTGGTGCGACAAAGACAAAGCATGAGACGAGCTGTTGAGATGAGGAATGAGACGAGAATTTGCTCTCGTTGGCCACAAGTGGAAGATAGATTGAGTTGACAATCACTTATAGAAGCATGAGACGAACTGTTGAAATGAGAAGCAAGATGCGTATTTGTTTAAGAGTGACGAAGACATAGAGAAGCGGAGAAAGAGAAAGGTGCAGAGAGAGAGCCAAAGACGGATACAAAGTGACACAGAGACGGTGACAGAGAATAAGGAGACAGAAAGAGACAATGACAAATAAAGACGGAAACAGAGAGCGACATAGACTTAGAGAGACGGAAACAAAGGGATGAAGATGGAGAGAAGGAGACATGAAGATACGGTGACAGAAATATGCGTGAGATAGTGACATAGAGAGACGGAAACAAAGATATGAAGTTGAGAGGTAGATCAACAAAAAATAAGTCATAAGCCAAGAGGATGGATGCTTATGAGATGGTTGCTCATTAGCCACAAGGATCGTGAGACGAGCGTTGCTCGTTGTCCATGAGGATAATTGTTTATGATGAGGCCGCAGTCCGTTGGTTAATAACGTGAAGGTCGTGAAACGAGCGCTGCTCGTTGGCCAAGAGGGTGGTAGAACGTTGCTCGTTGTCAACGAGGATGCAAGATGGGACAAGCATAACTCGTTGCTCATTAAGATGGATTTTTGTTAGAGGAACGTTGCTCGTTGGCAATAAATGGTAAGATCCTTGGGACAGATGTAGCTCGTCGGTCACGAGAATGAATGTTTGTAAGACGTTGGTTGCTCATAGGCCATGTGTTGCTTGTTGTCAACGAATGTTGTGAATTTTTTAAGACGGAGTTTCTTCGTTGGTCAGAATCATGGGATAAGCGTTCCTAGTTGGCCAGGCGTTTGGATGGTTATAATAAGAGTGCTGCTCGTTATTCATGAGAAAGAAAACTTATAAGACGAGCGTTACTCGTGGTTCACTGATTCAAAAATCCATTTGAATTAAACGTTTCTCGTTGGTCGGTGAGATAGATGATTAGGAGATAGGCATTGTTCGTGGTCGATAAGCTGAAAATATGAGTCATTGCGCTAGCTAGAACACGAATGACCATGCGACGAGCGTTGTCAATGCCGTAGAGCAGTGAGATGAGCGATGTTCGTTGACTTTAAATGTGAAGGATCGTAGACGAGCGTTACGCGTTGTTCGATAAGTTGGAGTTTGAAGAAGAGCGTAAGTTAGAACAGACGAGCGTTGCTCGTAGGTAAGAAGTATGGTGAGCCATGTGACGAAACGAAACATGTGTTAGACGAGTGTTGCTCATTGTCAGATAAGTTGGATTTTCTGAGACGAGAATCGCTCGTTTGCTACACAATTTAGACCTGTGAGAATAGCGTTGATCGTTAGACACGAGGATTGCAGACGAGCGTTGCTCGTTGCTAACAAGTGCGCAGAGCCTTGAGATGAGTGTTGCTTGTTGGTAGCAAATGCGCAAGGTCGTGAGATGAGCGTTGTACGTTAACTAAAGACGTAAAGAACCGTCAGCCAAGCTCTTCGCACTGTGCACTTGATAAGTTGGGAGTTTGGAGAAGAGCGTAAGTGGGAAAATTGTGAGAAAAGCGTTGCTCGTTGGTAAGAAGTATGGGGAGCCTTGTGGCAAGTGTTGCTCGTTGACAAAAATTAACAGGACTGTTAGACGAGTGTTGCTCGTTGTCGGATAAGCTGGATTTTTTGAGACGAAGGAAAGAATTGTGAGAATAGACACGAGGATTGCAGTATGTGAGACGTGAGTGAGACTAACAAATGCGCCGAGCCTTGAGATGAGCGTTGCTCGTTTACTAAAAATCAAAAGAACCGCTTTGCGCTGTTTTAAAAGTTGCGAGTTTGGAGAAGAGCGTAGGTTAGAAATTTGAGAGTCAAGCGTTGCTCATTGTTAAGAAATGTGCCGAGCTGATTTGATTTGATTTGATTTGATTTGATTTGATTTGATTTGATTTGATTTGATTTGATTTGATTTGATTTGATTTGATTTGATTTGATTTGATTTGATTTGATTTGATTTGATTTGATTTGATTTGATTTGATTTGATTTGATTTGATTTGATTTGATTTGATTTGATTTGATTTGATTTGATTTGATTTGATTTGATTTGATTTGATTTGATTTGATTTGATTTGATTTGATTTGATTTGATTTGATTTGATTTGATTTGATTTGATTTGATTTGATTTGATTTGATTTGATTTGATTTGTTTTGATTTGATTTGATTTGATTTGATTTGATTTGATTTGATTTGATTTGATTTGATTTGATTTGATTTGATTTGATTTGATTTGATTTGATTTGATTTGATTTGATTTGATTTGATTTGATTTGATTTGATTTGATTTGATTTGATTTGATTTGATTTGATTTGATTTGATTTGATTTGATTTGATTTGATTGATTTGATTTGATTTGATTTGATTTGATTTGATTTGATTTGATTTGATTTGATTTGATTTGATTTGATTTGATTTGATTTGATTTGATTTGATTTGATTTGATTTGATTTGATTTGATTTGATTTGATTTGATTTGATTTGATTTGATTTGATTTGATTTGATTTGATTTGATTTGATTTGATTTGATTTGATTTGATTTGATTTGATTTGATTTGATTTGATTTGATTTGATTTGATTTGATTTGATTTGATTTGATTTGATTTGATTTGATTTGATTTGATTTGATTTGATTTGATTTGATTTGATTTGATTTGATTTGATTTGATTTGATTTGATTTGATTTGATTTGATTTGATTTGATTTGATTTGATTTGATTTGATTTGATTTGATTTGATTTGATTTGATTTGATTTGATTTGATTTGATTTGATTTGATTTGATTTGATTTGATTTGATTTGATTTGATTTGATTTGATTTGATTTGATTTGATTTGATTTGATTTGATTTGACGTTAAGATGGGCTTGAATTACCAGCACAATTCAAAGAGCAAGAATCGAGCTGGTGAGAGAGATATGAAATATTTTGTGGTTGTGGTTTGCATTTAGTGGTGATCGAGAGGATAATGGATTTTGTTTTACCGCGAAAACTTAAATCAAGAACGAGCTCGGAAATCAAGCCCAAATATGAAGTTTTACAACAATAGTACAGGAGGGGGTGAATGTCGGAGATAAGCCTGGTAGAAAATATTAATAATAATATTTCATGATTGACTGTGTTTCGTATCGATTAAATAAATGAATAAATTAAGCGCTTGTCTGTTTATCTGTGAAAAGTTCAAATAATGCGAGAGAGAAATATCGTTCACACACACACTACACCACCAATGGTGTGGTGAAGATGGTGAGCGTAGCCAAAGCCGAACGTTGCCGGTTCGGCTCAACACCATTGAGAGCAACGAAATGAGAGAAAGAGAATCTCTACACACGAGAATGAGATTTCCAAGTCGTCGGTCTGCGAAGCTTCGGTGAGAATTTAGTTCTGGAGAACGACCAGTCTATTCGCGAGCTTTGGAGAACTAAGTACGCGCTGCGTTTGGAAAGTTTTGGAAAGCCTGAGAAAATGGCGTCTTTCCACGTCAGCTACGACACGAGCGTGAAAATTCACTAAGCCTACTGATTATTCATCAATTTAGAAAGACTTTTTTATTTTCAATAAATGCATATTACTTTTTTTATTTACAATTATGTCATAGTTAACCTAGTAATATGAATAATCACCAAAAAGTTAGAAATATTTTATTTTCTGACTAGATTCCGTCATTAGTTTAAAAAATGTTAATGTTGAAAGCAAAAACAATATTAAAAAAAAAAACATAGGATTTGCCGAAAAACCTCAACATAATAACAAAACAAATCTAAACCGACCCATCAAATTTCACCAGGGGAGAAGCTCTACAACTCTTCTGCCTCACCAGCTCTTTTACGCCTTGACCTACCGTAACAAACCACCTGGGCCGTTGGTAGGTTGCCCGTGGTCAGTTTATTGGAGGCCGTTATCCAACCATTTTTCACTTTTTCTCTGTTTACATCGCGTCTTCCCCCGAGCAATTAATTTGTACTGCTTGTTTACAGTTCATAATTGTGGGGTGCATCATTGCGATCGATGCTCACGGAAGACTCATAAAACTTGTCTCCAACTCCAACGTTGTCCAAACGGACGATCAATTAAGCCGATGCAGCGACGTCTTTGGTCATATAAAGTCAGGACCCAGTGCCATAATTAGCTCGCACATCAGGTTTGTGCACTTTCTGCATTGAAAGTTACGAGTCAAGTTACGTAATCCGTCACTGGGGGTCAACGTACAAGTACCGTGACCGAACTGGATGCTGTGTGTGTTGGACTTGCGAAACTGGTTCGATGCAAAATGGGTTTGCAATCATATGATTTAGTGCTTCTTTTGGTCAACGGAGCGATTAAACCTGGTCGTCTTGGGGTTGCAGTTGCATGCGGAAGAGATGCTCTAAACTGGACCCGTCTAGGAAGTTGCCCCTCCCCAAACTGACCACAACCCCTCTGGGTGTAATCGAGACCACTTGCTTTTAAAGGTTGCGATTAATTTTCTACAATGCTTTTCATATGCTAGAAAACTGACAATATTCCAACCTTAGCTGTAAGACCTTGGACACCCTACCCAATTGGTCCACCCAAACGAAATCGAAAGTGTGCAACCCCCCTTGGTCCCTTGCGGACCAATCTGGGATGGCCGCGGCGGCAGGTCTAAACTTACGTCATAGTCCTCTTCGTCCTCCTTCTGGCCGCCGCCGAGCGACTGGTACTGCTGGGCCGGACGGGGCTTGGACACCTTCAGCTGCTTTGGCTGGGCGTACTGCTGCTCCTGGACGTACTGGATCTATTTGAGGCGGAGGGAGTGGGAGGAAAAGAGATTTGGAGGTTAGGTTGCAGTAGGGCACGTTGGGTCCGTTGCAGAGTCCGGGTGAAGAAGTCAATAAATTAGCAAAGCGGAAGTTCGTGTCGGAGAAGATAGGATTAGAGAGAAGAGTAGCTAGATTGGTGGAGTTGGTTTGAAGAAGGTGAAGCTGGACGAAACTGTCCTGTTGATGTATTGTTGCTGCTGTTTTTGTTGTTGATGCTGTTGTTGTTGTCGTCGTTGTTGCTGTTGGGGATGTAAGAGTATTTTGGTTTGTCCAAGTCCACGAAGTTCATGGTTAAATAATGTCTGCTAGTAGGCATTAAAGTTCGCTCGTTTGGTGAAATAAGGAGATAATTTGTGCAAATTTTATTTTGAGATGTTGTCTCCCCCTTCAATTTTTTTCTAAAAATCAGGAGGAAAAATAATAATAATGGCTAAAATTAACATTTTCATTGGAAAACCTTGTAATATCGATTGTGTACTAGGTATATATTGAATAATGCTTTATTTTATATTTCAATCAAATAAAGAATTTTTAATTTATTTACACATTATAAACATTGAGATCGCTGATGAAAAAGTTGAAGAAAATTATATGTTCATAGATTTATTGATATTCTGTAAATTTTTAATACAGTCCAGACTCGATTATCCGAAACAAGAAATTTAAAAATTTGAGGAAATTTCCCAAATTTAAATCTCAAATTCTCGTATCTTTGGCAGGTAAAGGAATCGGTCCTTTATGGGATGGGATATAATTTGCAAATTTCAACAAATTGTTTTCAAATAATTTTGATAGAAACTTGCTTGTTTACATTCAATTAAGCTATTTATTGCTCGATATTAATTGAAAACGCCAAAGTGCACTGACATGCCAACATTACGGGCCTGATGGAATTGCATGCCGTTTCCTTATTTGATGTTTGAATTTCCGATCTAAATTTGTCTTAATTAATTATTGGAAAAAATAGAATTATTTTTTTATATAATCTTGAAGATGACTAAAAACTGCATCAATTTTAAAAATATTTAAAGGGAACCAATAATTTGTAAAACTAGGTATTAACTCTGAAGTAAATATGAATTAAAAAAATTGTTTCAAAATAAATTTTGATAATTTGTGAGTGACCCGAGTTTTTATTTATATTTTTATCACCAAATTGCCACAACTTCTGCTCTTTTTTTTTTTTAGATTTTTGCATATCATTTTGTTAATATTTCATAATTTTCAAATATTTTTTAATGTAATACTTCGTTAAGAGCCATTAAAAGACATTCTCAAATGTTTTAAATATTAGTTAAGTAATTAAAGTAATTAATCATTTTGACCCAGAAATTTGAGTAATCAATTGGCAAACTGGCAAAGAATAAATGCTATCCTCTTTGTTTGGCGGTTTGGTCCCTGATCACGAATCTGAGGGCTAGTTTTTCGATATCTCGTATATTTAAAAGGGAACCAATAATTTTTAAAACTTGGTATTAACTCTGAAGTAAATATGATTTAAAAAAATGTTTGAAAATAAATTTTGATAATTTGTGAGTGAACCGAGTTTTTATTTATATTTTTATAGTCAAATTGCCACAACATTTCCTTTTTTTGTTTTAGATTTTTGCATATCATTTTGTTAATATTTCATAATTTTTGAATTTAACATGATTTGTGTTAAATAATTCATGCTGTTTATTGTTTTTTCCTAATAAACTAAAAATATATGACATTACTAATGTTAATAAAAAAATAATCCTTCAATATAAAAAATTAAGAGAGTCCATGCCCAAGACGAAATTATTAAAAATCATTATAAAAATTTAATCGTTAAAAGGGAGACAAAATTTCTCATTTTGATGGTTTTCTTCACAACACAGTAAATTTGATGGTTGAATATAACCTCTTTTACGATGTAGTTTTACATGAATTAATGTTGAAAAACTGTAATTACAGGGAAAAATATGTAAAGTTACACATTTTTAGAGGTAATATCACACTTTTTCAAAAACAATATCTGTTCACATACCAAAATGAAAATTATCATGATTTTTAAATTGTCTTTGATTTGCAATTTTTTAAAGTCTTTGTCTTAAACATTTATGCAAAGTCTTTCTGAAATGTCCAATAAGTTTTTTTTTTGCTGTGAATTACAGTGCACTCAAAGTTAAAATTGTACCACGTTTCAGTGTTTTGCATGCACGTGTTTGTGTGTTTTAACAGTAGAGCAGTTCTCTACGGAATCGGTCTTTCTTCTTTAATTTTAATTTTTGTATTTTTTAATCCGGCTGAAACTTTTTTGGTGCCTTCGGTAAGCCCAAAGAAGCCATACAAATTTGACAGCTGTCCATTCAAAAATGATATGTGAAAATTCAAAAATCTGTACCTTTTGAAGGAATTTTTTGATCGATTTGGTGTCTTCGGCAAAGTTGTAGGTATGGATATGGACTACACTGAAAAAAAATGATACACGGTTAAAAAAAATTTGGTGATTTTTAATTTAACTTTTTGTCACTAAAACTTGATTTGCAAAAAAACACTATTTTTATTTTTTTTCATTTTTTGATATGTTTTAGAGGACATAATATGCCAACTTTTCAGAAATTTCCAGAATGGGCAAAAAATCTTTGACTGAGTTATAATTTTTTGAATCAATACAGATTTTTTCAAAAAATCAAAATATTGGTCGCAAAAATTTTTCAACTTCATTTTTCGATGTAAAATCGAATTTGCAATCAAAAAGTACTTTTGTGAATTTTTGATAAAGTGCACCGTTTTCAAGTTATAACCATTTTTAGGTAACTTTTTTGAAAATAGTCGCAGTTTTTCATTTTTTTAAAATAGTGCCCATATTTGCCCACTATTGAAAAAAATATTTTTGGAAAGCTGGGAATGGGTGTAATATTGAATGTTTGGCCCGTTTGAAATGTTAGTCTTGATTTTAAATTTTTGAATATATTTTTTTCGAAAATATCGGAAAATTTCACAAATGTTTCATATTTTAACATTGTAAATCGGACCTATAGTTGCTGAGATATCGACATTAGAAAATGGTGGGTTGTTTGGGTGAGACTTAGAAAACATCAATTTTCCTGTTTTTTAACCTTTGCATGGCAATATCTCAGCAACGAAGGGTCGTATGAACAAAATCCGAAGAAGAAAAATATAGAGAATTTTCTCAGCTTTTCAAACATATTTTTTTTAATAGTGGGCAAACATGGGCACTATTTTAATAAAATGAAAAACTGCGACTATTTTCAAAAAAGTTACCTAAAAATGGTTATAACTTGAAAACGGTGCACCTTATCAAAAATTCACAAAAGTACTTTTTGATTGCAAATTTGATTTTACATCGAAAAATGAAGTTGAAAAATTGTTGCGACCAATATTTCGATTTTTTTTTAAATCTGTATTGATTCAAAAAATCATAACTCGGTCAAAGATTTTTTGCCCATTCTGGAAATTTCTGGAAAGTTGACATTGACATATCAAAAAATGAAAAAAATTAAAAATAGTGTTTTTTTGCAAATCAAGTTTTAGTGACAAAAAGTTAAATTAAAAATCACCAATTTTTTTTTTAACCGTGTATCATTTTTTTCAGTGTAGTCCATATCCATACCTACAACTTTGCCCAAGACACCAAATCGATCAAAAAATTCCTTCAAAAGATAAGGATTTTTGAATTTTCACATATCATTTTTGTATGGACAGCTGCCAAATTTGTATGGAAAATTAAATGGACAAACTACACAGCAAATTCTGATGTTCGTTTTCAGTTAATATTTACTAAAAACTGCACTACTGAAATTTTCAGTTAGTTTTTTGCTGAACTTCAGTAAAAATTTGTATGGAGCTGTCAAAGTTTGCTGAAATTTCAGCAAGTTTTCATTTACTGAAAATTTCAGTAGTGCAGATTTCAGTAAATTTAACTGAATTCAGTAATGAGAAATTGGTGTGTAATGTTGCAAAATGGCTTCTTTGGGCATACCGAAGGCACCAAAAAAGTTTCAGCCAGATTAAAAAATACAACAAAAATCGAATGATCGAAATCTGAGAGAATTGCTCAGTAGTCCTTGTCCAATTAGTGTAACTTGGTCCACAGTGTGACAGAGGTGCACTACAGAGATAAAGAAGCACATGCTACTCGCTTTTCTTTTCCCAAACTCACTTGCTGCGGCTGATATTGTGGCTGGTATTGAGGCCGAGCCGGTTGTTGCTGTGGCTGCTGGTACTGCCGTTGGATCTGTTTCAAGGGGAAGGATTGGGAACATTTTCATAACCCGTAATTTTCACGAAATCACACGCTTAGAGTCCGTTTTTCACTAAACACCATCACTGTTATTCCAGGTCACTGAGCTCCCGATCCTGATGGAGTTTGATATCTTACCTGATCCTGCACATTATCCCGCACGCGGAGCTGCTGACCCTGGCTGAGGTACTGCGGCACGTGCTGCTGCTCCTGGGCGCCCTGCTCGTAGATCGGGGTCGCATCAGCCCGCTGCTGGGCCGCTCCGCCCTGGGCTCCGGCTTGGGACGCAATCTGCTGGTAGTACTGACGCAGGTAGGCAGGATCTATGGCTTGCTGGGGGAACGCAGAGGCAAGTCCTGCGCACAGGACCGACACTAGCACTATCGCACGCATCTTCACGGATCTAAACTGGTATCTCTCCCGAAACTAGGTTGGCAACACTGCGCTCTGATGTTCCTCCCAGAAAAATTTCTTCACGAAATATCTCGCACACACTATCACTGCCACCCTATTGCTCGCGACGGCAATAAGTCCTCTCGTCAGCTGTTGAACAACTTCTTCAACACTTTAACCAAAACACAGACAGCTGTTTGCAAAAACTAAATCGTTAAACACTCTGATCACCAGCGCAGCTCGGCGAAGGTGAGATCTACAGTGAGCTACGGCTGGAATGGACACGCTGACTTTTATACACTCTGGGCCGACCGAGGGGGCTGCACTTTTTCGGCTAGCCGACCCAGGTGGGGCTCGAGCGTTGACGAGCGCGATCGTCGACGGTTTGGAGGCTCGGTCCGGGTAGGCCCCTTTCCAGACGGTCGCTAGACGGCCGGCGATGACGATCGGCTAGGCGACGCTCTATGGGATTCAGATTTGATGGCATACGGTGATGTTTCGTGAAGTTTTGATGAAATTGATTTGGAAAACTGTTACTAAAATATGTTTGGACAATTATTTAATTTTCATAATCAATTTGATGTTAGACCCCTGACTATGTGTGTTAAAACTGTGTTTAATGCTTTTACTTTAACAATTTTAACAATGTATTTTTTTAAAGATTTCAACTGTGCACTTGGGTGACAACAATAGATAACTTCGAGGCCACTATTTTTCCAATTTGAACAAATATCATCGAATCCCAAATTACTTTTGCAGGATCAACTCGGACCGAAAAATCAGAAAGATTCAGAACTTCTTAATAATCGAAGTGCAATCAGCTGAAATGAATTCAAAATGCATATTCTACGTTGTTTTTCAAATTTAATATATTTGGACTTTTATCATTGATTAAAGCACAGTTTAGAATGATTCAGTTTTTTCATAATTTCCAGCAGCGATCGAAGAGTCATCATCAAAATAAAATCATTTGACGCTTATCAATAAATAATTTAAAGTGGTGCTAACAAGGAAAATCACCAAAATTCTTCAACTGATTGATTTTTTTCGAGAAGTTCGGGAGCGATTTTCTTTTGCGTGATTCGCTTCCTCTCTCTTTCGCGGGTGAAGGAAGTTCGCAAGCGAAAGAGATTTTTTGCGATTATTCCATCGCTGATTTCCAGAAATTGACAGATAATGCTGAAGTTTACTTTCAGCATTTCCGTCGTGAAACTATTTACTTCTCTTGTATTTCTACAACTACATAATATTCTCTAACAAAAATAATAGAATAAAATATTAATTCCTTTCAATAACAGTGGGGAAAATTGTTATTTTTAGCACCAAAATGGTTGCTGAAAAGTTGAATGGTGAATTTACTCATCACATGGATGTTTGACATCAAATTCCATTCAAAAAGCGTTTTTTAAATGTTGCTCGCTGTAAAACTTGCATTTTTCAGCACTCGTCGTATTTTTTTCAACTCGGTAAATCTCGTTTTATAAATGTACGACTCGTGCTGAAAAAATCTACTGTTTTGCAACTTGTTGAAAAAACTACTATTTGAAGAGCTGACATACTTTTCTGATAAATCGAATAGCTCGTTGCTGAGATACAGCCATACAAAAATAGGAAAATAACAAAATGTGATTTTTATAAGAAGTATTCAATATTAGCTGTCAGTTTTCATGTATCGCTATTTCGAAGACAAATTTTTAATGTTAAAAATGAAACTTATTAAATTTTGCTGCGATTCAAATACAATTTTATCGATTACAAATCAACAAAGTGTTGTAATAATTCCTCGAATTTTGAAAATATTTTTTATTGTTTAGGTGAAATTAAAATCAGCGTTAAAATCTTTTTCTTACTCGCGTTTTTGTTTTTTTCATACTTGTTGAACTTTTTTTTTCTATTTTTTTAATTCCGAAGAAACTATGTACAAACGTCCCTTTTTTAAAAAGGAAAAATTACCGATTTTTAGATTTGACTTTTTCTACTAAAAGTTGAATTCCCGACAAATCTTGTGCCGCAGTCATGATTTTTTTGAATTTTTGAATTTTTAATTGAAAACTAATTTTTAAATTAAAAAAAAATAAAACTGGCTTTTTCAGAAGTAATGTTGAAACCATGGCAAGTAATTAAAAAACTTCTTTTGGGGCCTATAAAATAAAAATCATGGGAGATATGTTAATTTGGCACATTTTTCCACTCACGATATCTCGAAAACTGTTGGTTCGATTTTCAATGTATAAAGTTGAAACTTTTGTGACATTTTCTGCATTTATAATAACAACAATAGTGTAAATTCACACAATCCATACTTGAAAAACCAAATCAAGCTAGCACAATTTTAAACATAAAACAAAAATTATACCGTTGAGTCCTTCTCTTTATTTTCATTTATAATTAAATTTTTTAACGAGTTACAGCGTGAGCAGTATTCAAATATTTTTTATTGTAATATTTTGTAAAAGAAATACTCAAATGTATTCAATATTAGTTAAGTAATTAAAGTAATTAAACATTTTGACCCAGTAATTTGAGTAATTAGCATTTATTATTTGCCAGTCTGCCAGCAAATAATAAATGCTACCCTCTTTGTTTGGCGATTTGGTCCCTGATCACGAATCTGAGGTCTAGTTTTTTGATATCTCGGAGGGGCGATACGACCCGACCCCTTTAATTTTTGAACACTTGTCCTGTCCTATCCTATTCAATATTTACAACTTGCTGAAAATCCAAATCGATCAGATAATTCGCTCCCGAAAAAAAGATTTTTTTTTTTAATTTTGCAGTCCAGACTCGATTTGCCGAAGGTTTTGGATAAGATGGGGTCGCTGAACTCGAATTTGATGTTAAAAATTAAGTAAAAATAAAAATAAACTGTACCATTTTTGTTTGAAGACTTGTATAAACAAATAAATTACCTCTTTGTTGATAAGAAAGTTTCAGACAATTTAAAAAAAACAAAGATCCAAATTTCATGAAATCGTTCGATTTTGTGGAAGATTGTATCTACACTTAGTAATTTGTAAAGATGATAGATGAATTAACCGGTTTTTGCAATTTCAGTTTCCAAAGGAGATTTGTATTTACGATTGGCAAATCAGGTGGGAAACAAATGCTAATAACCCATTGGACTAAATGACTCAATCATGCTTCGCTCAAAGTTCCGGCTCAAGATGCAAATGTCTCAATCGCCACCGTTCGGTGACTTAGCATGAACTTTAAATGAACGGTTAAACGCGCAACCACTTCTTGAGAACAAATACCGACCAATTCTGTTAGAACATCGAGCCACCTTTCTGCCTGCAGGCTTAGAGTTGATTTACCAACCAGCCGTCAAAAATTCCCACAACACCAGGCTCGAAAAGCTTTGCTGATGATGATGAAGGGTAAAGACCGGCAGCGATTCTAAAACAATTCTCTGGCACCCAGAATCGCGTGATCTTCTTTTGGGGGGGCTTGGAACCGCCGATGAGATTTGCTTTGCAAAATGTGTTGCCAAATCTTGGGGCTGCGATCTTTGAGGTTCTTGAAATTTCCCGCCTATGCGCTTCGGTATAAATTAATTGTGTGAAAAATGATAGAATGTTTTGGACTTGTTTGAATTTTAAATAAAAATTTCAGTATTGTTGATTTAATGAGACAATTAAAGGTGTTTTAGGGCCGCGCCCTCAAGTTGTCATGTTTTACGCGTAAATGCCACCAATAACTCTTGCGTTCAAAGAATGACTAACTGAGTGTCAGCCTCCAATCTATCTAGGTTCAAAATCAGTCACCATTCCCTACACGTGTCGCCTGTACCAAACTCAATGTCTAGAACCCCGAGTCCATTCTCTCGCAACTCCAAGATATTAAGTGTTGTTCAGCTCTGGTTAACGCGTATGTTTTATGACCATCTAATAAAACTTGGTTCCTCGGAGCGATTCTTGGGCACATTTTGAAAGTAGATCCCCGTGTATCACATATCTCACCTCGGTCGGCTGGAGACCACATCAACGGTCTTCAGTTCCATCTAAGCTCTGGCAAAGTCCGCTCACTTCGAATGTCCCACGGTTTGCGGCGTGGTGAACTGAAGCCCAGCTAAAAGGGTGAACTAATTGATAAAGCAATCGAGCCCACACGTTCCAACGCAAAACCACACCTTCCTCCAAAGATCTGGTTGCTGGTATGAGTTTAGCTGACTCAGGTTGACATCGAACGAATTTGGCAATATCTTGAATCAGAGCGATCATAAAGATCGGGTTTGTTAAACAAATCGATCAGGTTGTTGAGTTGGTGGCTTTGACAGGTTAGTTTTGTTAGGGAATGATATTACGGGGTTACATACATCGATGCTTGTGTGCTCTCTTATACTAACTGACATTTTGGTGGTTACGAGAAAATCGATTTTTTAACTTTGAATTACTGTTTCTGGGAAACTATTCGACAAACAATTGTCCTAATAATTTTAAAGTATGCTCCTGACATAACTTAAAGACATGGTAAAATATGAAAACTTTTGAAATGCAAAAAAAAAATTTGGCAGAGAAATTACGAAAAAAAATCACGCTTGCAATTAGCACAAGTGTGTCTTGAACAGTGATTTGTATGAGTTAGCACAAACGTGCACTGGGCGAATTTTGCAGTTGAGCTAAAATGCTTCTTCGATGGCAGAGTCGTGTATACTTCCAACGTGGCACTTGGTACAAAAGTGCGCAGAGTCATTTTATTGTAAAAATAGTAGTTATTTGTTGTTTCAATGTTTTTTGCGTAGTAACTTTGAATTGTTGCTAGTTAAGGAACATTTTTCTCAACAATACTTTTTTAATAGACTTGTTTATCATTAAATTTATTGTGAAAATTGCAGTTTTTGAGAGCAACTACCGTTAAAACTTGAATTTTATGAAGAAAAACTTAGTGAAGTGTAAGGTTTCATAAATATAAGTATGATAATCCATGAAATAGCTTCAATAAGACCAAGTATGACGAAAACCGAATAGATCTACGCTTACAAACAGAAGAAAAAGATTTTGTAAAAACTTTGAGCTAGTTTATTTTATTTCCATCATGTCATACGACCTTTTTAGAAATGCGAGATATCCAGGACACAACCCCTAGAACTGTTATGGTAGATTGCAGTTAGAACAAGTGTGTCTCTTGCAATGGATTCTTGGTTTGTATCGAATAGAACAAAAGTGCTCCAAAAAAATCAATGCTTAGTCTTTGAACATGGACGACCCCTACAGTTGTGCTAAGTGTGCACAACTACGTGAATGATGTTGTTACGTGTTTTTTTTGGTTTGGACGACCCCTGCAGTTGTGCTAAGTTTGCACAACTACTTGGAGGGTGTTTGAATTGAATATTTGGGTAAGGCTAAGTGTGAGATTGGTTAGTGGATGCTGTTGTTACGTATTTTTTGGATTGGACGATCCCTGCAGTTGTGCTAAGTGTGCACAACTACTTAAAAATGGTTTAAATTGGATATTTGAGTTAGGCTAAGTTTGAGATTGGTTAGTGGATGATTTTGTTACATAGTTTTTTGGATTGGACGACCCCTGCAGTTGTGCTTAATGTGCACAACTTCTTGAAGGGTGTTTGAGTTGGATATTTGGGTTAGGCTAAGTGTGACATTGGCTAGTGGATGTTATGTTACGTAGTTTTTTGGATTGAACGATCCCTGCAATTGTGCTAAGTGTGCACAACAAGAGTTTCCAAATGAACCGGTTAGGCTAGGTTCACCTATTGATTCAGCTTAAACCTCCCTTTGTGGTTCAATCCTGGTTCAGTGAACCATGAAGCATTCGTTACACCGTTGCATAAGTTGCACCGAACATACGTTTCACCGTAAAATTCGTTACACCGCAACATTCGTTAAACCGCAATATTCGTTACACCGCAACATTCGTTACACCGTAACATTCGTTACACCGTAGCATTCGTTACACCGTAACATTCGTTACACCTTAACATTCGTTACACCGTAACATTCGTTTCACCGTAGTATGGTTACACCGTAACATTCGTTTCACCGTAGTATGGTTACACAATAACATTCGTTACACCGTATCATTCGTTACACCGTTACATTCGTTACACCGTATCATTCGTTACACCGTATCATTCGTTACATCGTAACATTCGTTACACCGCAACATACATTTCACCGTAAAATTTGTTACACCGTAAAATTCGTTACACCGTTACATTCGTTACACCGTAAAATTCGTTACACCGTAACATTCGTTACACCGTGACATTCGTTACACCGTGACATTCGTTACACCGTAACATTCGTTACACCGTAACATATGTTACACCGTAACATTCGTTACACCGTAACATATGTTACACCGTAACATTCGTTACACCGTAACATTGTTGTACCGCAACATTCGTTGCATCGTAGCATTCTTTACACCGTGACATTCGTTACACCGTAATACACCGCAATTAAAACATTTTTAAGTCGTTGTGCACACTTAGAACCACTGCAGGGGTCGTCCAATCCAAAAACTACGTAACAATAACATCCACCTACCAATGTCACACTTACGGGTCATCCAATTAAAAAAACTCTGCCAATAAATAATTATTTGACACACTTCGTCTAACTTGCAACTTCTTCACGTATCCAAATGTGCACACTTGTGCTAATTGCCTTCCAAAATAGTGCTCCATAATATTGCTCAAACTAGTAAGGACACCTGGCAATTCACCATAATATTATAGTGTAATCGTATTTTTATGGATTTGCGTGTTTTCAAAAGGTCAAGCCATGATGAAAAATAAGAGAGCACATCCATGATGCGTTCGAAAATGTCAGTTAGTACAAATGGTTGCAGGGCGATATCTCCGCGTAGGAAACGAATTTTTCAGATCT
Source organism: Culex pipiens pallens (assembly GCF_016801865.2). NCBI lineage: Eukaryota > Metazoa > Arthropoda > Insecta > Diptera > Culicidae > Culex > Culex pipiens. The sequence continues at coordinate 37,473,030 of NC_068939.1, read as the reverse complement.
GTTAGAAGCGTTTTGTAGGGAATTTAATTAGCTAAAAGATGTCATCATTAGCTCATTTTGGCCCAAAAGTCAGTTAGTACATCAGAGCACAGAGGCATCGATTTGTGTATTTTTTTATTGTGAAATAGATGGAATTTGTGTCCAAACTCATCATATCACCAAATGTTGATAAAAAGTGAGGAAGGCACCAACCACATAGGTGGATTGAGTTAGTTTTTCTCTAAATACCGAGTTGTTTTACGGGTGCCACGATATCTCGAGAAGGGATGAACCAAATTGGCTGAAATTTGGGGTGAAGACTCCCAAGACATATCCCGTGTGCATGACGAAGCCCGATTTTGAAATTTTGCTTTTTTTAAAAATTCAAAAATCAAAAACTGACAATTTTTTATATGAAGTAATAAGTTTTTTGAAAATCAGCCTTCGTCATGCACACAAGACCGGTTTAATGAGTCTTCACCAAAATTTTGAGCCGATTTGGGCAAGGCAGTGTTGAGATATCGTGGCACCCGTTTTTTGAAACTGCTAACTTCAAATAGCTATATCTCGGCAATGATACAACCAAATATTTTCAAATTTGTTTTGATAATAGATGAAAATATATATTTTAATGCCCTGAACGCAGATTTTAAATAAAATTTAATGTGTGCTCACACCAACCTCTGACTTTTTTGTCGATTGACATGTATGTAACCCCTTAAGGAAAAAGAATAGAACCAAGGTGAGTTGAGAAGAGTTCCATGTATCGTGATATAATACGTAATCTAATAAAATTGGTTCTGTTTGGACACTGTTATGACACTAATCCAACATAAAATCAGCAATCATAAAACCATCTCACTCATTTGCAACCCGCCTCACGTCAGTTTGAGAAATCCCAGATTTTGCACCTTCATAACTCGAGCAATCTCCGCACAAAAGATTAACGAAATGGTTATTCAATTCGTATTAGGTATTCCTGCAAGAGAGTTCCTTTGTCCGGCGCTCCAGTAGAAAGTAATAAAAGCAAACGCTCCACACCGTATCTACGTGACAAAGTTGCCCTCTGCATTTCCGTCACGCCAATTTACGAGGGCTTAAGCGAGACCTGAATTCGCACGGCGAGGTCTCCACAGTCGTCCACCGGAGTTGCCATCATAAATCAGGCCGGCACTCTGGTGCAGCTCGAAAGGACAACTTGAACTCACGCCGCTGCAGCTCCCTGAAGAACCGCCACACCACCGCCAAGGGGTCAATCTCGCCAGTCCGCAGTAGTTACGTAACTCGAGTTGAGGCTGTGCAAAAACGTAAAAACAAAACATATCGATTCTTTCCTCAGGTCTCAGGCCAGGTGTGAGTCTAGGGCTCGTTTTGATCCAACGAACTCCACTGCGAGCTTAATTTTATTTTTTTCTCACACACGACGGACTCTACATAATCGTGTAATCATAAACGGCCAAGTCCATCATGTCTGCGGTCCACCGACCAAGACTCTTGCGACCTATGTTGAGGGCGAATTCTGCGCAAAATTTCTGCGTCACTGCGCGATGTCTGCAGAATCGCGGGTAAGTGGCTCGATCGTTGAACCAGCACCAACGGTGCCTGTAAACTGTGCCAACAGTGGATCAAAAGCAACGGCATCCACCCTGAAAAGCAGCGACTCCGCATCAATTTACGTTGCTCGTCTGTAGTAATTGGATTCGATTTACATTATGCACCCGCGTCGTTCACATGGTCTGTGCAAAACTGCACGGCTTGCAAAAGTGCCAAAAACAGGCACACTGCTTTCTCATCAGTATGCAGTGCATTGGCTTAATGGCAGCTTAAACGCGTGGGGTGGCTTAATTATTCCCGAAAAAACGGCTACGTCATGGTAAGCAGCCGGTAATGATATGCTTATGCGCTGAGATAATGGTGTTTGTATGCAGCTATTTAAACGCGCGAGGAAATAAAACACAGTTGAATGCACTTAAAAGAGCGACTTTTAGAAAACATTGCCAAACAATCGTATACTTGTACATTTTTTCGAATTCCTGTATTGTCTTAATATCTAATTTCATAAAATTCAGTGAAAACCATGCAACTCGAAATCACAAGTGTTGCTTATAAAAAAGGACCTAGCTTTAGAAAGTATAAATTCTTGATTTAAAATTCGGGCGGTACATTGTGCAATTCTGAAAAAAATACAACATGAATAAGAATTGTCTTATAAGAAATACAAAACCTTTTCGGCACAACTTAGTCAAGGTGGACTCTATTGCAAGATATTCAATCAAGCATTGATTAAAATTGATATAGGAGCAGGAGTTTCCAGTTTACGGGCCAAATTTAAAATTGAAGAAGCTTGCCGGGCCAAATTGAAAACAATATTTTTCTATTTTTTCCTCAATCGTTGCTAACTGGTCCCCATTGCAAGTTTCTGCTCGAACCTAGGAGTCCATAGGCTTGAATGGGGAGAGCACCCAAACCACTTTTACTCCGAGGAACCTTCCATCCCAGGGTTCGAACTGACGACCATTGGATTGCTAGTCCAACCGCCGTTTTTACTTATACCAGAGGACGACTGCTACACATACAATAGATCACATTTGTACTTTATTTTTATGAAACTGAGGTTTTTATAATTTTCTTAGGCCAGAATTTCGAAAGAAAAATTAAAAATTTTAAATTTATTTATTTTTTGTAGAGCAAATTATGAAGAATAATAAAAAACAAGCTTCTGTATTTTATTGAAAAACAAAAGGAGAAGCAATTGATTGGTTAAGTGTTTTCAAAATAGTTGTAGGTTTAAGTAAGGCCGTTGCTAATATTTTTCAAAGTTTATCTTGGCAACCCGCCCCCCCCCCGAAATTGGTCCGAAAAATCAGGGGGCAAAAAAAAATTTAAAAAAACTTAAAAATTTCCATGAAAATAGAAGTCTTAACAACTGAAAAGATTTTTTTTATTGTTTTTCATATGTTTATAGGACCTAACCAAAAAAACTCTAGATATTTAGGTTGTTTGGGCTCGTTTAAAAATGTTTTGAATTTTTATGAATTTCTGATGTACAGCACCGTAAAAACCATGAAATTTTCGTCAATACTTAGATATTTTGGAAACTAATAATTGCAAAACAACTGGACAGATGTATGATGCGGATCTGGTACGTTTCGCCGAATGTCGTTTCGCCGACGGTCATTTCGCCAAATGTCGTTTCGCCGAATGGTACGTTTCGCCGAAAGTCATTTCGCCGAATGGACGTTTCGCCGAATTGAATAAAAATTATCCTTTTAGTATAATTTATGCTACACTCAACCCCCGGTGGTTGGTCACTTTTTCGTTTGACACTTTTTTAGTTTGTACCCCGTTGGTTGGTCAAAGTCAAACTTAAAAGTGACGAACTGTCACTTTTTACACGGCGCACACGCACACCTTCAAAACAAACGTTTGGTAGTGTGTGTGAACTCCGTGTTAAAGGGGGTGTCAAACTAAAAAGTGACCCCGTTCGTTTGACAACAGTTGGTGTCAAACCAACGGGGTTTGAGTGTATTTGTTCGTTGCAGTGCCATCTATAATAATTTAAAAAGTAAAGAACGTCTCATGTTTCAAATAATGCAAAAACTCACAGAAATAATACAAATAATTTGCTTAAAAAATGAAGAATGCAAAAACTATCAGATTTTTTTATAAATGTTATACAGTATGTAAAAAAAGTATTTACACCCCTTGGGCACTATGCACATTTTGTGATGAAACATGTAACAATTTAAAGTTTGACAGGAACCTAGTACTACGTTTTGTTCAGAAACTCATGCCGAACATTTTGCTACAAAAAGCTCATGAAAAGATGTTTTCTATAAAAAGTTATATAACAAATACTATTACAAAAATAAAAAAGGTGCAAAAAAAGTTTGTACACCTTTCGAAAAATTAACATAAATAATGTTATTTGTTGACAAATCATCATAAATCCAGTCTCCCAACTCCAAATAGGCATCCTTGACTGATTAAAAAAATAATTTGGATTGAATATAAAGTTTACTAATTACTTAGTATAAAAGTTTATATAACTCTGGAAATTCTATATAAAACTTATCTAAACTTAATTTTGCAAACTTTCAATTTAACTAAATGTCAATATATTACCATAAAATTGCTAAATAAACATTCTGGAGTGGGTATAACACTGTTTTGGGGGTCTTTGTATCGCTAGAATAGATTTTTCGTTGGAATTTCGTACCAACCCGGAATTACGTCGTCGGAAAATCCGCCGGCATCTGAACCGGTCCAGAATTCACAAGTCAACCTATGTGGCATCGGAAAGGGCATAAAATTTCCGATCTTTTGATACCCATACATCCAGGTTTTCTATAAAACCCACGTTTTTAAATACCTAGGCAAAAACGTTGTTATGATTTCATTTTAACAATCTGCCAAAAATATATGGAATTTCGTAATTTTTGTTCTCGTGGATCAAACTTACTATTTGCCCAGGTATTTAACAACGCGGGTTTTATAGAAAACCTGGATGTATGGGTATCAAAAGATCGGAAATTTTATGCCCTTTCCGATGCCACATAGGTTGACTTGTGAATTCTGGACCGGTTCAGATGCCAGCGGATTTTCCGACGACGTAATTCCGGGTTGGTACGAAATTCCAACGAATAATCTATTCTAGCGATACAACACCCACAAAACAGTGTTATACCCACTCCAGAATGTTTATTTAGCAATTTTATGGTAATATATTGACATTTAGTTAAATTGAAAGTTTGCAAAATTAAGTTTAGATAAGTTTTATATAGAATTTCCAGAGTTACATAAACTTTTATACTAAGTAATTAGTAAACTTTATATTCAATCCAAATTATTTTTTTAATCAGTCAAGGATGCCTATTTGGAGTTGGGAGACTTGATTTATGGTGATTTGTCAACAAATAACATTATTTATGTTAATTTTTCGAAAGGTGTACAAACTTTTTTTGCACCTTTTTTATTTTTATAATAGTATTTGTTATATAACTTTGTATAGAAAACATCTTTTCATGAGCTTTTTGTAGCAAAATGTTCGGCATGAGTTTCTGAACAAAACGTAGTACTAGGTATCTGTCAACATTAAATTGTTTAGATGTTTCATCACAAAATGTGCATAGTGCCCAAGGGCTGTAAATACTTTTTTTACATACTGTATGCTAGAAATCAAAAGAACTGCCCATGTTTGAAAGATTGCAAAACCTCCCAAAAATTATAGAAATAATATAATTAAAAAAACTAAATATACATAAACTCACCGAAATAATTGAAAAATATGCCAAAAATATAGAATGCAAAAACTAACAGCAATTTTGCAAAATGTTGTGCTGAAACCCAAAAGAACTGCTCATGTTTGAAAGAATTCAAAAACTCCCAGAATTAATACAAATAAATTGCTTGAAAAACAAAGAATGCAAAAACAAACAGAAATAATCAAAATTATAAGCAGAAAATAAAAAAAAACTGTTCATGTTTGAAATTCAAAAACTCTCAGAAATAATTTAAAAAATATGCTCTGTAAACAAAGAATGCAAAAACTTCCGGCATTTTTTCAAAATGTTATGCTAAAAATTAAAAGAACTCCTCATGTTGGAAAGAATACAAAAACTTACATAAATTAAACAAATAATATGCTTAAAAAACAAAGAATGCAAAAACTAACAGAAATTTATCAAAATTATAAGCAGAAAATTAAAAGAACTGCTCATGGTTAACAGAACGCAAAAACTCACAGAAATAATTCAAATGATATATTAAAACCATAATGCAAAAAACTAACAGAAATTAATGTAATTAAATAACTGCTTATATTTGAAAGAATGCAAAAACTCGCCAAATTTTTTTCAACTAGATTATTTTTTAGGCGATTTTTTATGCATGTTATAATGCATAAACTTATAAAAATAACATACTAAGAAACTAATTTTTTTTAAGATTGCAAAATCACCTTTTAGGGACATTATACTTTTTCAAAATATTTTAATACAATTTGTGTCCATTTTATATATTTATTTTAAGATTATTTGTCAATTCGGCGAAACATCCCATTTGGCGAAACGTCCCATGCGGCGAAACTACATTCGGCGAAATGACCTTCGGCGAAATGACCGTCGGCGAAATGTCCCGCACCCGTATAATGCACTTTTAAAACACTTTTTTCATTAAAATGTTGAAACTATGGATTCTTATTTAAATTTTTATACTTTTTAAACTATTTGCAACGGCCTAAGGAGGTTAAAAAATTGATTCACTACAAATTTAAATAATATTTTTTTAAATTATACTTTTAATATCAAACAATCAATTTGATTTAAAATACCATCTGTTTTTGTTTGAATATGTTTAAAATGAGTTGTCATCTTCTGAGAACAACGGGATCAACAGTGTTGTGCTCAAGTAACGACTTTTGAAAAAAAAAAAGAGATTTCTGCATAATATCGAAATCATGGCAAAGAATATTGTTGGCAAATTTTATTAACCCTCTACTGCCCAATTTTTTTTCGAAATTTCGAAAAACCCGTGTTCAGGAGTTTATTTTGAGCAACTTTTGTTCTACGAAAAACTTTACTTCTCTTGTTTTATGTTTTTCTTGTTTAATTTTTAGTATTTAAATTTACAATTATTTTGTTAAGTTTATGTTTGTTTTTGGTAGTATTTGGCTAATTCTACCACCTCCTATCATTACATTTAGCCTATCTAATTTTTTCATGTTTTAAAGTCACTTTTTCAATTTTTTGCTTGTTTTTCACATTTTCTGTAGAGGCATAGTCTGGGACACTAGAAAAATTACTGTATACTTAATTTTACTTAAAATATAGGAAATGTTTGTAAAAACAGAGCCAAAGTTGACCCCTAAAAAAATCACTATTGAAAACATTGGCAAAGGCACATAAAACAATTAAAGCTTCCAACCCTAAAATTTTCTAAAATTTTAAGAGTTCTGCTTTCCAATGCTTTTTAAAAAACAGAAATTGGTTGAAAAATTGATTTTTGTAGAGGTGTACAACTTTTATTAAAGTGAACCTTTTTCAAGTGATATCCACCTTAAAGTTATTTAGAAGAACAAAGTAACTTTTTCAATTGAAGAAGATATAATCAAGCCTGATATTTTCTTCGAAAAGATCATAACATTTCAAAAATGTTTCATTTAAACAAAACAAACTTAAATTTTCTTTTTTTCTTGTTTCAATATCAATTCGGCAATTTTATTGAAAATTTTGTGAACTTTTCGAAAAAAAATATTTTTGGGAATGGGCAATCATGGACATTTTCTTGAAAAATCGAAAAACGGGGTTATAATTAAACTTTATGTGAAAACTGTGCACTTTATCAAAAAAATCTGTTAAAAGCCTTTCAATTGCAAATTTGAATTTATATCAAACACTGAATGCAAATAATTATTTTGACCATAAATTTATAATATTTTCCAAAAAAAAACTTATTTTTATTCATAACTCGGCGGCTCTCATCAATACCTATAATGTCATGTGATTGATGGATTTATTAAATCTACAATTACAATTACAACTGCAATTTGAAAGAACCTCAATGGAAGGTTAAACATGAAACATGTTTTTATTTTAGAAGCCATGCCTAACTGCCGTGACCACATGGTGACAATTCATACGTTAAGTCGGCACTCCAGTTCATATTCGCATCCCTACTAAGCTGCCCAAAACCGCTCCGTCACACGATTTCGGTGGGAATTCCTCCGTCATATCTCGGTCATCGTGCAATTCGCCGACTTTATGCTCTTTCGGCAGGCTTGTTATGCACGGGTGTTTCTTGCGAGTCGTGGTCCAAAACTTTATAAACATGTATCCATAAAAAAAGAAAGATATGTGTGAGTGCCTTAATGCGCACACCGCGCGCTGATTATTCGCCGATTATCAGACAATTAATAGCTTGAAAATGGTTTTCGAAACGCGCCATTTTCGTTGAGGTAACCGTGTCGGACGACGTTGTGGGGCCCGCTTTTGAGTGAAATGATTCGCGAAATTAAATCAACTTTGGCGTTGGTAGTCCAACGCTTCAGCGGTTCACTCAATTAGAACCTGTCTCAAGAAAAAGCTGACGGAGAAGTACGAACGCAGCTGTTGAAACGCCACACGTGTGGATCTTCGCGGGAATCACTTGATCGCTAGATTGGTTCACTCGTCCAAACTCTCGATTCAAGGGCGGCTGGGTGGCTCATAATGCAATTGGTTGTGTCCGCAGATCTTCGCGCGTCATCTCGTCAAGCATCTTGCGAGTGTCCTCTCGGCTCAGCGATTACCACATCGAGTTGATCGTGATCGTCCAACTAGGGGGTTCCGAGCACACAGTTGGGGGTGGCCTGCGAGATTCTGGCCGAAATCCTCAGATATGGCGATCTGCTGTTTGTGGACACACCGCGGTGATCGTGTCGTTGAGAGCTGATAGATTTGTAGCCCTCGGGGAGCGAAATTTTCGTTGACGGTTCAAGATCTTGGTGGAGTGGCAAGCTGTACCAGATTTCGCGGGCTAATTACAGACCGCGTTGTCGTGGCTTGTTGTCCAAGCTGACCTGACCTGATTGCCAGAGAAGATTGCTGGGGCCAGATTGGATGACGACGGGTTCGTGATTGATGGTGGATTCTTTTCTGATGACCTCAAGGATTCGGAGTTGATGAACAATCTGAAACATTCAAAACGATTTTCTTCAATAATTTTGAGCAATAAATAGCAATAGAAACCATTCAAACAGCATGCACTTTGTAAGCACAAGCATTTATCAACCCCCGTTATTATTTTCCGATATCGGTGTAAGTATGTTTTTATATGTAGGTGGCGTTCTCATTTTTCTGTGTCAAATTACGTAACACCGAAAACGCATGCCCGGCGTTCCTTTCACTCCCGACTACGACTAAACTTGAATTAATCACCGGCCGGCTTATTGGGGAGAGAGAAGGGAAGAGTTGTCGGAGTGAAACAAAAAATTGTAAGGTTCAAACAAGTCAGATTGTGGTGCACTTAACTCTCTGTTGACATTTTTAAATTTAAAGTGTCATTTTGCAATTTTTAGTTTTTAGTTTTTAGTATTTAGTTTTTAGTTTTTAGTTTTTAGTTTTTAGTTTTTAGTTTTTAGTTTTTAGTTTTTAGTTTTTAGTTTTTAGTTTTTAGTTTTTAGTTTTTAGTTTTTAGTTTTTAGTTTTTAGTTTTTAGTTTTTAGTTTTTAGTTTTTAGTTTTTAGTTTTTAGTTTTTAGTTTTTAGTTTTTAGTTTTTAGTTTTTAGTTTTTAGTTTTTAGTTTTTAGTTTTTAGTTTTTAGTTTTTAGTTTTTAGTTTTTAGTTTTTAGTTTTTAGTTTTTAGTTTTTAGTTTTTAGTTTTTAGTTTTTAGTTTTAGTTTTTATTTTTTAGTTTTTAGTTTTTAGTTTTTTTTTTTTAGTTTTTAGTTTTTAGTTTTTAGTTTTTAGTTTTTAGTTTTTAGTTTTTAGTTTTTAGTTTTTAGTTTTTAGTTTTTAGTTTTTAGTTTTTAGTTTTTTAGTTTTTAGTTTTTAGTTTTTAGTTGTTAGTTTTTAGTTTTTAGTTTTTAGTTTTTAGTTTTTAGTTTTTAGTTTTTAGTTTTTAGTTTTTAGTTTTTAGTTTTTAGTTTTTAGTTTTTAGTTTTTAGTTTTTAGTTTTTAGTTTTTAGTTTTTAGTTTTTAGTTTTTAGTTTTTAGTTTTTAGTTTTAGTTTTTAGTTTTTAGTTTTTAGTTTTTAGTTTTTAGTTTTTAGTTTTTAGTTTTTAGTTTTTAGTTTTTAGTTTTTAGTTTTTAGTTTTTAGTTTTTAGTTTTTAGTTTTTAGTTTTTAGTTTTTTAGTTTTTAGTTTTTAGTTTTTAGTTTTTAGTTTTTAGTTTTTAGTTTTAGTTTTTAGTTTTTAGTTTTTAGTTTTTAGTTTTTAGTTTTTAGTTTTTAGTTTTTAGTTTTTAGTTTTTAGTTTTTAGTTTTTAGTTTTTGGTTTTTAGTTTTTAGTTTTTAGTTTTTAGTTTTTAGTTTTTAGTTTTTAGTTTTTAGTTTAGTTAGTTTAGTTAGTTTTTAGTTTTTAGTTTTTAGTTTTTAGTTTTTAGTTTAGTTAGTTTAGTTAGTTTTTAGTTTTTAGTTTTTAGTTTTTAGTTTTTAGTTTTTAGTTTTTAGTTTTTAGTTTTTAGTTTTTAGTTTTTAGTTTTTAGTTTTTAGTTTTTAGTTTTTAGTTTTTAGTTTTTAGTTTTTAGTTTTTAGTTTTTAGTTTTTAGTTTTTAGTTTTTAGTTTTTAGTTTTTAGTTTTTAGTTTTTAGTTTTTAGTTTTTAGTTTTAGTTTTTAGTTTTTAGTTTTTAGTTTTTAGTTTTTAGTTTTTAGTTTTTAGTTTTTAGTTTTTAGTTTTTAGTTTTTAGTTTTTAGTTTTTAGTTTTTAGTTTTTAGTTTTTAGTTTTTAGTTTTGTTTTAGTTTTTAGTTTTTAGTTTTTAGTTTTTAGTTTTTAGTTTTTAGTTTTTTAGTTTTTAGTTTTTAGTTTTTAGTTTTTAGTTTTTAGTTTTTAGTTTTTAGTTTTTAGTTTTTAGTTTTTAGTTTTTAGTTTTTAGTTTTTAGTTTTTAGTTTTTAGTTTTTAGTTTTTAGTTTTTAGTTTTTAGTTTTTAGTTTTTAGTTTTTAGTAACTTTAACTGAGTTAATAAAGAAGAAGCAGTCCAACTATTGCAACCAACGGTTCCAAAAAAACACGCATTTTCAAAACTTTTCAACACGTGGAGAAATAATCGATTCGACTCATTTAACGCACTTTTGTACAGATTAGCAATAGCAAAGCGCCCACTTTTAGCACCTCTACGTTTTTCTTGCTTCCCACATTGCCCCTCTTATTATGTTGCATTTTTACTAGCCGATTTCTTCTTCTTTCTCCATGCTGGTGTTGCAGCTTTTTTTGCTTCTACACCAACTATAAATCAATCAATCGACTCAAATTAACCAATTAAGGTCGATCGATTCTCAAGCCCCAAGTTTGCCGATCTTTCAAACTTTTGTGGGTGCATCGGTTGTGGTTTAACGCACCTTAATTGCCAGTTGATGGCAGCAGCAGCTCCAGTATACAAAATATCGTCACTGTAGAGTAAAATGTTTAATGCACATGCAGCCGAGCGATGCTGTTTATTATGTCATCTCGAGCGCAAATTTTTCGGTCTCGATCTCTGTTCACCTACATTTTTCTTTTCTTCTTTGATATACTTTTTCTTTTCTCTCTTTACAGTGTTCAGCAAATGGACCCCAAAGAACAACGTTATTTTGTCAGCATAGCCAAATGGCCAGGGGTGAGACTTGTTAAATGAAGCTGAAAATGTATTGACACAAATCAGCCGATACATACGTTTTGGCCATGGTGACAACTTGTATGAAGTTTTCGAAAAAGTAATTTGTATTTGAAATTTCAATTAAGTTTTCATCTTTCTCCACATTTGATGAAAATGTAACAAATTGTAAAATAAATCAATTCGAGTTGACACCAATTGTACACCTTCACACCAAATAAAGGTGCATTACGCAGAGCATGCAAATCTCCAAACTGCATCCACTGCAATCTACCTCGGCCCCAAAGTGCAACGTGATGGAAGAACCAACACGAAATCTCCCATCGCAGCCGTTGCACCTCGAGTCTCGCCGTCTCGAATGTCGAGCAGTTTCGTTCACCTTCCTGCGCCTTTGATCTGCTGCGAGGTCTCCTTCATGCACGCATGCAATCGAAAAAAAAACTTGAACCGACCTCGTCACTCTACTCAGATTAAGAAACCCGCCAAGAACCACGACCTGCAAAAGGTTTCAACTTTCAGGTCCGAGGTGACACAGTTATCCACCACTACGCACCGCAGAGTCCACGTCCGATATCGGCGTCAGCTGATCGAAAGGCTGCCGCTGCAACGGACCGGTTGACCTGCATTCGGCTGACCACACTGGATCGCAGCGCTAGCTTCTGGGAAAGCCTTTTTCTCACCCTTCATTGACGGCGGCGGACGACTGGCTGCGCGAAAAACTGGATCCTTGCACCCTTGCAGGAGTGGGGGCTGCTTGTTGGCTTATGTTGAACACCGGATTGGTCCGACAGAGTCGTGTCCTACTAACCGTTATCTGGATGCCGAAATAAGACTTGCTTCGGGTGGTTTTCGTTGTTATATTACAGCGATTCCACGACAAACCAGCTGGATCCAGATCAAATATGCTCCGATATGGGTCAAATTTGGCATGGGAGATCCAAAGCCAAAATAATAAGACCTGTTTTTGTTTGACGACATAGGTGGCCCAAAACATCAAACTTTGGAACTACTGAACCAATTTTAGCTCTCCACGTTTTTAAAGAAAGGTGAATTGTTAGGCTTTTAGTGAAAATTCTAAAACATTTAAAAAACATGCTATTACACCAACAGATAAAAAAAAGTTTGCCACCTTGATTCGTCTAAGAGCTAATAGCTGCAAATATTTGTCTATTTGATTTTACAGGATGTTTGACGTAACATATCCAAAAATGATGAATATCCATTGTCAGAATATTGAGATATAATAAAAAAAAACATTATCGACAATCGGTTCATTGATTGAACATAAAGTCACCAGTAAAATGTACTGAGGACTAGAGGTGGGCAAAACCGCTCTTTTTTAGGAGCCGCTCATTTTCGTTCGCTCTTTAAAAAGAGCCGCTCTTTTGGAGCCGTTTCGCTCTTTTTCAAAATTTGAATGAAATGGTTTTTTTTAAAGAATCGTGTGATTTTATAAGTTATTTCACATTGAACTTTTATAAATTATTTGATTAAAAAATACCGAAAACGAGAAGATGCCCTTGGTGGTCTCTATGCCAAGACTTCTATTTGAACCTAAACATTCGAGTAATTGAATGGCATCCAAACTTAAATCTAGGATGGTGGAAAAATTGCTATTAATTTTAAAATTGCGTTTATTTCTGCAAGAATTGAACTAATGCTGATATTTTATTTGGAGAAAATATTCTGTGAACTCTTTTCTACATTCTGATTTAATCGATGAAGTCTATAAATCTAAAGTTTAATCGGACAAAAGGGTTTATTTTTTCCAAAATCTCTAAACTTTTCAGTATATTTTTGGTAATATTTTACAATTTATGCAATTTGAAATGCTCAAATTTGTATTTCGGTAATACTTTAATGTACAATCAGTTTTACAATGAAAAGTTTTATTTCATTTTGTTTAGAAAATCATTTACTTTTGGGATTATTTTTTATAAGGATTGAAATATTTGAAATTTCAGTTTCAATTCTCAAAAACAAATTTAACACTACATTAAATTATATTTATAACAAAAATCATGCCATCTTGAAACGGTTCTTTCAAAAGAACGGAGTTTAAAAAAGAACCGTGGTTCTTTTTTTTGTGAGCCACGGTTCGTTCGCTCTTTTCAGTGACCCGGCTCTTTGAGCGGCTCGCTCTTTTTTTGTCCACCTCTACTGAGGACACATTTTGATGGAGAATCATGGTACTTTTAGTCCGATTGAATTTAAAACAAATTGTGGTTCGTTTTGCCATCAATTAAAGGGTAGAATGTTAACTTATGAAAGTCGATCAAACAAAGCTTTTAAGTTCCTAAAAGACCATGAGGAGTTAACCCATGACACTGCCGATGATTACCATTTTAAAACTATGTATGACTTCAAAGAATATTTGCGAACGCCCTTACTTTGAATTTGGGGTTGTTGGATTTATATTGTTCGTTTGCTGTCCTTAAACAGATTTTATAACCGAGATTTAATAAAATTACATGAAAATTTAATTAAAATATTTGTTCAAGCCTAGGCCATTACAAATATAATACAGTATTTTTTCGTTTTGAGCAATTCTCTACGAAATCGGTCTTTTTTCTTTAATTTAAAAAAAAAATCGTAAAAAAAATCCTATGCTGAAGTGACAAAAGAGCAATTCTCTGAGATTTCGCTCATTCGATTTTTTTTGTATTTTTCAATCCGGCTGAAACTTTTTTGGTGCCTTCGGTTTGCCCAAAGAAGCCATTTTGCATCATTAGTTTGTCCATATAATTTTCCATACAATTTTGGCAGCTGCCCATACAATAATGATTCATGATAATTCGAAAAACTGTATCTTTGGAAGGAATTTTTTGATCGATTTGGTGTCTTCAGCAAAGTTGTAGGTATGGATATGGACTACACTGAAAAAAATGATACACGGTAAAAAAAAATTGGGTGATTTTTAATTTCACTATTTGTTACTAAAACTTGATTTGCAAAAAACACTATTTTTTCTTTTTTTGATACGTTTTAGGGGACATCAAAAGCTAACTTTTCAGAAATTTCTAGAATGGGCAAAAAATCTTTGACCGAGTTATGAATTTTTTAATCAATACTGATTTTTTCAAAAAATCAAAATATTGGTCGCAAAAAATTTTCAACTTCATTTTTCGATGTAAAATCAATTTTGCAATCAAAAAGTACTTTAGTGAAATTTTGATACAGTGCACCGTTTTCAAGTTATAGCCATTTTGAGGTAATTTTTTAATGTTAGTAGCAGTTCTTAATTTTTTCAATTAGTGCCCATGTTTGCCCATTCTTGAAAAAAAATATTTTTAAAAAGCTGAGAAAATTCTCTATATTTTGCTTTTTCAAACTTTGTTGATAAAACCCTTTGTTGCTGAGATATTGGATTTAAAAACCGAAAAATTGATGTTTTCTAAGTCTCACCAAAACAGTCCACCATTTTCTAATGTCAATAACGTCATGATTCGAAATCCGGACACTTAGTATCATATTATTTTTGTTATAGCTGGCAAAAAATCATGTAATTAGTTGGAAATGTAGAAATATCATCAAGATTTAGTATAAATAGTCAGTTTCAAGAGAATGCATGCAAAATATGTCTTTTCTAACAATTTTTCATCAGAATTTGAAAATTAAAATGACTTATTGTGCTTCGAATCCCGGACACTGTTAAAAGCTGATTCGAAATCCGGACACTTTTGCTTCGAATTCCGGACACTCGATTTTACTTATGAATCGCACAAATTTGGACTGGAATGTTAGTGAATTCCATTCTTTAGGTCTCAAATAAGCTGTTTACATCAAAACAATCGATAGCTTATATAAAAATTTGCTAGAATTTAAGTAAATCAAAAACATAAATTTCTGCTTGGCCTTCCCGGTGCTTCGGACGTCTATGAAATATTTCAGTTGAAATGTTTCGCATTTTTAGTAAACTTATAATTTTATTTAATTTAATTGTTTTGGCATTAACTACAGCGTTCAAACAAACTTTAAATGAAAGTTGATGTTAGAATTCATCAAATAACACAGTTTTGACATTCATAATGCGAACTTATATCCAAATAATTGATAAAACAAGTTGAAGTGTCCGGGTTTCGAAGCGTCCGGGAATTCGAATCATGACGTTATCTCAGCAACTTATGGTCTGAATTTCAATGTTTAAATATGAAACAATCGTGAAATTTTCTGATCTTTTCGAAAAAATATTTTAATTTTTTTTAAATCAAGACTAACATTTCAAAAAGGTGTAATATTGAAAGTTTGGCCCTTTTGAAATGTTAGTCTTGTTTTAAAAAAATTTAATTAAAAATTTATTTAAAAAAATGAATATCTGCTACTAGCTTTAAAAATTACCTAAAAATGGCTTTAACTTGAAAACAGTGCATTTTATTAAAATTTCACTAAATTACTTTTTGATTGTAAAATTGATTTTACATCAAAAAATGAAATTGAAAAATTTTTGCGACCGACATTTCGATTTTTTTGAAAAAATCAGTATTGTTTAAAAAGTTCATAACTCGTTCAAAGATTTTTTGCCCATTCTGGAAATTTCTGAAAAGTTGGCTTTTGATGTCCCCTAAAACATATCAAAAAATTAAAAATAGTGTTTTTTTGCAAATCAAGTTTTAATGACAAAAAGGGAAATTGAAAATCACCCAATTTTTTTATTTTTTTTCAGTGTAGTCCTTACCCATACCTACAACTTTGCCGAAGACACCAAATCGATCAAAAAATTCCTTCCAAAGATACAGTTTTTCGAATTATCATGAATCATTTTTGTATGGACAGCTGCCAAATTTGTATGGAAAATTATATGGACAAACTAATGATGCAAAATGGCTTCTTTGGGCATACCGAAGGCACCAAAAAAGTTTCAGCCGGATTGAAAAATACAAAAAAAATCGAATGAGCGAAATCTCAGAGAATTGCTCTTTTGTCACTTCAGCATAGGATTTTCTTTACGATTCCGAGGGCCTCGGAAAAATTTCATAATCGAATTACGAAAAAAAAATTTTTTTCGTTGTCCAATTTTTGATTTAGAATTTTTAAATCCAAGATGGCAGCCAAAATGGCGGTGCTAAAATATAGAAAAAAAAGGATTTTTTACTTAAAAGGGATTCAAATATTCAAATTTGACTAAAATGAGGTCGCAGAACTCGAATTTGAAGTTAAAAGCATGAAAATAAATAAAAAGATTTTTTTTGGTCATGATTCGCTTGTCCGAAGTCCCATACAAACCTTCGGATAATTGAAACATCGGATAATCGAGTCTGGACTGTATTTTTTGTCTTTCATTTTGCGAGCCAATATTGAAGTGGAGCTTCAATTTTCGTTCGAAAAATCCAGAACAAAAAGAATAGACAAAATTTTAAGAAAAATTCATTGGGTGAAGTGCAATTACGATAATAATATTATGGGAAAATTGTTGAGTTTGACATTTTTTTAATTAAATGTGATTTTCTGGTTATATTTTCGTTCTTAGATTGAGATACGTAAAAAACGGTACCCTCTACTGGTTTATAAATTGATCTTAGACGAAAGTTTGTTTAAATCTCTAATTTGCAAATGTAACATACTGAAATTGGAATTGAAAATTGGTTACGAGAGATTCATCATTTCGCATTTTTAAAGCATGTCAGCATTACCTTCATATTAACTAAAAGTAAAATTATATAGAAAGTTATTTAGGAAGAAAGGCTCTCTTAGTCTCAAATAAAAGCTTAGGATGGGAATAACTAAATCTGGCCAACCTGAATGCAATCAGTTTTATTGCTTTCCTCTAATTTATCAATAGTTTGATGTCACCAAGATAAACTAAATAAATTGAATATTAATTTTGTTTAATATTTTGTAAATTAGTAATGGTTCAAGTGTATCCAAAGCATTTTATTCATTCGGTAACATTTTTTTCGGCCTATCCTGACAAAATTCTAAAAAAATATCAAAATCCAGTTGGGACAACTATGCCTTTCTCGGCAGTATCGATCTCAGACAACTTGCAAAATTTCGAAAAACAAGTCCCCCAATCTGAAATCGAAAGGTCACCAAGGTCTCGCCCCAGCGGCATCATTGCCACGGGCGTGGCACGCGAACTTAATCAATTCTCGCAAGTCACCGCAAACTGATTTAGAATAAGCCACCACCACCACAACCAGCTGCGGGGTCTGTTCGCTGTGGCGTGGGATTGTGACAGGGATTCAATGTAAATAGTGAGCACCCTCTCCCTCGCAGAGACCCAGAAGGTCACTTGGGGGCTGGTTCCCCTGTTACCGTTGCGTTTGCTGTGTTGGCCACGGTCACACGCGGACGGTGATATTCACTCGGGTTTGGCTTCTAGTTTGCTGTCGCTCTTGACATTTAATCGCATCCATCAAGACTGGAGGGGAGGGAGATTTTGAGGTTAGACTGGACAGTACGTTCACTGTTTGAGGCTTTATTGTGCGTGAGATAGACTGTTATGAGCTAAAATTGTCACACCTTTAATTTTGTTAGACCCATCAACACACAGTTTAAAATTAATTTATTTATTTGCATTTCCAACTTTTATCAGATGCAATCTTTAGCCCATGATCTAGTTCAGGAGCCCTTCTCCAGCAACTTGTAGATTCTAGCTCGTTACGTGGTTCAAATCCCAATAGTGCTCGCCGAATCCGCCCTTTTTGTCGGCCCACTTGACCTGGATTGAAACAGAAAATGAATGTTATTGATCTGGTAGCTAACCTCTGGTACTATAGAACTAAGTGCAATTATAACTACATAAAATTAATTAGACATTATACCCGCTTCTGAAAGATTCCGGCCCCGCGGGATCCCCGCTCGTGCTGTTCGACGTAGTGCTGATCGTTGCCACGTTTGGACCCGGCGTTGAACGAACCGTCACCGAAAAAGTTAAGGTAGCTGAAGCAGGAAAGAGGAAGCGTTAGTGGGTGATTTATTAGTATCTGCTTTGTTTTACCCAAGTGTTAGTCGATAATATTATCGTCGATGTTCACAAAATACCGTAGGTTTTAGAAAATACTACAATTTTCAAAATTTGCAATATGGGTATCAAACGAAACAAAATTTTGTAATTTTTTCCACTTTATTTTAGCTTTTCTTCAAAACACTAAAATTTTCGCAAAATACCGTATTTTTTTTGGAAAATACTAAAATTTTCGGCAGTGCGTGGCCGAATGGTTACGCTGTCCACTTTGTATGCGGATGATTCTGGGTTCGATTCCCATCTGCTCCAACCTTCCATCGGATGAGGAAGTAAAATGTCGGTCCCGGCCTTGGTTGTTAGGCCGTTAAGTCATTCCAGGTGTAGGAGTCGTCTCCATGCCATAAGTACAAACAACACACCAAACCAAGCCTACTCCGGTAAAATCGCTGGCGGCGGTTGGACTCGCAATCCAAAGGTCGTCAGTTCAAACACTGGGGTGGAAGGTTCCTTGGATTAGAAAGAGGTTTGGGTGCCCTCCCCATTCAAGCCTTCGGACTCCTAGGTTCGAGCAGAAACTTGCAATAGAGACCACAAAAGACCCGGGTCGTTAATGTGGTTTGATTTTTTTTTAATTTTCACAAAATACCGTATTTCTTTGAGAATTCCAAAAAATTTATGATTTGCAATATGGGTATCAAACGAAGCGAAAATTTGTATGCATTTTCACTTAATTAGAGTGATTTAGAAAATACTAAAATTTTCACAAAATACCGTATTTTTTCGAAAATACTCAAATTTTCATAATATGGGTATCAAACGAAAAGAAATTGTGTATGCTTTTTTACTTTAGTAGAGTTTTTTTTTCGGAAAATACTATAGTTTTCACAAAATACCGTATTTTTTCGATAAAATTGAAATTATCTAAATATGCAATATGGGTAAGGCTACCAACTCTTGCTGAGCCAAAATCCGTATACTTTACCGATATGACACCATGGTATAACAAAAACTGTCAAGGAATTATTTAGATAAGTTTGGAATTTGGGAATTAAAAATATTTTTGTTAAACGTTTAAAAGTTTACGAAATGTCAAGTTTGCTTTTACGAATAATATCGTTGTTAGTGTTTTCATGAAAACATGTCTAGAGGTCCTATAAATACAAGCACAACACAAGGTTGCCACAAGCCAAAATTTGATCTTTTATTTAATAAATATGCTTTGTAAGGAATTTGAAAAGAACAATCATTGACAATCAAGTTTGAACTGAGGAAAACCCGGAAAATTATGCAAGTTGTCCCTTTTAAATAAAATTGACAGTTAAATAAAAATATCTAATTAGAGAAAGCTTTGGCCCAATCAAAAAAGCAATGAAATTTTTAAAAAGTTGCTAAAATTCCGTACAAATCCGTATTATGCAAAAAATTCCGTACAAAAATTCCGGCATGTTATAAATCTGCGGAGAAGGTCGAAAATCCGTACGGTAAGGAAAAAATCCGTACAGTTGGTAGCTTTAAATATGGGTTACAAACGCAGCGTAAATTAGCATGCTTCATACATATATTTAAATTATGTATGTTTCATATATAATTTTACCTCGTGGGTATCAACCACATCGCAAATTGTAAAAATTGAAGTAATTTAAAAAAATTACGATATTTTGTGAAAAAATTAGTATTTTAACAAAAATAATCAAAGTGAACATGCATCCATATTTCGCTTCGTATTGCAAATTTTGAAAATTTTAATAAGTTTCAAAAAGTACTTTGTGAAATTTTCTTCTAGTAAAAAAACTGTAATAATGCGAAAATGCATAACAAATTCCACTTCTTTTGATACCCTTATCGCAATTTATGAAAATTTTAGGTATTTTGAAAAAAAATTAGGTTTTTACTAAAAAACAAACTCTAATTGAGTGAAAATGCATACAAAATTTCACTTAGTTTGGTGCCCATATTGCAAATTTTGTCAATTTAAGTATTTTTGAAGAAACTGTATTTTGTAAAAAAAAATTAGAGTTTAAAAAAAAACTGTAATAAAGTAAAAAATCATGCAAAATTTGGCATCGTTTGAAACTCATATTACAAATTATGAAAATTTGAGTACTTTCGAAAAAATACGGTATTTCGTGAACAATTTGGGTATTTATCTTTGAAACTTACTAGATTAAAAAAAATATAACTATTTTACAAAACCTGAAGTGTTTATCGGTAGCTAGAGATGCTGGCTTTAGTTTAACTCATCGAATTTGTGAAAAAGTTTTCTGAAGCCTGAAAATATGCGAAATAGTTTCAGCTGTCAAAATGCTTATGCCTCAAAACAAACATCGAATGTGTGCAAAAAAGCTGAACCAGGAAGCAAAAACACAACAACTCGTTTTCTTCAAAGTTTTTTAGAAATGCTTCAAAATATGTTCAAAACTACTTTTTTTTTTTTCTTGAAGACAATGTTTCTAAAGTATGAAATAAAATTATGAAAATCATGTTCAATTTGAAATTGAGTTAAATTTGAAAAAAAGAATAAATATTGTGCAGCTACCATAAACAAAGCAAGATCAATGATAAGCCATTTTGAAAATTCAACCAAACTTGATTTACTTTTCCCTGGTGTCGATGATTCTTGTGATCCTGACGTTCGTACCGCTCTTCCCAGCCATCCTGAGTCTCGTACAGATGGCCAAACTCCAACTCCAGGGGAGACTTTTGCTCGCAGTAGAGATCCCTATTAAAAGCTTGTTTTTTTTCCTGTGATCGATTCTATTCTACAACTGCCAAATACTCACTGAAAGAACTTTACATCATCCGGTAAACTGGCCTGCCTTCCAGAATCTTCATCCCCCTCTACCACCGGTTCCGCCCGTTCGTACGAGAACACGTGCGGATCCGACTCCTCGTACCTCCTCGGAGCATCCATATCCAACTGCACCCGCCGTCCAACGCGCCGTTTAATTGGATCTTTCACTTTCTGGCGACCTTTCACACCCCTGCCTCGATCGACCCCTTCACGATGCTGCACTTTTTTCTGCCTCTGCAGTCGATCACTTTTAACCCCCGAACGCCGTCCATACCGTTCCCGAAGGGCCCGTCCCTCGGCCTCCAGCTGCCGGTGGCCATCCCAGTGCGAGGGGGCTTCCCGGTGACCGCTCAAGTACCGCGAGGTGTCCACGTGCAACCTCCGGCGATTGTACTCCTCGACCGGGTCTTGACCTTTCACGTAACTTGGATAGTGGTGCCGGCCGCGCGCAACCTTTGGCGGTGGGTCGTTGCGGTTAAGGTTCCCCGTAACCGGCTCGATCAACTCGACGTCACGGGGGTAGCCACCGTTCACTCCGCTGGTCAGCAGCAGGGCCGCGCCCAACGCCCAGCCCAGGGTTGGCTGCCACCGGGGTCGCGGGAAGGCGGTGACCACTAATAAGGCCATAATTGGGGGAGCAACCCTGCTGTTGCAACACTGTTTTTTTCGGACTCGTGCAGTAATTAGCACTTACTTGCAGCTGGGGAGGTCGGAGTGGTTCCCGATTGGCGCGAAGGGAGGAACTTTCATTTCGAGTTTAGAATTGGTACGAGAAACTTAGTGGGTAGTTGATTAAGATTCGGTGACAATCGGACAAAGATTGAAAGTTGGCGATTGATGTGAGATCGAATTTATAGACAATAAAAGCTGATAGTTGAAACTGGCGGTACTAAAATATTTCTTTGAATCGTTCGTGCGGAACAAAAACCGCAGCATTAGTTCCGAAGATAATTGAATTTAAGATTTTTGATGGTTACGCTGGTAAAGGTATGATCGATTTGAGATAAATTATGTTTATTAGCAGTCATTAGGGTACCCACTAACAAAATCCCACTGGAAAACTCTTGTTTAAATTATAAAGTTTTTTTTTTTTTATTTTAGATTTAAAAATCTTAGTCGACTGGGTTGAGATAACATGCTATATATCTGAGATTAGGCACTCGGGAAAACAAGTTTTCTGAAATATTCTTAAAATGCAGAAAAATATGGAAAAAATGTTGATTTGAAAATCAAATAGATTTCAAAACAACAACAAAAGGCTTTCCCGGGAAATTTGTTAATTTCCCGGGAATTCCCGAAATTCAAACGGATGTATACATTTCCTAACTTCTTGGCACATTTTTTTTTAAATTTACAAAAAATAGTAAAGAAAAAAACTCAGTAATATTTTATTCAATTCAGTTTATTCGTTAGGCATCGAAAATTACGATATTTTGGAATGAAATTAACTTTTAAAATTCTGGTTAGTTTTTTAAACGAAAATTTGAAAGTAAGTTACCCCTTTCTGCCAAGACCAAAATAAAGTTTTTTTTTTACGATTTTGTTTGCCATGGCCAAATTGAGTATTAAAGCCATTTGTAAATTTTTATGTACAACGGTAAAAAACACGATCAAAAACCATTTCTGATCACTTTTTTTTCATTTTAATGCAAAAAAAATTATGACAAGACAACATTTTTTTCGATGGATCAACTATGGTCCTCCTCTGTCCCGCCCGTGTGGATCAATCGGACCGCGCACTAGACTCACGATCCAGAGGTCGCCGGTTCGAATCCCGCGGCGGGCGCTCCAAAATTCTTTGTGTAAATATGGGTATTCGGCGCCGTCGCTCCGTGCCATACTTTCATACACTTAGGAGCCCAGGGCGGCGAAGTCCTTGTAGATAAAAAGGAAGACACTAGTGGTTGGTACTAGCAATGGTGGCCGACAGCTATAAAGTCAACTTCGTTTTTTTTAACTATGGTCCTCTTGGAACGAGCTGTCAAGTAGGAACTTTTCTGTCAAGAAGGACCGCGAGGTTAATTTTTCAAAATTGATTTAAAAATCCATTTTAAACTCTTTGTGGTCGTACAAAGGGTCAATGTACTCAGAAAAATAAGCTTTATCGCTCTAAAAATTAATATCAGCAATCTAAGCTTTATTTTAGGACCCAATTGGATGAAAATTGAAAAAAACCTTTGATGTCTCAAAAATAATCATGTGCAAAAAGAATTATGTTAATTTGTTTAAAAGTGTTAACAGTTTAATGTTAAGAATTTACACTTGAGCTAACAAGGGCGTAAGAGGTTTCAATATGAACCACACCCAAAGTTAAAGGCCGAGGGGATAGTCCTCCCGAAAAGAAACGTGAGGAAAGTACTTTTTAGCGTGAGTAAAGATCTCTCGCGTATTCATTAATTCATTGAAACAGTTCATCCAATTGAGTGGCTTATATGGACAAATGACCGCTTCTTAGTGAACCATGGTGGCCCACACGGCAAAGGCACGGTTCGATATGCCGAAGGTCTTGTGTTCGAATCTCAGTACCGGTGCTTTTTTTTTTTTTGATAGATGAACTTTTTTTGAAGATGAACCCAAGAGTAAAGTACTCTAGGTAATTTCGGGATTCATCCTCTCCGTCCGCACACAGTACGATTTTACTTTCGAACCGTGCTCTTTATCCTCTCGTATGCCGATGCCCAGTTCTGGGTGTAGCGTCTAAACTAGTTTTATTGCTATGAAAATTCTTTTAGCCGAAGTCATTTACTACGCTGAATCATTAAATAACTACTTCGTATTATATAGAAGGTGTCCAAAAAAAGGAAACATATTTCAAAATCTCGCTCCAAATATTTAAAAACTTTGAGAAAAACTTTTTGATTTCATGAAAATGATGTTGCTAGTGAAAAGCAGATTTTTAAGGTGAATTCAATGCTTATCCTTTCATTCATGAGCTTAAACAAGTTAGATTTGTTCTGGAAAAAAATCCCTATTTTCTTCATGATTTTTTTTTTCATTTCAACGTCGTCTCAATATTATTCTTTACCATATTCTCTCAAACTGTTCACAGCGCCATATTTAATAGCAATTCTATGGTTTTGAAGCATGGATTCATTTTACTCGCTGTCCAAAAACTGTGATTAGAAATACAATACTGCACAAAAAATACTAATAATTTTTTTATAGTGTGTGCGGATTTTTCTTGATTTTTTTTCTGCAAGCGGTCAAGGCATTAATTGACCATCGCACTTATTTTGATCATTTAAGTTGCTATTTTATACAATTTTGTTGAAGAATATTAATCAGAACCAAGATCAGAACAATTTTCGATAAATTTATTGAAAATTTCCCGTTTCCCGGGAATTTGGAACCCAAGGAAATTGGACGCTGTATTTGAAAATCAAGATTTTCTTCAACTCAGTTTAATGTTGATTAATTTCAACAATAATTTAGTTGAATCAAACCTCGTGCAGGCGCGTTGCTTTCAACTCTGCAATGCCTCATATTTAAATTAGAACTAGAATTCGTATTATGTTTTAAAAATAACAGAGTATCAAAAAATTTACATAATGATATGCTATAACTTTCATTACAATGCTGTTCGTCTTTTGCTTTTTGCTTCAAGAACGATGTGTGAAATTCAAAGTAGTTTAACCCTCTACTGCCCAACTTTTTTTTCATTTTTTTTAATTTTCTTGTGTTTAGGAAGTCATTTTAAGCAACTTTTGTTCTGCAAAAAACTTTACCTCTCTTATTTTATTTTTAGTATTTTAATTTGCATATAACTTGTTTGGTTTATGTTTGTTTTTAGTAGTATTTGGTCTATTCTACCACCGCTTATTATTACATTTTTCATGTTTTTGTCATTTTCTGCTATAAAATGGCACCATTATCATTCAAATTGTAAAAAATGCGTAGAGGCATAGTCCAGGACACTACAAAAAATACTGCATACTTATTTTTACTTAAAACATAGGAAATGCTAGCAAAAAACACAGCCAAAGTTGACCCCTAAAAAATGGCATTTTCAAAAACATTGGCAAAGTCACATAAAACAAGTCAAAATTCGAACCCCTAAAATTTTCTAAAATGTTAAGAGTTCTTCTTTTCAATGATCAAAATTTAGGTGAAAAAATTCATAAAAAAAAATCATTAGTTTTTGTTTGCTCGATTTGATTCATTTTATGATGCAAAGAAACTTTGAGAAACTTGATGATTCATAGAACTATGTTTTCTTATTTTATTTTGAATACTGGGTCACTACCAAAATTCCCACAACATTGCCCAAAAAAGCCCAATTCGTAATCGCCAGCAATAATTTCCTTTCGTGACATAATATCTGTTACATCCAACTGCTGGGCAGGCCCAATCATGTCCATACTGAGACCCCATTGCTGGCCCCGCAGCACCCTAACCCACTTGTTTGGTGAAAACAAAAACAACAAAAACGGAAGCACAACCACTTTGCAAACACGCCATGAATTACCGACCGATGCTTGTTGTGCTTTCAGTCGAGATTACGTGCGATTTTTCTTTTGCATCGATTTGATTTTCCCTTTCTTCGGGCAAGTCATCGGACAAAATGGAAAACCAACCAACTGTTAAATCAGTTACAAATCGTTGGCGGTGCACGCTGTTGGCGCATGTAGTTTTTCATTTTATTAAGTTAAGTGTTAACTTGTGGTGGAATGGTTATTAAGGCAAGAGATGATAACACCTTCCCTGCAGTGAAATTGATAACTAAAGAAAGGGAAGTATTTACAGTCACTGATCGTTGCACGTCTTTTTAGTGTAAGATCAACGACAGTTTGGGAAAGACAGCCCTCGTTGAAAGGTAAAATGAATATTAATAGTTTGACAATGGCATTGGTAGTTGGAGTACTGATCATTTGTACCGTTGATGGTCAATTGCTAAATAATGGTAAGTTAACCGATCTTTTCAGATGATCGATCCCCAAACCATGTTGTTCTTTCCCAGGGAGATCTTCAAGCTTCAAACATCTCACCGGAGTTCAATCAACTTCAACCCAATTGCCGCGGACCCCAATAGCTGCGAAAATTACCGCAAAGGTGGCCAGCAACATCGGCGCTGATTCGATGCAATATCGCCATTACAAACGACCCCACGAAGACGACGCAGATGATGATGATCAATATCGTGATCGTGATTATGACAGCAGCAGCAGCAGTGATGCCAGGAAGCTACCCACTGGGGTCAGTGGGCCGGTGCATACTTACATCAAGACGGACAAAAATGCCAACTTCAAATGGGGCGTAAGGCACTTTGCTGGGCGGCGGTACCGGGGATGAAAGAAGCAGGCGAGGTCAACGGTTGATGAAGAGCTGACCGTCGAGGTTCGCACACTTTGTGGAATCACCGCTGCTGGGTTGTTTATTGTGGCGATTATTATTAATGAACAGCTTTTAGCAATATATACATAACAGCGCCGAAGAGTGTATAATATAGGCAGCTTTTGCTTCCTAGAGTGAATCCGCCAGTTTTCGAATAAAGTTGAGGGCTTAAAGTTCAGTGCATGCCATTCGGCAGCATGCCAACATTAAGTTAAACTACCCTAATAAACTGATTTAAGTCGCACCGCTGCTCACCCATAGGCATGCAAACTTATAGCCAATATGTATTTCCACTGATTTAGTTTGTTTTCTTAGGAAGTTAGTTTGTCCAAAGAGAGGAAACTATAAAGCTTAAGCTTATTGTGGCTAGTTTGGAGTGGGAATAATTAACTGCATCCGAAACAATCCTGTTTTTTTGTTTGTTTTGTGAGTTTGCAAATTAGCAATATTTCCTGAATGAAAAAAAGATCTTTCAAAAATCTTAAATAATGAAAAACAACGTTTGGCTCGCTGACAACATTATCGGCCTTGAAAAAAAAAACGATCTAGGACTATTCCATTGCAGAAAAAATGATTTTCAGCTGTTCAAACAAGACCTGTTTCTTCAAATGTTGTACGTAAATTCACCAAACCAGACTTGTGGAGTGAAATCAATTTCATTCCCTATATCCAATATCGATTAACAGTTAAAACTTATGTTCAGTTGAAGAGTAACGCTCGGATGTAGCAGGCATCACCCAAAAAATGGTGCACCGTTCGATACTGTGCTGCCTGGTTGTGGCTCTGGTTCACCTGGGCCAGTGTTCTCGTATAGTGCCACCGCTGTACCGTTACGATGACTACTTCCAGTGCCAACGCAAGTCCCAATCCGGAGTGTTCTGTTTCGTCAAGGTGGTCCTCAGCGAGCAGCGACAGTCGTTTGTAAGTAATTTAACTGATCACAGCAATGTTAGAAGGTCATTGTGAGATCTTCAATTAGCAGGATTCTCCAAGGCTCGATACAAGTTTTCGTCATGATCTGCTGGATTGGGGAGTTTGCGTTTCGGACTGTCAACGGGAGCTGGCGGACATGTCTACAGAGCAGCGTCAACGGCTGTTTCTGCCCAAATTTCAAATTAATTTCAAGGTAGGTTGTAAATGGGTCACTCTACGCCAACTAATACAGCAGTTGCCCCGACCCCTCATCGATTTGCGTGAAACTTTGTCCTAAGGGGTAGCTTTTGTCCCTGATCACGAATCCGAGGTCCGTTTTTTTATATTTCGTGACGGAGGGGCGGTACGACCCCTTCAATTTTTGAACATGCGAAAAAAGAGATGTCTTTCAATAATTTGCAGCCTGAAATCGTGATGAGATGGAAATTTGGTGCCATGGGTCTTTTATGTAAAATTAGACGCCCGATTTGATGACGTATTCAGAATTTCGAAAAAACTTATTTTTCATCAAAAATAAAACACTAAAAAAGTTATAAAAACTCTGCCATTTTCGTTACTAGTAAACAAATTTGAAACATGTCATTTGTAAGGAATTATAGTATTTTTCAAATCTCTTTTAACCCAGAAGGGTCGTTTTTTAATTTTGTAAAAAAAATCATTTTAAAATTTCGTGTTTTTTCTAACTTTGCAGGGTTTTTTTTTAGAGTGTAACAATGTTCTACAAAATTATATAGCAGACAATTACAAAAATTTTGATATGTTAACATAAGGGGTTTGCTTATAAACATCACGAGTTATCGCGATTTTACGATTTTTTTTTTTGAAAAAAGGTTGGTCGTTGTCGATCATGGCCGTTCATCGCCACCCGCGATAGACACGGACGACGAAACAAAGAGAAACGCAAAAAGTAACTTTTTCAAAACTTTTTTTTTCGTAAAATCGCGATAACTCGTGATGTTTATAAGCAAACCCCTTATGTTTATATATCAAATTTTTTGTTACTTTGTCTACCATTGCACAGTGGTCCGAAACCGAAATCTAGCGTGACAAAATTGATAGCGGCCACACGTTAAGATTTAGAGCTTTGGTGTCTTCGGGACAATTGATCAGGGTCAATAATGGCATCTTTTGGTATGGTGGACATTAGGGTGGTCCAAATTTTAGGGTGGTTCAGAATTTTTATTTTGGCGGGATGACGAGATAGCGCTTTGGTGTCTTCCGAAAAGTTGTAGGTAACACCATTCTGAGCAACTTTGCTGAAGGGCTTAAAGCTCTATCTTCAAACGGGAAGTTTCTAGAGCCATTTTTGTAATTTAGGTTGAGGTGTTTATGAAAAAATGAGTTTTTTGAATTTATCAACTCAGGCTTGTGTCGTAGCGAGTTGGTGTCTTCTAGACATTTGAAGTGCTTATTAAAACACACATTTATCTTCCATGAGAGCAAAAATCGGACCTTTTAAACAAAAGTTATAGCCAAAATACGACGAAAAAGACGCCATTTTGAAATGTGAATAACTCGAAAAGTTGGTGGAGTTTGACCTCGCTCTTAGAAGCATCTGAAAGTACACATTCTAGAGTACATTTGCTGAAAATATCTCGGAGGTCTTTTTTGTTTAACTCATTTAATCTCAATTTGAAAATGAGCATTTTTAAATCGTTTTTTGCCCATAACTTTTGATAGAATTGACCAAAATTCGATTTCCATGAACAAAAATGTTCATTTTGACAAGCTCTACAATTGTCTAGAAGGGCTCAAAAATGTACAAAATGATCTAGTGGTCGTAAAAGAAGAAACAAGTTTTTACTGAAATATTTCAGGAATCAACAAAATAATTAAATTTATTCCTGAAATATTTCAGTAAAAACTTGTTTCTTCTTTTACAACCACTTGTGGTTGCAGTTGCATGCGGATCATTTTGTGCATTTTTGAGCCCTTCTAGACAATTGTAGAGCTTGTCAAAATGAACATTTTTGTTCTTGAAAAACAAATTTTGGCCAATTCTATCAAAAGTTATGGGCAAAAAACGATTTTAAAATGCTCATTTTCAAATTGAGATTAAATGAGTTAAACAAAAAAGACCTCCGAGATATTTTCAGCAAATGTACTCTAGAATGTGTACTTTCAGATGCTTCTAAGAGCGAGGTCAAACTCCACCACCTTTTCGAGTTATTCACATTTCAAAATGGCGTCTTTTTCGTCATATTTTGGCTATAACTTTTGTTTAAAAGGTCCGATTTTCGCTCTCATGGAAGATAAATGTGTGTTTTGATAAGCTCTTCAAATGTCTAGAAGACACCAACTCACTACAACATAAGCCTGAGTTGATAAATTCAAAAAACTCATTTTTTCATAAACACCTCAACCTAAATTACAAAAATGGCTCTAGAAACTTCCCGTTTGAAGATAGAGCTTTGTGCCCTTCAGCAAAGTTGCTCAGAATGGTGTTACCTACAACTTTTCTGAAGACACCAAAGCGCTATCTCGTCATCCCGCCAAAATAAAAATTCTGAACCACCCTAAAATTTGGACCACCCTAATGTCCACCATACCAAAAGATGCCATTATTGACCCTGATCATTTGTCCCGAAGACACCAAAGCTCTAAATCTTAACGTGTGGCCGCTATCAATTTTGTCACGCTAGATTTCGGTTTCGTACCACTGTGCATTGTTACATTCTTAAAAATAACCCTGCATAGTTAGAAAAAACACGAACATTTTAAAATGAAACATTTTGTTATCCTCCGTGTAAGCACGAGAGCAAGCAGCAGTCATGTGCTCAGTGCTCCATCGTTTTTTCGATTTTTTTCGCCGTAAATTACCGTGATTACCCGCGAGTTTTCTCCTGCAGCATGCCAAAAGCCGGCCGTGGCCGTGGCAGTTCGAGTGCGGCCTCGAAAACCCCGCGAAGTTCGTCTACCGGCCGTGTGCAAAAAGGTAAACAAACCAACGCCGTGTCGACCGCCATCGCGCAGGGGAGCGTGAGCGCAGAAGGCATCGACAAAAAGTATCTTCATCCCGGATATGTCCCGAGATCACCAGTGCGAACTCGTTCAGGTACTTCCGGTGCCATGACCAACACGTCAACATCCACCAACATTCCCATCAGGAACGAGTTCCAGATGCTGAGCGACGACGAAGAAAATTCTCCAAAGGAATGTAGACCACCTCCAATTTTTGTTTTGGACACGTTGGTGGACGATATTGACGAGTTGCTGGAAGGCCTCGGATATTGTCTGAAAATCGGTAAGTCGTCAGTGCAAGTCTACACATTTGACAACAAGAACTTCGACCTGGTTGTGGAGAAATTGAAGAGTAAAAACTTCAAGTTCTACACATTCGACCCCGTGCAGAAGACAGCCGTTAAGGTCGTCTTGCAGGGGTACCAAGACCGCCCGATCTCCGACCTCAAGAAGGACCTCTCGGGTGCTGGAATAACGCCGCGTGACATAAAAGTCCTCTCGCGGAAGACAACAGTCACAGGTACACACACACTGTACCTGTTGTACTTCGATCGCGGCACCGTCAAAATTCAAGACCTGCGGCGAACTAAGGCGTTGGACTGGCAGTAAACTGGCAGTTCTACTCAAAGAACCCGTCGGACGCAGCACAATGCCACCGTTGCCAGAAATTCGACCACGGCTCGCGGAACTGCAACCTCCCGCCCCGCTGTGTGAAGTGCGGTGAAACACACCTCTCTGAGGCGTGTGCACTGCCGTGCAAGGCGGACCTGGGGGACAAGGCAGAGCAAACCAAGGCGCGCATCAAGTGCGCCAACTGTGGAGGTAACCATACCAGCAACTACCGTGGATGCAGCGCACGGAAAAATTACCTCGAGGAGCAGGTAAAGAGGAAGAAGATAGCAGCAGTGTCCCACCCTCCTCAG
The DNA here is from genome assembly GCF_016801865.2 of Culex pipiens pallens. NCBI lineage: Eukaryota > Metazoa > Arthropoda > Insecta > Diptera > Culicidae > Culex > Culex pipiens. The sequence goes on along the minus strand of NC_068939.1, from coordinate 37,441,916 downwards.
CGAAGTACGAGCGTAACCGTGCCGGCTGCTGGGCAGCGTACGGTTCCCGCGGACAACTCAGCATTCCTCCCTGGTTGGGGGCGATCGTTTGCCAGCGTGGTTGCTGCCGGTAGCGGCCATGCAGCCCAGCAAGAAGTCACCGGCGAAGATCTCTTCACCCTGCCAGAGTTCTTTGCACTCGCGGGGGAGATGATGTCGAGGTTTCGGACCTGCCGTAACAAGGCGGAGCAATTTCTAGCTCTTGGGGAGCTGATGATCAAGCACATCTACAAAGGATAAAATACTGTGATTTAGTTATAAGCTTTTTCTCTTTCTTTCCCCTTTCCTTTGCAATTTTAGGAAGTTTTTTTTTTAATTTTTCTTGCTCTTGTTAGTGCCATAGATATAGAAATAATTGTTCCAAAATGGACTATGATGCAACACACAGCTGAAAGGAACTCCAAAACTCTGTCATGAATTGCAAAAGAACTGATTGTATCTTGATTATTCACCAATAAAACCAAATTGAAAATTAAAAAAATTGAATCATTTTGTTCTAAATGAAAATTGACCCTTCTGATTTAATGTAGATTCGAAAAGCAAATTAAATTTCACTTAAAATGACATGTTCCAATTTGTTTACAGTTGAGTTACGGAAAATGGCTGAGTTTTTGAAACTTTTTACGCCATCAAATCGGGCGTCCAATTTTACATAAAAGTCCATTTGACACCAAATTTCTATCTCATTACCTTTTCAGGCTGCAAATGATTGAAAAACACGTCTTTTTCGCATGTTCAAAAATGGAAGGGGTTGTACCGCCCCTCCGTCACGAGATATCGAAAAACGGACCTCGGATTCGTGATCAGGGACAAAAGTTACCCATAAGGACAAAGTTGCACGCAAATCGTGTGAGTTGGTAGAGAATTACCCAAATAAAAATGTAAATATAAAAAAATCAACGATAAAAAAAACTTTTTACCCATTCAGTACATACTCCCAGCAGATCACTGGGGTACGTACGTGGAGAACTTCAAACTACGCTACGGTACGCTGATCAACGTATGTGTAAACAATCGTCTGGAGCATGAGTACAACATCAGCAAGCTTGCGTACTCAGAGATTGAGTACTGCACCACTCGAGACGAATTGGATTTGCGCCATAGGAAAACTTCGGGACTAGTGACCGTCGCGTTCTACGCAACAGTTCTGATGCTGATCGGTTTAACCGCGGTGGGCAACGTGGTCGATTTGATTGGCGGTGATCGAACAAGAGGTTACTAATAGGTAGATTTCGTCGGAAACCAAAGTATAGCTTGAAACCTTTTTTTCAGAGCACATCATCGTGTCATCGTTCTCGATTCGACGCAACTGGGCACGATTGACGGATCAGCCCAAAAGTATGCTATACCGGGACTTTGGTTACATCGACGGACTACGGGTGTGTGCAAATTTCTACCTGATGATCGTACACATTATATTAGTTACCGCGGTGATTCCTGTTGGAAATCCGGAATACAGTGAAACTATACTGAAGACTCCACTGATGATCGACTTAATTACTTTATCTCCAACTGGGGCACAGCTATTCTTCGTCATAGGCGGGTTGCTTTTGGCCGTTACAGTACTACAGGACATGAGTCAGAAACCGCACCTTCAGAATGGATACTTCCGAACAAAGATACGCTCAAGGTTAATTCGAATTGTTCCGGTATACTTTTTCTGCTTGTTGGTTACCTTGATGGGCGATGAGTTGCCAGGAGTACAGCTGGGTCCTGTGGGGTACAAATCACTCATTCAAGAGCAAGGACGATGTCGGAAGAAGTGGTGGGCTAGTGTGCTGTTTGTGAACAATTTTGCAGTATTTGGTAAGGAACGATGCAACATCCATGGTTGGTATTTGTCAGCCGATTTCCAGCTGTTTTCAGCATCTCTTTTGCTACTTTTGGCACTGGGAAAGTATCCAAAAAGGGCAAAAGCTGTACTTTGGACTTGTGCGATAGTCGCTTTGACCATTCCCATTGTTATCAGCTACTATCTAGGGCTGGGTTCAGCCGCACCGGTCAGCTTAAGGTTAGTTTACCGGTAAGGAATGTTTTCAGTTGACTATTATTTGAATTATTCCAGTGATGCTCAATACGAGTTCATGCACCAGCCATGGTTTAATCATGTTTACACACCGAGTTACACAAACATGAACAGCTACTTGGCTGGAATGATCGTTGGATATCTGTACCACCACACCAAGTACCACAGGCTTAATCTGGACAATTCTATGGTGACTATTATTTTTCTGCTTGAATGATTAAAATTTACGCTATCCATTTGTTCCAGTTGTTTGGCGTAATCAAAAAGCTGTGTGTGCCTATTCTAGCAGCAGCTTACCTTCCAACGTTTCTCTTCTATCAGTACGAAATCCCTCGCTCTTCTTGGTTGACGGTACTGCATAACATCTTGTACCAGAACGCCGCAGTAATCGCACAGTCAGTGTGCTTCATCGAGTGCTTCCGGAATCCATCAGGAAAAATCCGTGCCTTCCTCAGTTCCCCAGCAATGACCAGCCTGGGCAAGCTGGTGTACTGTGTGTACGTGTTGCACTTTATCGTATTGCGACTCATCGTGAACCAGTTTACACCGGAATACACACTAAACTTTGTGAACGTACCGTGGATTGCGGTTGGTGTAACAATTCTCTCATATCTTGTTGGACTGGTAGGTTATTTTATTATCGAACAACCGCTTGGTATGCTTCTAAAGCACATGTGGGATGGTGGTCGAAAAAAGATTAAAATTTTTTGAAGGCATTTTGCTTTTCTACACACCTTTGTCCTGAACACAAGTACAAAAGCACATATAAGAACATAGGTGGTTCAAACAAGAAATAAGCAAAAGCGTTCCAACAGCAAAAAAAAATTATAAAAAATAGCTCAAAATCCAGTATAATCAAACAGTTACGATACTAGCCGCCCGAAGAATTCAGCGACGTCATCAATATTGCCAGAACTGGGCCATCCATACCACGAACAACGAAAGTTATACGGTCAGCAAAATCTCTGTACCTCAGGTGTGGGAACTTCATTCATAGAAATATCCCTACCTTAAATTGGACCTTTCGTAACACTCTTTATCAAGCGAAAAATGATGCCTGAATTATTTATTACGATCAGATGTTTGATAATAAAATAATGTTTTATCGGTAAAATAAAACAACTATTTTCAAATAAAAAAAATGATGACACATAAATAATATCACAGCTCTTCAACAAAAAAGTTAAGTTTCTTGTAAGGTATTATAAGTACACAGACAAAAATAATTCTGAATGTTCCTGATGATTACAAGAAAACCCCTTTTGTTTGAATATCAACATTTATGTTATTGTCTGCTCTACAACTTGCAGAACATTGTTACACTCTAAAAAATTACCTTGCAAAGTTAGAAAAAACATGAAATCTTAAAATTATTTTTTTTAATGAAAAAATTACCCTTCTGGGTTTATGTAGATTTCTAAAAGAACAATAGTTTCCCTCTTAACGTGAAGACTTCCATCATTGTCATGATTTTTCGTTCAAAGATATAAATTTTGCGTCGCTTTCAATATTTTGACAAAATTCCTTTAACAAGTTGTTTAGAATAGTGCCCTACACATGCTGATACTTTTTGGTAACGATTATCCCATTCCTTGTAAAGTTATGGAAATCGTCATTAATCAATGATTGCCAACTAGGACGTCAATGATTGTACCACAAAATTATATAAATTTTTAAACGCATTTGATTTAGATCGAAAATTCTTTCAGTGGCTTGAAGAACTCAACACCCGGCACATGCTGATTCCTTTTGGTGCTGAAATTCGTTAAATTGAATTCAATGCGGAATATTTTATATGTACTCGTTTATCTCGACTGGGACAGTTAATATGGCTGTTTTCGGCTTAGCAGTCGTAAATAATCAATCAAAAACGATCCGTTTTTGTTCTACTTCCGAGGTTTCGATGTTTTTTACATCATCTTCAGGGATTCTACAAAAACATTAAACATTATGTTTCTATGTTTAATGTTTTTGTAGAATCCCTGAAGATGATGTCAAATACATCGAAACGTCGGAAGTAGAACAAAAACGGATCGTTTTTGATTAATTATTTACGACTGCTAAGCCGAAAACAGCCAAATGAATATTTTATAGTGACGATCAATTTTCTTCGAAAATGATCAACGCCTTTAAATGTCGTGTTCCAAAACACAGTTGAGTATCAAAAAATGGCAGAGTTTTTTACTCTCTGAAAAATAACCCTGCAAAGTTAGAAAAAACACGAAAATTTAAAATGAAATTTTGTGTTCTTAATGAAAAAATTACCCTTCTCGGTTAGTGTAGATTCGAAAGGTACATTAAATTTCCTTTAAAATTACATGTTCCAATTTTTTTTTACAGTTGAGTAACGGAAAATGGCGGAGTTTTTTTAAACAGTGTTTTTTCGATGAAAAATACGTTTTTTCGGAATTTTGAGTACGTCATCAAATCTGGCGTCCAATTTTACATAAAATTCTCTCTGACACCAAATTTCTATCTCATCACCGTTTCAGGCTGCAAATTATTGAAAAACATATCTTTTTCGCAGGTTCAAAAATGAAAGGGGTCGTACCGCCCCCCGAGCAGACGGAAATAACTTGGGAATAACATTTTTTGATATTGGGAATAACATTTTTTGATATTTGAAAAAAAAAAAAATCACCTCCGTGTACGCACGAGTGCAAGCAGCAGTCAAGTGCTCAGTGCTCCATCGTTTTTTCGAAATTTTTCGCCGTAATTTACCGTGATTCGCCGCGAGTTTGCTCCAACAGCATGCCAAGGGCCGGCCGTGGCCGTGGCAGTTCGAGTGCGGCCTCGAAAAACCCGCGAAGTTCGTCTACCGGCCGTGTGCAAAAAGGTAAACAAACCAACGCCGCGTCGTCCGCCATCGCGCCGGGGAGTGTGTGCGCCAAAGGATTTGACCCCAAGTTATTACACCCTAATTACCGTGTCCAGGGCCGCAGCCCTATAAGGCTCCGTTCAGCTACTTCCGGCAATCCGTCGACCGATGGCGCTTCAACATCCGCCAACATTCCCACCAGTAACAAGTTCGCGAGACTGAGTGACGAAGAAAGCAGCTACAACAACACCGACGGTAGCACTACCGACGACGACGACGACCATGGTCGTGCACGGAAGAAAGTGATTTCGCCAAAAAAAGTAATTACTCCAAAGGAACGACGACCACCACCAATTTTCGTTTTGGACACGTTGGCGGACGATGTTGACGAGCAGCTGGAAGGCCTCGTGTACTGCCTCAAAATAGGTAAATCGTCAGTGCAAGTGTTCACATTTGACCAAAAGAACTTCGACCTGGTTGTGGAGAAATTGAAGCGTAAAAGCTTCAAGTTCTACACATTCGACCCCGTGCAGAAGACAGCTGTTAAGGTCGTCTTGCAGGGGTATCAAGACCGCCCGATCTCCGTCCTCAAGGAGCACCTCTCGGGTGTCGGAATAACGCCGCGAGACATAAAAGTCCTCTCGCGGAAGACAACCGTCACAGGTACACACACACTGTACCTGTTGTACTTCGACCGCAGCACCGTCAAAATTCAAGACCTGCGGCGGACTAAGGCGTTGGACGGTTTTTGGGTAAACTGGCGGTTTTACTCCAAAAATCCGACGGACGCAGCGCAATGTCACCGTTGCCAGAAATTCGGCCACGGCTCGCGGAACTGCAACCTCCAGCCCCGCTGCGTGAAGTGCGGTGAGTCACACCTCTCGGAGGTGTGCGCACTGCCACGAAAGGCGGACTTGGGGGAAAACGCAGAACAAACAAAGCCGCGCGTAAAGTGCGCGAACTGCGGCGGTAACCATACCGGTAATTACCGCGGATGCGTCGCGCGCAAGTCCTACCTCGAGGAGCAGGAAAAGAGGAAGAAGAAAGCAGCAGCGTCCCACCCTCCTCAGCGAAGTACGAGCGCAGCCGTTCCTGCAGCTGGCCAGCGTACGGTTCCAGCGGACAACCCAGCGTTCCCTCCTGGATGGGGGCGGTCGTTTGCAAGCGTGGTCGCTGCCGGTAGCGGCAATGCGGCCCAGCAAGAAGTCACCGGGGAAGATCTCTTTACCCTGCCGGAGTTCTTTGCTCTCGCGGGGGAGATGATGACGCGGTTTCGGAGCTGCCGTAACAAGGCGGAGCAATTTTTAGCCCTCGGGGAATTAATGATTAAGCACATCTATAAAGGATAAAAAATTGTGATCTAGTTTTAAGCTTTCTCTATTTCTATCCCCTTTTCCTAGCAAGTTTAGTAAGTTTTTTTTTCTTAATTTTTCTTACTCTTGGCAACACCTTTATTTACAAGCAATAACTGTTCCAAAATGGATTATGATGTAACACACAGCTGAAAGGAACTCCAAAACTCTGTTTTGTACCTCAAAAGAACTTATTGTATCTGATTATTCACCAATAAAACCGAATTTGAATTTGAATTTGATATTTGAAAATAATAGGCCAATAACATTTTACGTTATTTATAACAACATTTGTTATTGGGTTGTTATTGTAATAACAGACTAATAACACTGACGAACTGACGTGCCACCCCATACATATTTTGGAGAAAATTCTGTCCGCAAATTCTGCAGCGAACACCAACTCCATCTACCTCCACGCTCGCTAAACTAATCCTCTCTCGCACACGTGTTTTTGATATTGCAAACACGCTTCAATTTGTAATCTGCGTGGGTTAAAAAAAATCTGCGCTCAGAGCGATTTTGAAGTGCGCTGTTCGATTCGGCGAAAGTGTGTGTCAATTTATGCTGACTTCAACAATACATTGCATGTAAACATTGGAGCTTTCAAATAGAGGGAAGAGAGGAAATTCGTTTGACTTTGACGTTCACTGGAAGCAACAACGCCAATCAAGAAGAAGACAATCGTGGTCAAAAGTGGCTTGCTCGTGGCACGTCAGTTCGTCAGTGCTAATAACATGTTTAGTTATTCTTCGAACAAATCTTTGTTATTATTTTTTGTTATTTTAACAACTAATCCGATCATCCCAATAACAGTTGGAGGTATTCTTCCATAACAAAAAATGTTATTCCAAAGTTGTTTTGGCTTTCAATCAATATCAGACCAATAACAAATTTTGTTATGATAACAAAAAGCAAAGCAATCCACTTTAACGACCCCCGGGTCTTTTGTGGGCTCTGTTGCAAGTTTCTGCTCATTTCTACCCGGACAGACGGTAATAACAAAATTCATGCCATTTCAATAACAAATACTGTTAAAATAACAAAAAGTGTTATGGAATATTCTTGCAAAATCCATTTTTGCATAAGAGTTTAATAACAGTTTATGTTATCATAACACAATTTGTTATTGGTCTGATATTGGTTGAAAGCCAAAACAACTTTGGAATAACATTTTTTGTTATGGAAGAATACCGCCAACTGTTATTGGGATGATCGGATTAGTTGTTAAAATAACAAAAAATAATAACAAAGATTTGTTCGAAGAATAACTAAACATGTTATTAGTATGTTATTACAATAACAATCCAATAACAAAAAAATGATAACGGCAAATAACAAAACTTGTTATAAATAACACAAAATGTTATTGGCTTAGTATTTTCAAATATCAAAAAATGTTATTCCCTCGTTATTTCCGTCTGCTCGGGTAGGCGTCCGAAGGTTATGTGTGGTGAGTCACTCAAAACCTCTTTTACGCTAAAGGACCGACGTTTTACTTCCCCATCCGATAGAAGGCGTGGTCAGGCAAATCTCGTCTCGAAAAATGCCACCGGGTCCGTCTGGGATTGAACCCAGGCCATACTGGGGTTTGGAGGCTACCACGCTAACCACTAAACCACCGGACCCGGCTGTTATTAAACTCTTATGCAAAAATGGATTTCTGAAGAATATTCCATAACACATTTTGTTATTTTAACAGTTTTTGTTATTGAAATGGCATGAATGTTGTTATTACCGTCTGCGCGGGACCTCCGTCACGAGATATCCAAAAACGGACCTCAGATTCGTGATCAGGGACAAAAGTTACCCCTTAGGACAAAGTTTCAAATCGAAGAGGGGTCGGGGCAACTTTTCCCGATTTCGTGTGAGTTGGTAGAGAATTACCTAATGGGTAAACTTTAAAAACAAAACGTTCTCGATTTTTTTGAGGCCAAATAATATTTAAATATCGAAGGAAAAAAGACAACAATGAAAGTGAAAAAATATTGTGTAAATTATTATTTTCACAATATTGCCCAATGCTAACAAACGTTGCATTTTTGAAAGAATAAATTAATTCATGAATTTAAAACGCCAATTCCAACCAACGACTTTTAACAAGCACCCGAACCAGTCCAAATCGTGCCGCTCTCCTTCACCGGTCGGATTAAAGCGGGGCTCTCCGCTCGCACGCAAAGGGGTCAAGATCATTAAAGAGCTGCAGAGTGCACGCAGTCGAAATTCTCACCGAAAATTCCGTTGCTCTCGGCAAAATACGGTTGACAGTTACGTCACGCACCGGCAAAACTAGCCCTTTCGTCCAAATCATTAGAGTCTGTCGCCGAGGATTTAATTTTCGTAATATGCAAATGAGGTCGTCCATCCGGCAATAAAGACCATTTGCCACGTTTGAGGAATATTTCCCACGATTCCCTCGAATGTTGTCCTTCTTCCGGACACACAGGACCTTCTTAATTGTCCTGCAGCAAGGATGTGAATTTCTCAAGAAGAAAAAAAACCGACTGCCGTCCAAAACTAGCCAGTCCAGTTTTCCACCCCACTGGATTTTTTTCCTCCCAACCACCCAAAAGACCGGTTTGGACATCGTCCTCCTGGACGGGACTACTCGGCGATGGGACAGGACATTCCGGCAAAAGGGTTGCCGTGTGAAGCGAAGGGTGAATGAAAAGGTCATCAACGAATTTGCTGCGTCGTCGTCGTCCTGGGTCCTTGTGCTGCCAGGATGAAGGATTAAGGATGCGGCGGATATGTTGCCGATGCTTGGGCGAGGGGAAGCAAACATTTGTTTTGATTTTATTATCTCTTGTAAGGTTGGACGGGATTTTTTTTTGGCTTCCAGGTACGCAGTGTAGAAAACAGGTTTTCTGATGACCGCATATCAACTCAACAAGAAGCAGTGGTCTAATTAGATCTGTATTACAGTGTCATCCCGTTTTGGCTACAAAAATTACTGATGAATGATGTTTCTTCTAAATTGTTGATCGAAAAACATTTCAAGTTTTTACACAATAATAAAAAATGTTAAAAATGACGTTGATTTTTGTTTAAAAAATCGTGTTGCCATAAACAGGATCACACTGTGTTTAAATGTATCCCATTTTAAACTTTTAATTGTATCTCCAATTTAAGTCATGCTTGTCAAATTTATGTTGTCCGAACAAAATTCGAACGATTAAAAATAATGAATCTTTCAATATTCATAATCATCTATTTTTCAAGCAAATCAAGTTAAAAAAACAAAGATCAGAAGAAATTTTCAGTTTTCTCAATAAATTAAATTTGAAACTTTCCGAAATTAAAAAATATAGAAATTTAAATTACACGCCGTAGATTCAAGATTTGAATGAAAAAAGTGTTCCGAATGCTTATTACACCTGGTTTCTTGTCTTGCAATCATCAGTGTTCAAAATATCTTATTAACTATGAAAAAAAAAAAATCCCGAAAGAAAACTATATAGTACATTCGATTTTTACAAGGATTCATTTTTTTTTTATACAAACTCAAGCATTATAAAAATCAAGCAAAACAATGTTAATGGGCCAATGCCAAAGTGTAAACAAAGAGTCTACCCTGCTCTTTTCTAATGTAAACATCCACTGACATGAGCAGGATAGACTCTTTCCCAAGCAACATTTTTTTCCAGGAGTTCTACAAGAGCTCTTCAAGATAGCTACAGCATAGCAGTTTGGACCGCGGTAAGATAAAACTCTCTTCAAGTACTCTTCGAAACTCCTGAAGAAGTTTTGAAGAGAATTTTATCCTACCGCGGTCCAAACTGCTATGCTGTAGCTATCTTGAAGAGCTCTTGTAGAACTCCTGGAAAAAATGTTACTTGGGTTTGTTTACAAACTCGCATTGGCCAATTTACATTATTTTGCTTGAAGTGCATTTTTGATTGATTTCAGCTGATTGCACGTCTAATTCCATTGAAATTTTGAAGTCTTTTGAAGTTGAAGATTTTTCGGGGATATTTCAAAGAGTAAGAGTGTATTTAATTTTGAAGTTCAACTATTTGAAACCATTTATCTGATATTCAGTTTTTTTTTTCGCTTCACAAAAATCAACCAAAGATTTTTAGAGTACCGTAAACCGGGGTGACTTTGATAGGATTTCAATTTATTTTTGCAATATTTCCCAACTTGAAAGGTTTTTCTAAAGATTATTATTTTTTAAAACATGTACTAAGGCAGGCCACACATAGTCCATGCACTATTTCTGAAAAAAGTTTTTTCTAAAATGTTTAGAAAAATAGTTACGTTAAAAATTCTCATTTTAAATTCCGGGGTGACTTTGATAGTCATAGTTTTGCCTTCCTCACTTTACTGAGGAAAGGCTATAAAATCACTCGAAAAATGAACTTCTTAATTCGAACCCTTAGACCCACCTTCACGTATACATATCGACAAATTCTGAGCAAATGTCTATGTGTGTGTGTGTGTGTGTGTGTAGGGATGTGGGTCTGTGCACCAAAAAATATGCACTCGATTATCTCAGCACTGGCTTAACCGATTTGGACCGTTTTGGTCTCATTCGATTCGTCTTAGGGTCCCATAAGTCCCTATTGAAAATTATGAAGTTTAGTAAAGTACTTCAAAAGTTATGCTAAAAAAACGATTTTGACTAGTCCGATTTTGACGAAGTCCGAAAGATTGTAAAAAGGGTGGTTTTTGTAAGAAAACCTGGCATATTATACATTTTCTGAAAGGTGTTTAAAAGACCTTTCTAACGAGTCCAAAACATTGAAGATTTGACAACCCTACCAAAAGTTATAAGCACTTAAGTGTTTTTTATACACTTGTCAGAAGCCGGATCTCAGATATTTGGATGAAAACGTTGGCCGGATCTGTCTTGCAACCTTTCGATGGATGGGTAGTGAAATAGATGTTCCGCTGAAAAATCTAGATGATGATTTTTTTAGATTCCTCTTACCGATCTTTCGGGCTCGAGAGAGGAGAGCCAAGGTCTCTTCCGATTTTTTCTCTTGACGAGTTTCAAAACATTTTCTTTTGATGATGTTTCTTCCATCGCTGGTTGGATTGAATTAACTAAAATTATGTTCCTTCATTTTTTTCAATACATTTTTAAAACATTGCACAGTGGTCCAGATCGCAAAATTAAGTGGAAAATGGATTTTCCGAAAAATGGTGAAGTTTTGGAGCTTTGATGTCTTTAGAAGAGTTGTTGCAAATGGAAAGGGGCAACTTTTGGTTTGGTTGAAAATAAGGATGGTTCACGATTAGGGTGATTTTGAAAATCTAACTTTACAGGAATATTTTTGGGAATTTTTTCGTCTTCTAGAAAGTTGTTGAGCTGGCCAGTTTAAGCAACTTTGTCGAAGACACCAAAATTTTATCTCGTAATCTACGCTTTCTATGACCAAATTTATAGAAAGCATCTGAGCAAACCTTCAAAAATCATTTTTTTTAACGTGGCAATTCAGGGTTAACTTTTAGAGAAAAGTGATATTGGGAGCACTTTAAGAGCTCTAAAAAACGAACATTTTCATTTTTTGACATGTCGATTTGGACTTAAGGGTCAAAAGTTACAGCCATTTTAAGGTAAAAAAGGTACAAACGCTGAAAAAATCTCAGGGGTGTTTTTCTTTAAACTCGAGATATCTTCATTTGAAAAAGTCTAATTTTCAAGGGAAAACCTTATGGGACCACCCTAACGAATTTCGAAATTTGTCCAAATATATGTTTTTCCATGTAATTTTGCCCGCTGAATCTGAATCTGCCTTCAGAATTGACCCAAAGTGTCAACAAATCAATTTTTGGTCATATTTTGGGTTTCCATGTAAAATTATCATTTAAACCCAATTATGACCAAAAACCAATTTTTCGACAATTTGGGGCAGAAACAATTAAAATTTCGAGAGGGCAGATCTTGGGGCAGATTCAGATTCAGCGGGCAAAATTACATGGAAAAACATATATTTGGACAAATTTCGAAATTCGTTAGGGTGATCCCATAAGGTTTTCCCTTGAAAATAAGACTTTTTCAATTGAAGATATCTCGAGTTGAAGCAAAACACCCCTGAGATTTTGTCAGCGTTTGTAGTGCTAGATCTCCTCTTTCAAATGCAACCTGGCGCTTAAAATTTGGCTTGCGCCTTTTCGAGATATTTAAGTTTTGAATTTGCATCTTTTTTACCTTAAAATCGCTGTAACTTTTGACCCTTAAGTCCAAATTGACTTGTCAAAAAATAAAAAAGTTTGTTTTTAGAGCTCTAAAAGTGCCTCGAAAACTTAACCCTGAATTGCCACGTTCAAAAAACTGATTTTTGAAGGTTTGCTCAGATGCTTTCTATAAATTTGGTCATAGAAGGCGTAGATTACGAGATAAAATTTTGGTGTCTCCGACAAAGTTGCTTAAATTGGCCAGTTCAACAACTTTCTAGAAGACGAAAAAATTCCCAAAAATATTCCTGTAAAGTTAGATTTTCAAAATCACCCTGATCGTGAACCACCCTAATTTTCAACCAAACCAAAAGTTGCCCCTTTCCATTTGCAACAACTCTTCTAAAGACACAAAAGCTCCAAAACGTCACCATTTTTCGGAAAATCCATTTTCCACTTAATTTTGCGATCTGGACCACTGTGCATTGATGCCAGAGTTATCAAAACAAAGTTATTCCAGTATCTCGGTTAAAATTGTCATAAATGCATATTGTACAATTTTGCGAACACGGGCGAAAAATCTTTATGTTTCAGTACACGATCAGACTTGTTTCCTTTTTTTTAGTATATCTATGTTCAGCTTTTTTTAGTATAACAATTTGGACAGTGGTCCGAATCAAAAATACTATGATTAATTTGTAATCTCGCAAGCCTGATATTAAAAAAAAAAACAAATCTGTAGGCATTATCTAAATTCCCATGCTTTACCACAGTAATCTAGAACATCAGCCATAAGATTCCTCTACATCATCAACATCATTCCATGACAAGATTTATTCCTGGCCACCGAATGTCCAAACCGGTTTCGGTTCCCAGCCAGCCAAGGGTCACCTCACCACCACCATCCCGCAATGCTACTGCATTGCATCCAGCCTTCGCGAGGAAAGATAACCCGTCCGAGATTAGACCCTTATGCGATACAAATTTGCCAACCCTTTTTTTTCCCGACCCAACGAAGATGTCCTGCCGTTGTCCTGTGGACTGTGTGAAATTTTCACCTCCGCGGACAGCGTTTGCTCTCGGGGTCCGGCTGTATCTCTAATTGAAACCGGTTTGACCGGTCCAGAAAACCGGGTGTCCTCTCTCCGTGGACGGCCTCAGGACCTCCGGGGACAGGCAGGGAAAGGATTCTGGCCCGAAATAATAACACTTTGAGAAGGGGTGACTTGCCTGTTTGGATGTGGAAGAGGGCACATTGTGATACAGCACCGAAGAGAGTCCTCTTTGCTCCGGGTGTCGGCTCATTTGCATACCAAAGATGTGAAGTTGGTGCCTTTGGGCCGAGCGAGAATGTATCCGGGCACTATCGGTGAGGATCTTCGGGGCAGAATCTGTGGGATTTCTTACCTTTGAAAGTTGGTTGGGTTTGACCAAGATTTTATTGGAACTTTGTACTGGATATATGGAATTTCTTTCTTTTAAAAGTCTGCAAACGTTGAGTTAATCTGGGACTCGATGTGTGATCATTGTATTTCAATTTGCGTTTAAAATCTACACAAATAGTTTAAAATTTTACACTGACATGACTGTTTACAACTGATGCATTTGATTAGTGTTGACATATTCTTATTCGCTAAAATCTCTTACCAACTACAGACTAGAATAGCGATGCACTTATATTTGCAACATTAACCTTAAAACCCTAACCTAAAACATCCATACGTTCATACCACTGATTGGACTGATGCATTATGACCATGTTGCGTGTTTTTTTCTCCAAACACTGACCTTTTTTACCAACTACGTTTGCTTACGTAATCGCCGTGTTTGTGTGATGCCTCATTTCGTAATTTTACAAGGAACATTTTGCCGATGCTATGCTCAACCTCCCATGCCCGTGTGCTGATGCGCCCTCTGCCACCCCTTTTCTGAACACTTTCTCCGAGAGCCATGGGAGGTGAGGAAAAATCGATGTAACTGAAGGAGTATATACTATTACACATACATATATGTCGTTATTATATTTGATTACTGCTGTGTACACTTAGATTAATTGCGGTAATTAGTGAGCAGTTATGCCCTTTGGTTTTATTTTTACATGTTTTGATTGAATATTTGTTTCGTGATGTTTCCACTCAGGTTGCATGTTTGATTGAGTGCTGGTAACTTTTCTACCATTTTTGATAAAAAGATGAAATTATTGTGATTGAAAATCATTCTTTTGTGCATTTCATGATTATTGTGGGTTAGCTAGTGTTTAGTTATTAATGTTTTCTATTAAATTTGTACATCAATATTATATACTGACCTGCAAAAATACTTTAGAATGATTTTAAAGTGCAACCACTGTGCCTTTTTAATAAACATCAATTTACAAAAAAAAAAACAATTATAAATTTCGAATATATAAATTGAAACGAAATCAAATAAAGTGAACTTAGGATTAAGAAAAAACATTTTGAATAAGAAAATGATACCACAAATGAAAACAACATATTAGATAAACCTTTTCTATGCATTTTTCTCTAAAAGTCAAACCACAAAATGTCTAATTGATAGGGAATACCTTTATATTTTTGCATGATTTTTCTGATTCTTACAATTTCAACAAATTATATTGTTAAATATTCAGTAAAAAAAATAGTACAGACTTTGGTATTGCTGATATTTTCTCGCTTGTGTACTATCGTGTGACACGTCTGCTGTGTCTGGAAAAATCTTTTTCTGAGGTATTTGATGTATTTAATTTTGGAAAAATGAACTTGATACTTAAAACAACATATTAATAAAATAATTCATAAAAATATTGTTCATATTTGTTACTTATCCCAATAAACAAATCAACTTTTTTCAACTTTTTCTTACATTATGTTTAAATTTTTGTTTGTTCAATTTTGTATGTGCTCAGATTTCTCGTTTTTTGTCATCTCATTTTGATGAAATATTATCATTGCTTATTTGAAATAACAAGCCGTAGTCCCAACATTTGCATGCAAAAAGTGGTTTAAAATGCAAATTACACTAGTTCAGTTGTTTTGCAAACATTAGTTTTCAAAAAAAAAAGGTAAGATTTGACGAAAACAAAAAAAAATTGCATAAAAAACTTTTTGCTAAACATCGAAAATTTTCAAAAATTCAAAAATATACAAGATCAACCCAAACATGCTGAAAATGATTTTGGACGCAGGGGAATGCTTTTTAAATCAATTTCAGCTGATTTCACTTAAATTTCCATTGAAATTACAAAGTTTTTTGAAAAAATATTTGTTTTGCCACCTGATTTTTCGAGCCAACTTTGATGAAGGGGGGGGGGGGGGGGGAGCGATGACAAAAGCTTTAAATAAAATTTGTACAAGCCTTATTGCTAAAAAAAATGTAGGTATCAGAAAAAATGTTACACTTTTCGTATCTAAAAGATTTATTTTGCAAACACTGTAAAAAAACACTTTTCACCTAGTTGACAGTTGTAATAATTATTTGTATTATTCTCCAATTTTCGTTATGTTAATTGAAAATATCTGAGTAAAAGTAACACTAGCAATTATTGTTTACAGATTATACTATGCGAAGCAATTTTTTTTTTTTTTTTTTGGAACTTCGGTAAATGATGAATACCGTAAACCGGGGTGACTTTGATAGGATTTCAATTTATTTTTGGAATATTTTCCAACGTGTAAGGTTTTTCTCATGATTATTATTTTAAAAACATGTTCTAAGGCAGGCCACACAAAGTCAATGCACTATTTTGGAAAAAAGTTTATTCAATAGTGTTTAGTAAAATAGTTACGTTAAACTGACTTTGAAAGTCATAGTTTTTCTTGTTAAAATCATATTGAAGATGTTCAAAGTTTATTTGTGTTAAATGTACCATCATCAAAGTTGCTGATATAGTTTTTAAGAAAAAAAAAATCAATGTTTATATTTTGTTAACCAAGTTTATAAGCTATTTAACAAAATACATATAAATTTTAGGTAAAATTGTTAAAAGTCCGAATTTTCCCTGAAATTAGGTAAAAATAGTTTTGTTTATAAAATAATCGATTTATATTGCATTTTTTTTTAATTCAAAGAACGAAAAACAAGTTTTCACATTTTGCATGAAATTTGTTCAACTGAAATTGCATATCAATTTGGAGATTTTTTTAAATTGTGTTTCAAAAACACATGATATTTCTTATTTACAAACTTATTTTACTTTCTTCTAGTGGAAAATGGTCCAAAGAATCCGAAAATGCATTCCGTTTTCCGATTCAAAATCATGTTCATTGAGAAAATCATGACACTTTGAGAAGTTTTAAATAATGACTTTCATCAACATTTTCTTTACTATAGTTAACTTACTTTTAAAACTTTTCAAAATTTTATGAAAAGTTCTTCTTAAGGTTCTTTGAACACTTCTCTATCACGGTTAGTATGATTTTAAACTATTCCGTACGTATTTTAATTTTACTCTTCATTTTGCGGAAACCTATCAAAGTCACTATTCACTTTATGATGAAATTTTTTTCAACTTAAAAAATGCCAGTCCATCCCTTTCGAATGTTTCTCACCATGAGACATCCTATTTTTTAAAATATTTTGATCTGAAGAGTACAAATTTTTAATGAATATATTTGGGATAAAAAACACTTTTATAAAACGATACGATACTCGTTTTAATTTGAAATGAGATGTGCATCATTTTTAAATTTGATGTATTTTGGTTGAACTCTGTTAACTCACATCAAATTGCTCCTCCAATTTCCGTAATACCTTGAAAAAAATACTTTTAAAAACCGAAAAATCACAGATAGGTCACCCATTAAAATTGCAATTTAAAATGTTTTGTTCATTGTAACAAAGCAAGATATTTAAATTTTTTTTAAAAAAATCTACTTTTGTCACAGTGCTTATTCAAAAAGAACAACCAATTATCTCTGGATTGTCAAATGTCACAACACTATACTACATAAATCCTTTCGCCACTTTGAGCTTAAAATTGTTGAAAAACATGACTTTTCAAGGGATCCCTGATTTGTGATCCGTGACTTGAATAACAGTCGTGTGATTCGACAAAGTCTGAACCATTTCTATGAACTGGAAAAAAAAATCATTGAATTCAAAACTTTTTTTTTCTCGACTTTTTTACTGACTTCTGGGAACATTTGAAACACGTATGCAATAGAATAAAAAAAATCAATTTGTTTTTTTTTCAAAAATAATCTCACACTCACTTTTTTATAACATTTGACTTCCAATTGTATGCTTTTTTATCACTATGGTTGCACTTTAAAATCAATCTTACGTTTAATTTACAGTAGATTCTAATGCTTCATATGTGTGTATTATTCTTTGCATTTTTTTTGTTTTTACATATTTATCGGAAGAATTGATGCCACAATGCTGTTTTATATTTAAAACTTCTTAAACATATTTTGAATAACTCCACTTTTCACTTCATTCCCAAGTATCGCTTTCCGCACATTTGTTCCAACTCCAACCGGTCACCTCTCAACGTCACATTTCCTTCACACAACTCTCCAAACCGCCCAGACATCCTCACCACTGCCCAGCGCAGAATGCACTAATCGCCATAGCCGCAACTCACCCAATTTGTCTCGGACTCGACATTCGCACGAGTGTGCTCTTCTCCTCGTCGCCGTCATCAGCTGCTGGACTTTTGGACTGACCTTCATCGTTTTCTTTTTCGTCCTCTTCCGACTGACCACGGTCGTCCTTCGGGATCAGTCCGTTCACCCTGCTGGACAATGGTCGAGAGAGTTGTACAATTGATGATGTTTTGAAAGATGAATGAATTGGGGTGGTGTGTGTGTGTGTGATTGTGATGTATTGTGTAATGCTACCGTTGGTTTTATTTACAGAGAGATGTTACAAAACGTTGTAAGGCACTTACAATGAGTCCTTGCTGAAGTGGACGACGACCCTCGGTTTGTACCTAACCGACTTCCAACAGGTGGTCGCCATTTTTTTGTTCGATTCAAATAATTTGTTCCACTCCATCAACGGTCATTGTGACCGTTGGAAAAATCACTGTTATTTGTTCAGAGTTTTTTTATCTATCTTTTACAAAAAAAAGAACCGTTGGTCCAAAGAATTTGCGCGACCGTTTACGGTTGGACTCGTTCGTCTAATAAGACCCTTTTCTTGTGGCAAGTCAAAAATTACCCCGTTTCGGTAAGACGCTCCTCACACACACACAGACACAAACTAATCACAGTTTCTTTTTGGGGCGAAACCTTAAAAAGAAAAGGAACCTTCGTCCTTGCCGAAAAATTAACCGAAAAATGTACGCCCAAACACCAATACCCGCGCGAGTGAACGAAACGAAACGAATTTCTTTCCTGGTAAATGTTGTTGCGAAAAGTTTGCTTCGTCCTTTCTTTTTCCTTTAAGAAAACGCAAGCAGTGTACATAAGGTTCGTTTTTTCACCCCTCGTGCGTGTCCCTTTGGAAAATCGCAGCGAAGATTTTTTGCGCCCCCTTTTCTTTTGCGCCAAATAAAACCCTTGCGATTGGGTGATGGTGTGAATGCCAAATACATACGCAACTGAACGACTCGCGAAAAGTATGTATGTCCTTGCGCGCGCGCGCACACGCACACACACACACATAGACAATCTGAAAATATCTAGAAAATCCTTGAAAAATCGGGAGTGTGCGCGCGTGGTGGAATACGCGAGCGAAGGAAGAGAGTTGTAAAAGTGGTGTAAAGTTGGCTTAGTGCGCGAACTCTGCCGATTTTTCCTGGGGTCTTCATCTTGGAGCTCGGTTTCTTTTTCCACGGATTCGAAAAGAAATCTAGCGCGTCTTTTAGAAACGATGGTTGCCAGTTTTACAAACTAATCGACTACCGTAGACTAAAATAATAATTATATAAAAACTACTTCAATAAAGCAACAATTTTTGAATGAAAATGACAGGCAAGTTCATCTCACTCGTCCACCGGCGTGCCATCCAAGCAGCAGTAATATGGGAAGGACATGAAACTAACGAACATACAAATCACCAAAAAAACATTCCCTCATACTATTGTCATACTTTTGCTCTATGTCAGCGGTTCTCAACCTGGGGTACATGTACCCCTAGGGGTACCACGAGCGCTCTAAGGGGGTACCGGGAGACAAACCCCGTAATGGTGGACATTTAAACATAATATTTGAGAGAAAAAAAATTACAAACAGATTTGAAGCAAAAAAATAATACCATATTTAAAGTGAATTACGGGCGAATTGTTTTTGACCAATCAGAAAATGTTTGAAACATATTGAATGATAAAAAAAATAATTTGCACTTGTTAAGAAATTTTAAGAAATTGAAATAAAGTGCACCGTTTTAGAATATTTTTTTCTACAAATATTCGTTTCAAATTTGTAAATTGTGCCAGCTGCCACTGGGTGACTCACCACACATAACCTTCGGATGTCTAGAAATGAGCAGAAACTTGCAACAGAGACCACAAAAGACCCGGGGGTCGTTAACCCACCGGAGGTCGCGTACGTGTACTTTGTACACAGTTTGTAAGGGCACTTGTAAGAAAGGCGAAAACACGCGACTTCCCGAAGGTTAAAGTGGATTGCTTTGCTTTTTTTTGCCAGCTGCCATTTATTTAAAACATACAAAATGTTGAAAAAAATATGTTTCATATTTTGAATATTGTAAATTCGACCTTTCTTTGTACAATATTTGCAAACACAAAAAAAAGTTGTAACCGCCGAGATTCAAACCCAACACCAATAGTAAGGACTGGCGCCTTAGCCCACTTGGCCATCAGACCGATGCAAAATGGAAAGGATAAACGTATATATGAGCTTGACATTTCGGTCAAGTAGGTTTCCCATACTGATGGGCTACATATTTCAGGGTGTAAAATTACATAAAATTGCATAAAATAATGCAACATTTATTTTACACCCCGGGCGTTATACATGCAGCTGGATTTCTACTTTTTTAGCTCTATAGTTTTGCATAAAATTAAAACTAGGATTTTTTGTGATTGTTATATCTTGGAAATTATGGATCTCATTTCAAATGGTACGAAAACAACAACACAGTGAATATAGTTCTAAATTTAAAGATCAAGGCTTTTCCTTCAAATTGTCACACAAAATACACTCTTCTTATATTTTTTCCTGACCTGCACTCAGCAACAAAACAATGGATAAAAAAATGTTCAAAAAAAGTAGTAAAGAATTTTCTCAACCACTCGATTTTTAGAGATGAAATATAATATAATAATAATTAAAAAAAAAGTACTATTAAATTAAATAGCATTTTTTTATCTGAAATCAAAACAGATTTTGATAATCTTTTAAATGTACAGTGAGTCAAATATTTGTCCGTACCCTCCCCGTACGGAAACTTTTTGTGATGTAAAAGTACATAAAATTCGACTAAAGTACCAAGTTGTATACATCAATCGACGCGGCAGGATGTCCTCTTCAAGATCCTGTCAATGGATTTGAAAAAAAAACTTATTCTAAAAAACTACAAAAATAGTTTACTAAAAAATGTTTTAAAAAGAGGTCAAATTATTGTCCGTACTAATAAAAGTGCAATATCTGATCGATTTAAGTGAATTCTTTTATGAAATGTTGTTTCTGTGTCAAATACAAGTACCTCTATCCAGTTTTTGACAACTAACGAAAACGAAACTATTGGCACTACGCCCCCCGGGGCATGGCCTTCCTCTAACGTGGGATTTCTGCTCCAGCGCCTCTGACGAGACAGGAGAAACCGGGACCGACGTTTTACTTCACCATCCGATAGAAGCTCAGTGGATAAGGCGGGAATCGAACCCGCGTCTCATAGCATCATCAGTTTTTGACAACTATGAACTTCTGATAACTTTGTTTAGTAAGTTTATATTAAAAATTGGTTAAAATTTAGTTTTTAAGTTAAACTTATCAAACATTAGTTTATAAACAACTATTTTTATAAAATGTTGATTTCATCTTTTTTACTGACATTTTTCGACCAAAAATACTGTTTCGGAACAAATACGTTAAACAATCCGGATTGTACCGGAACCGGTTTAACCCCCAGAGGAAAATTTTATGGTGGTCAGATAAAGGACAAAAAAAAAACCACCTCTTGCAATTTGAAGCATCCAAATTCGTCCACTACAGCCCGATTACGAGTCCCCCCACAAATGTATTTATGGTTTGTATTATGTGTTTACAAAAAGAAGTAGGTTTTTGGTGCCACTGTTTTGGTGGCTTTTCCTGCCTTTAAAAAAGTAAATAAATTCAATTCAATTCAAAAACAGTTCGTCCGTCATCAAAAATTTACATTTTAATTCCCGAATAAAAAAATCAAAAAAATATATATGTATATATGAAAATGTAAATGAAAATTTAATTTACAAAATTGGAATGTAAAAAAACTCATGCAAACGAAAAAAAAAATCATGTATGAACAAGAGGGGGTACCTGCAGCTCAAGTAACAGAAAAGGGGTACCTAGCCAAGAAAAGGTTGAGAACCGCTGCTCTACGAAATCGGTCTTTTTTTAGAATTTTAATTTTTGTATTCTTGAATCCGGCTGAAACTATTGTGGTGCTTTCGGTATGCACAAGAAAGCCAATTTGCATTTGTCACTAAAACTTGATTTGCAAAAGAAATATTATTTTTATTTTTTTTTATTTATTTATATGTTTTAGGGGACATCAAATTGATTGATTAAAAAAATCATAACTCGGTCAAAGATTTCTTGCACAACCTGGAAATTTCTGAAAAGTTGTTATTTAATGTCCCCTAAAACATATAAAAAAAAATTGTGTTTTTTTTGCAAATCAAGTTTTAGTGACAAAAAGTTAAATAAAAAATCGTTGGATGAGTAATCAAAAGACCTCTCTAACAACCCTATCAAAAGTTATGAGCACTTAAGTGTTCATTATACACTTTTTTGAAGCCGAATCTCAGATATTTTGATAAAACTAAGTGTTATTTATACATCCTTGACTGATTAAAAAAATAATTTGGATTGAATATAAAGTTTACTTATTACTTAGTATAAAAGTTTATATAATTTGGAAATTCCATATAAAACTTATCTAAACTTAATTTTGCAAACTTTTAATTCAACTAAATGTCAATATATTACCATAGAATTGCTAAATAAACATTTTAGAGTGGGTATAACACCGTTTTGGGGGTATTTGTATCAATAGAATAGATTTTTCGTTGGAATTTCGTACCAACCCGGAATTACGTCGTCGGAAAATCCGCTGGCATCCGAACCGGTCCACGATTTAAAAGTCAACCTATGTGGCATCGGAAAGGGTATAAAATTTCCGATCTTTTGATACCCAAACATCTAGGTTTTCTATAAAACCCACGTTTTTAAATACCTAGGTAAAAACGTTGTTATGGTTTCGTTTGAGCAATCTACCAAAAATGTATGGACTTTCGTAAGTTTTGTTCTCGTGGATCAAACTTACTTTTTGCCCAGGTATTTAAAAACTTGGGTTTTATAGAAAACCTAGATGTATGGGTATCAAAAGATCGGAAATTTTATGCCCTTTCTGATGCCACATAGGTTGACTAGTGAATTGTGGACCGGTTCGGATGCCGGTGGATTTTCCGACGACGTAATTCCGGGTTGGTACGAAATTCCAACGGAAAATCTATTCTAGCGATACAAAGACCCCCAAACGGTGTTATACCCACTCCAAAATGTTTATTTAGCAATTTGATGGTAATATATTGACATTTAGTTAAATTGAAAGTTTGTAAAATTAAGTTTAGATAAGTTTCATATAGAATTTCCAGAGTTATATAAACTTTTATACTAAGTAATTCGTAAACTTTATATTCAATTCAAATTATTTTTTAATCAGTCAAGGATGCCTATTTGGAGTTGGGAGACTGGCTCAGGTAGGTCTAACTTTTCGAGTGAATTTATATACATTCCTGAGTGAATGATAAAGTATTCGAAAAATCGGAATGATTCGACAATTCAATCCAAATTCAAGCCTCTCGCGCTAACATATGGTTCAAGGTTTCACACCAGCTAGAGTGCCACTTGATACAATATTTGCAGCAAGGTTGCGACTAAAATCTAAAGCAATCGATGAACAAACAAATTCGGCCAAATTTTACTCGCGATATCGTACAACGTTCACAATTTGCCACAATATGCCATCGTTTTATTATTCTGGAAAATGATTTCAAATGTTCCCGGAAATACACCCACGGAGAAAAAAAGCAACAAAATCTGTCACAGTTGATTTGCTACAAAAAAAAAAATATTTTTTTTTAAGAATTGAATAATAACAAAGAATCTGCACACAGAAAAAAAATAATGGTAATATTCATCAGGAAATGGTGACAGATTTTGTGGCAAAAAAATG
The DNA here is from genome assembly GCF_016801865.2 of Culex pipiens pallens. Classification (NCBI taxonomy): domain Eukaryota; kingdom Metazoa; phylum Arthropoda; class Insecta; order Diptera; family Culicidae; genus Culex; species Culex pipiens. Next base: position 37,418,209 of record NC_068939.1, on the reverse strand, counting down.
ATTAATTTTACCCCAGAAAATGATGAATTTTCATCAGTTTTTGATGAATATTCATCAGGTTCACATTTTTACACATTTTTTATGTAATATTACTCAAAAAAAAAGATAATATTCAACCTACCAAATTTTCAACATTCCAAAATTCAACTTTTTTTTTCTGTGCATGAAAACTGTCTTGAGGCATTTTTTGCCATGGGCTTGACGCAAAATCTGTTATTAAAGATTGATTTTTTTGTGGCACATCGACTACGACAGATTTTGATGCATTTTTTTCTGTGGGTGCAGTTCTCTTGTCTATAAAAAGTGAACCAGAAGTCGAAGTGTTTGGATAAACCCAGATCAATTCTATAAAATGACGGCCAGTTTAAATTTCAACCGAGAGTGGTACAATTCGTTGAGAAGGCAATTTGAAGCAGTGTTTTTTAAATAGTAGGTGTCACGTAAATTATTTTAGAGTTTCAGACTAAACCATGGCACTAGTAAGGTAAATATTTTTTTTCTTTTATGACAAGCATTGTATATCAGCATTGTTCCGAGAAAAACGCGTTTCAATGTTTGACCTTGAATAAACAAAAATGCACGGATTTTTTTGTTTTTATTGAATATCTCAGGATTGAAATCGAAATTTTGGGGATCTGTGAAGGTCAAAAAGTGAGGCATTGTGAGCTGCACAAAATGCCGTTCCTAACTCAATTTTGCCCAAAATGCACGTACGACAAGTGAGCACGACGGCGACGATATATTATTTTGTTTTGTTGTTTATAGTGTCAAAATACTTTCTTGAACAAAATTATCAGTAGTTGTTCTTAGTTATTTTAATTGTTTTACTTTTGTTAAATTCAATCCTTTCCATTTGCAGACCAGAAAACCTCCGTCTCACAGTGACAGAAAATGGCACAAACCAAAGTTTCATTCAGTGCACGGGTAGCCAACCCTTAGTGTATCATACGATCGGACAATATCTACAACTTGCGGCGCAAAATTTTCCCAACAATACTGCGCTGGTATCATGCCATGAGGGACTTCAACTCACGTACTTGGAGGTATTGGAAAAGGTGAGAATTATAGCTTTTTTATGTAAATAATAAAAAGGGCCATCAGTTTTGCATTCCAGGCAGATCGGCTAGCTGCAGCATTCTACCAAGTAGGCCTTGAAAGGGGTGATCGCGTCGCAATTTGGGCGCCAAACTGTTCGGCCTACTATTTGGCCACGTTTGCTGTGGCACGTGCTGGCATGATTTCGGTAAGGTTTAAAAGCGCCTACATATTTAAGGGTCCCATACTATGCTTGATTTTTCAGATGGGTCTCAATCCGGCTTTTCAACTCCCTGAACTAGAGTATGCATTAAAAAAGGTTGAGGCAACGGCGTTGATCATGGTTGAGTGCTTTCGTGATAAGAATTTATACGATGCCATTAAGGATCTTCTGCCAGAAATGACCCATTGTTCTCCTGGAAGTTTAAAGTCCTCGAGAGTTCCATCATTAAAAACGGTTATTACCGATTGCAGTGATCGAACTTATCCGTAAGTAACTCATACTTTAGCGAGTAAAAATCAATAGAATATCGATTCTTTTTCCAGAGGATCATTTTCCTTTCAGGATCTTCTGAATCTTGCGACGGAGCAGCAAATTAGCAATATTGAAGCTATTCAAACTAGCATTAGTCCGGACAGTGGCGCCTATCTTTTGTTAACATCTGGCTCAACTGGACAACCAAAGGCTGCATTGCTGTCACACTTTGCGATAGTAAACAACGCAATTCATTCTGCCTATAGAAACGAGCTTGACCGTAAAGATCATCGCATTTGTTTGCACGTGCCAATGTTTCATGCGTATGGATTAGTAAATGGACTATTCTCAGCCTTAAACTACGGATCCACGATCGTTGTCCCGAGCGCTGCATTTAAGGGTAGTGATTCCTTGAAAGCAATAATCAATGAAAAGTGTACTGTAGTCTATGGTACACCCACAATGTTTGTGGATATTCTCGCTGAGATCCGTAAGCAAAAAGTTAAGTCACCTCCGATGGATCTTGCGATCGTCGGAGCAGCTTCCTGTTCTTCGCAGTTGCAACTTAACATTCAGAACACGCTGGGTATTCGATGTGTCCGAACCAGTTACGGTATGACGGAAACGACTGGCGTAGCATTCCTGTGTGACCGCGGCAACAAGACAGAGTCTTCATTGGATACGGTGGGACGTATCATGGATCACTACGAGGCCAAGGTGGTCGACTCTGAAGGCAAGATCGTTTCGTTCGGAATGGCCGGAGAGCTTTTGATCCGAGGCTATGGAATCATGCTGGGATACTGGAGTGACGACCTGAAAACCAAACAAATCCTCGGCAATGACGGGTGGCTTCGTACGGGAGATCAGTTTGTGCTACAACCTGACGGGTATGGACAAATTGTAGGTCGAATCAAGGAGATAATTATTCGTGGTGGGGAGAACATTTACCCCAAGGAGGTTGAGGACGTGCTGAACTCTATTCCCGAAATATTGGAGTCGTACTGCATCGGTGTTCCAGACGAACGGCTTGGAGAGGAGGTTTGCGCTTACGTTCGGTTGGTGGACATGGTAGAGTGTAGCCAGTTTGATATCGCACGAATGAAACTGTTTTGCCAAGATAAGTTGGCATACTTCAAAATTCCAAAGTACCTCAGAATTGTCGAAGAGATGTCTAAAACTTCAACCGGGAAGATACAAAAGATGGTGCTTCTGAAAATGTTTTTGTCAGAAAATAAATAAAAAATAGTTGTTCTGTAGAATAAAATTTCCTTAATTTTTGTTTTGTTTTTAGTCTTCATGCAAATTCACTTCAAAAGCATTAAAAGTCTTACAATTATATAAGCACTGATATTTTTTAAATTTAATATTAAAAAATCAATAAGTATCATCAATATTAATGATTTGAAGAAAAAAAACTCGTTTGCTTTTGCTAAAAAAGTCCTTTATAGCCGGTATAGTAACAACGGCTCATGTTGAATCATGTATTCGTCAATTTTAATGAAATACTAATCTTTTTAGACTTTTCTCAAGATTTATATTTTTACAAAAAAGTACTGCATGTTTTTTTCAAAATTGTTTTTTCAGTAGTGCTTAAAAAAATAGTATCGTAAAATATGTTATTTAAAAAAACCTACTTGACTTCAACAGTCACTTCTACCCAATTTCAGCTTAAAAGTGTGCACATTGTATTTATTATGCCAAATTGCATCAGTAGGGAAATTTAAATTGTGTTGTTGACAAGATTCACGAAGAAATTTCTTAATATTATTATTATCAACTCTTGATAAATTTTAGGACAAATAAAAAAACTCAAAGTTTGATAAAAAATTGTTGGAAATTGATTTTTTAATGAAAATATACTACCAAAACTTACTTGGAAAACACAAATCAAAAATTTGTTCTATTTACTAAGAAACTTGTTTTAAAGCAATTCTCTACCAAACCGGTATTTTTTGATTTTAATTTTTGTATTGTATTAGGCTGAACATTTTTGGTGCCTTCGGAATGTTTAAAGAAGCCATTTTGCATCATTAGTTTGTCCATATAATTTTACATGCAAATTTGGCAGATATCCATACGAAAATGATATAGAAAAATACAAAAATTAGTGGCTTTTGAAGGAATTAGAAAACATTAATTTTCCTGTTTATAATTCTTTACATGGCAATATCTCAGCAAAATAAAGAGAACTTTCTCATCATTTAAATTTTTTTTTTTTTCAAAAGTGGGCAAACATGGGCACTATTTTTAATAAATGAATAAATGTGACTATTTTCTAAAAGGTTACCTTAAAAATAACAATAACTTGAAAAGGTGCACTTTATCAAAATTTCACTAAAGTACTTTTCGACTGCAAATTCGATTTCACATCGAAAAATGAAGTTGAAATTTTTTGCGACCAATATTTCGATTTTTTTTAAATCAGTATTGATTCAAAAATTCATAACTCGGTCAAAGATTTTTTGCCCGTTCTGGAAATTTCTGAAATGTTTGCATTTGATGTCCCCTAAAATTTATCAGAAAATAAAAAAATATAATAGTATTTTTTTTTTGCAAATCAAGTTGTCAAAAACTGAAATTAAAAATCACCAAAAGAAATTTTACTGTATATATTTTTTTTTTCAGTGTAATCCTTAAGTTGTAGGTATGGATAAGGATACCTACAATTTTGCCGAAGATTCCAAATCGATCAAAAATTCCTTCAAAAGATACAGATTTTCGAATTTTCATATATCGTTTTTTCTATGGACAGCTGCCAAATTTGTATGGGAAATTATATGGAAAGACTAATCATGCAAAATGGCTTCTTTGGGCATACCGAAGGCACCAAAAAAGTTTCAGTCGGATTAAAAAATACAAAAAAAAATCGAATGACCGAAATCTAAGAGAATTGCTCTATACTTTGACCCTCAAAAAAAAAAAATCCAGATTTTATCTTGAGTAGATTTGTATACGTTAAGTTAGGTCTAGGAGCTCTTATTAAGCAGTTTTCGAGTGATTATATACCCTTTTCTCAGCGAGGTGAGAAAGACAAAACATGTTTAAATATTATTGAATCCACATTCTGGCAACCCTGCCCAACATCTTGTTGATTCGCAGAAAACCGTCCGCCGACGTCTTCGCGACAAAAAAATGATCTCCTACATCCTTGTACTCTCCCACCACCACCAATCTTGCTCTCGCGCTTTCTAAAGGAAAAATGCCGAGAGAAGGCGGAGCCAAGATTTAGCACTCGCGCGTTACACACGCACCACCACCACCACCATCGCCTACTTCGTCCACGTACAAACGTCTTTGCAAGGATATGCGCGCGAGTTTTTTCTTGAACGAAAACTTTCCTCTCGCACCCGGTTGCTGCGATTTCTTCGCGCCGTGGAGCAGAAGAGAGCGAGGAGTGAGAAAGAGGGGAATCTTCGGTTTCATCCTTGCGCGCGCTCACTCACACACACACCTCCACCAGACTTCTTTCTTTCCCTTTTCAAAGAAGTCGCAAGCTCCTGCGTTTGTGTGAGTTGGTTGTAAGAAATCGCGAGTAACGGAATTTTTGTCTTATATCCTTCTTTCGTTCTTTCTTCCGCCAGGACTTCTTTTTTGCTCCTTTGCCGGGGTTGGTTGCGCCTCTACCCCGGTGCCGTTTGTGTGTGTGGATTTGTTGTTTCTTACGCTCGACTCCTTGCGGGCCAAGGAGATGTAAAGATTCAGTTGTACATAGGCCACCACCGACCGACGATCGTGTGTCTTCGCGTCTTCGGCTGGGAGGTTAAATTTTCGGAGGAAAGAAGCCTTTTAAATTTTTAAAAGGATATCAGTCGCGATTGTGCGTGTGTGTGTGTGCATGGGTGGCGTGGAAAACCGCAAGGAAAAATTTAAAGCACCCAAACTTGTTTTGGGCTCAGTCGTGCGCCGGAACTGTGCCCTGGAAGAGGTTTCTGAGAGAGGATTCGTGATTTGCTGGGACGCAAAGTTGTGAAGTCGTGAAGAATCGTGGTGCAAATTTGTGTGAATTCTTGTGGAAGTACGCGGCAAACACGTGCAAGTTTTAGCAGTTGGTGCGCACGTGGTGGTAGTAGTCGTTGCTAGTCCGAGTCGGCTAACTTTGCTCAAGTGCCTTTCTAGTCGTAGTTTTATAAGGTGAGTGACGATGCAGATACTGTGAATTAACCGTTTTTTTTTAATTCTTAAATACTTGCACAATAGTGCAATCTTCAATCACAACAATTCTTTTCGAATAAGTTTGTTTTTTTTTGAAATTTACCACTTCTCACTTCTAGACGGGCTTCGATCTAGAAAATCTCAAACATTATTTAATTACCATTTTATAATTTTCAAAAATCATTGGAAAAGAATTTGATGTTTATTTTGACCATGTTTTATAATAATGTTCCCTACTTTTTATGTCAAAACAAATATTCCGCAATTGTTGTTATGTTTAGGATTATCATTTGACACACTTTGTTGTTGCTTATATAAGGCCATTGCTTATTTGTTTTTTTTAGTCTTTATCAAAATTCAAAAAAAAAATCAGGAAGCAAAAAAAAATGGCAAAAATTTAAAATCGATTATAAATAATTCAGAGAACATTTCATAACGCTTATTTATGCATTTTAAATCAAATAAAGTCTTTTTACAATTCTAAATTTTGATTTTTGGGACCACAGAAAAAACGTGAAAGTTTAGGAAATTAAATATTTTCATAAATTCATTGATAATTTACGTATTTTTGATAATAGCATAACTGTCAAGATTTTAAAAAGCATTTGTGATACTTGAAAATCACGCTTGAAATTTCGTTTTTTATCGTTTTGCCTAACCCTCTCCACCTTTATCTCGCCCAGAGCTGAGGAACATAAACTGTAAATAAAATTTGAATCAGCCTAAACAAAAATGCGAAAAACATTCAGAAATCGAAAAAGAGGCTGAAAAATGATGAAAAGTAGGCAAACGGCCTGAAACTATCAATTAATATCAATCATGATAAATTGATAAAAATACAACAAATTCACGAAGAAAAACATAAAAAAAGAGAATTCATTTTTTGTAGAAAAAAAAGTTGCTCAACACAAGATTTGGCCAGCAAAAAGGACAAACGTGGGCATATTTCCAGTGAAGGTTCATTCGCTTTTCTATGAGATATAGTGAAATTCAAACACTTTATTTTATACCATTGTCACCCCCACCCTATGTTACATTCTTCTGTTGATGAAAGAATCTTCATCAACAGAGTTTTATTGAGAGAGAAAATCGTAAGAGATCACGTCTCTCTTCTCTTTTTTTCCAGAATCTATAAACGGAATGATCAACGAGTGAGTGGTGAGATTTTCGGGTGAAATGTTGAGCTCACTAATACATTAACAGATGAAACGTCAGACGTCACTTGGTATCGCTTTTAATCAGTAGCAAAATCATGTGAACATTCAATTCTTCGCTACTGAACTTAGGAAATCATTCATGAACTTTCAAAAAATATCAACAAGTGAACAATCTCTTGAGTGCATATGATATTTTTTTGTTTACAAACATTCTTACAAGCAATCTTCATCCCTTGTTGTCAATTGTCCATACAAAAAAGTGGTTTACGGATAACTCCTAAGTTAAGTGACTGTTGATTCGACGTTGTCGTGCTATCTTGTCGCACGTAGCTATTTGACGTTTCGGGAAAAAAGTAGAACACGCAATGCAAACAATATCACTCATGTTTTATTTGGCTGACCATTCTGTGCATTGTCCCGAAGTTTGGTTGAATGTTGTTGCCTTAGTCCTGAAAATGTTTACGGCAGTCGGGCATGTACGTGTGTCAAACGCGTTCTGACCTGAAATCGCTTTGGCCAGTTGTCGCACTTACAGCAATTTTAAGGCTGTGTCAAGATGGCACGACAAGATTGAAACTTCATCCATCAGGATTGGAATCGATTTTCGGGGATCTGTGCTGCACAAAATGGTATTCTTAACTCAATTTGGCCCAAAATGCACGTGCGATAAGATAGCACAACAACGGCGAATTGTAGAAGTGAAATTGAAATTCCACTTGTAAATAAAAACCATGCGAAATAGCTGGAGAATGGCCAAAACCAGTCCCTTAAAAAAGTAGAGTTGAAGATAATTTTGCCTTATGCTAAATAATAATCCCATAAGGAATACATCGTAGAAAAAAAATTGCTCGAATTATCACCGAGGTGTGCCGAGTTTGTGGGTGTTCTAAATACGTGGGATGGCTGTGAAACATAATTGTTAAAATGTAACTAGAGAAACCAGCTTGTCTCAAAATTTAGTTTCGATCATTGTGCATCCCATGTGGTGAAGAAGGTTACGTTCACATAAAACTTGTTTCAATCCAGATTAAATAGTACCGTTACTAAAGAATGTTTTCCGAGTTACCAAAGAATGACCGAAACACCAAATCATAAAAAAAAACAAAAAACACAACCGACAAAAATACAATCGTAAAAAACACAAAATTCTGCCAATGTACCATAAATACTTTTAATTGTTTCAAACTTTCGATTGTTACAATGTGACAAAAAATAAAAATCTCTTTTTTTCTCTGCCTGTTTAGAACATAATAACTTAATTTGGCCGGTATCTATTTTATTGTTTTATTTTCTATTGAACTTTTACACAGAAACAAAACTAAAACCAACGAAACATAACTAAAACAAAAGCTAAACTAAACCCCATTCTTCCCACCTCTTCCAAGCAGGGAAGCGCTTGCCGGTGCTCACTGTTTGGCTCTCGTTCCACTTGCGTTTCATGGGGAGATTGCGAAGTACTTCCTTCAAATCGTTCCCCGATCGGCTCCTCGTTGCCGGTCCTCCAGGTTCAGATGCAAAGACCTGTCGACCTGGACGGTTCCGCATGCGATGGCTCAATGGGGAAGGATTAGGGCGTTTGTCGCGCGAAAAGCTCGCGAATCCCGAGCCAAAGCGTCGAAACTGCTCGAATCGCGCTCACACACTGGCGCACCTGTTCGAGCAGTTTTGCCCGTTTGACGTTTCGAAGGTTTGTTGGGATTCGCGTGGTTTTCCGTTTTAAAAATGTTAAAAAACGAAAAATAACTGTTAAAGCTCGCGTGTGTCTTCACGTCATAATACCGTCATCAGTGGTTGTGTGTGTGTGTGGTGTGAGAGATAGTGGTTTAACAAGAAATTTTCTTCTTCTTCATCTTAAAATTAGAGCGTCCAGCCCGGTCCGTTCGAGTCGGGGACTTTCGGGTGTACTTTCGGAAGTCCTTGGCGCAAGCAGGACCGTGGCTGGAGCGGGTTTTGTTTCGATTCGTTCACTTCTGGTATTGTTACTTGGCTTGTGTGTCCGATTGATCGATTAATTTTTCTTCTTGACAATTTTCAATGTGATTTCTTGATGACTTAGTTTGACCAACTGCGCAGCTGTTCATTCTTTTGTTGTTGAAACTAGCGAAAATTAATCGATGAATCAAATCAGTTCGAGTTACTTAGTGCTTATTTTTTTGGTATTTTTTCATGATTTTTTCAAACTTTTTTAAAACTAAATCTTTGGAAAACTATAGCATGACTTTCAAAACAGACAACAGAACATTAGCTTTTTGAAATATCACATAGTTTTTCGATGTACGCAGGTCGTACAGGTTGTGGAAATGTTTTACAGACAGTCCAGCGCCAGAGGTGGCACTTTGAAATAGTAATAGTTGGTAAAGATTTTAAAAATTAAACAGCTCTAGGATGTAGATGCAACGTGGATGCAACAGATGGGCTTGCTTCACCTCTTATTCTGGTTCGTTCATTCGCAGCCGAGCAAAGTCCTCGAAGACGATGTTGTCGTCATCGTCGGCGTAGTGGGAGTTCTCGTAACGGTGACGCTCGATCGACTTCATCTTCTTGAGCGCGTTGACTCGCTCGCGATCGATGGTTCCTGGAAAAAAAGTGCCATAAGTAAACAAGTCTCAATCGGAGAGTTCAATCCGGGGTCGCTTACCGGGTGCCGGGGTCAGCAGCTTGAAGGGCACGTCCGTCTGGAGCTCCCCGCCGAGGGTTCCGCAGTTCAGCTTAACCCGCAGCGAGTACGAGATGATGATACCCATCGCGTCCGAGTGGCTCTTGCCCTCGCTGATCAGCGTCGACGAGGCCAGGTTGACGTCCTCGTCCTTCAGGTGGCCGTCGAGGGCGATTCCGCGGCGGTCCTTGTTGCTCGAGGCCAGCGGCACCAGGAAGAACGACTTGGTGAAGCTCGCGCCGGGCGTGATCGGGCAACCCTCGCGGGTCTCCAGCGAGGCGATGTGCTTGCTGAACTGGGCGTTGACCATGGTGACCTGGAAGTTTAGTTGGGGTTAGTGGGAGTGCTTGGAGACCAGTGCAGTTGCGTTACGGTACCTCGCAGTGCTGGACCACGAAGCACTTGATGCTCTTGACCGTCTTGCGAGAGTTGTTCGTGACCACGATGTTGGCGGCGATTTTCTCGCCGTGGTAGTAGATTTCCCGATCCAGCGTCACCTCCAGGTTGATCTTGCCCTGGGAGAAGGTGAAGCCCTTGCTGACCAGCGACGAGGGCAGGCGACGGCCGCGGGTGGACGGGGCGTGCTGCAGCTTCTTGATCAGCAGCGTGACCGTGCTGCGCTTGTGGCCCTTCTCCTCCTCGTCCTCGCCGACGAAGATCTTGATCGAGTACTCCACACCCAGCGGCTTGCCCTGGTCGTCCTCGCCGGCCTGCAGCGTCACCGAGCTCGGGGCCATCGACGGGAAGTGGAACATGAACGGGTACGCGTTCGCGCCCAGCTTCTTGACCAGCCGCTCCTGCATCGGGGTCATCTCCATCTTGGAGTTCACCATCGGGTAGATCTGCTCCTTGAGCAGGACCATCTCCTTGGAGAACTTGACCCCCATGACCTCGTCCTCCTCGCGGCCATAGCGATAGGTGGTGATGAGCTGGGGAGAGAGGGTAAACGTAATTCGATTAGCCTAATGCGATAAAGTTGTGGTGTTACGCGTGAAATCTAATTACGGGCGTTTTTCGATTAGGACTTCGGACTTAACTTTGAACTAAGCAATTGCGTAACCAAACCGAGTTATGTTCCAGAATTTCGGTGAGTACTCTGTCAAAGCTGTTCAAAATCAGCAAATATTTCACAAACCGTTGAATTCATTTTCTAAAGCAATGTTTGGATCAATTACAAATTACTGGATATTTTTCGATATTCACTTCTATTACGGATTTCACATTGCTAATAAGCAAACGCGAAACTTCAGTAGACGATCGATCCAGCAATTTGGTAAGTACTTTTTGTAGCTGTTCAGGACACATCGGGTAAGTACTCTGTCAATTTGTCAACTTGTCACTGTCAATCCATCGAAAACACTGTTTCCGATCCTCAACACGTGTCCCTCCCACAAGGACCCACCTGTCCGTAGACCTTGCGTCCCCGCAGGTAGTCCTGGTCCAGCACGATCACACCGTCCACCGGGTCGACGTGCTCGACATGGTCGATAAAGTCGCGCTTGCCGAGGTACACGGTTATCTTGCCATTCGGTGCGGATTTTTTGAAAACTTTCACAGCGACAACCATCACTAGTTTGGTTCCGGTCGAACTCTGCCTAACTTCGCGTTCTAGGATGAAAAAGCTCGCGCAGTCGTTACGGGGCTCGGCGGTCTGAAACAGAGTTCACTCACAGCGATTCGTTCGTCGGTATAAACTTGACCGTTTTCTTTCGCTCAACTCGCGTAGAACTAGATACTATGTGCTATGCTTGCTTTGAAATAACAACCAGAAGTGCAGCTCGGCACCGGTTCTGGCAAAGTTTTTATACTTTTTGCCCACCCCCTCCCGGAATGGGGTGGCCTCCCGGGGGGCACCTGTAGGACTTCTTCCCTAATGTCCTTGCCAACCTCGTTTTCCCTTTGTCCCACTCCCCCTCCGATTATGTTATAACTGAATTATCTAATTCACACGTTGGACATTTGTTTGCCATTCTGGCGGTTTTCCACGCTGTTTGTTTGTTCGAACTGCTTGGAAAATTGCTGGGCGTTGGAATTTGGTGCACTCGCCGGGTGAGTTGGAAATGTCACCACCCGGCCGGACGGTGTTTAATCCTGTTTCGTGACGTGACGTCACCGTTTTGGCTTTATGAATGGTGCGATTTTCGTACCGGATGGGGGGACATTTTTGCCCATTGGTTGTAAATTCGAACGTAAGCTAATATTGAGGTATTTACCTTACATTTTCATGAAAACATTGTTATTTGATGCATTGCCAGCACATGTGACTTATTATGTTTTCTAAAAATAGTTTGCACATTATCCCCGTTATTACAGTTGTATCGTGAATTGAAACGTGACTTTTTGTTGTTTTTATGATAGTTGGACAATTGGACATATAACTTCAATAAACCAGACTCCCAACAAACGAGCTTAAAGACGACCAAAAAACCACCAGTTGAACTTGTCGGAAAATTCCTCTGCCACGAGACCAGCCAGTTTTGTTGTTTTCGTAAACTCTCCTCAGACTTCCTTATCGTGCACACAAATCGCTTCTTGGCTGGACACGCGTCCCAGCTCTAGTCGTTTGTATGGCTTCTTGGCTCAACCGTTCTGAACCGGTTGGGCTCGGAAAAGCCGGGCAAGCTCTACTACCTTCTGGGGTGAAAAGCAATAGGAAGATTTTTTTTTCTTTTGGATAAAATATTTTCTCAGCAGCAGTCGATTCTCGGTTTTTGTCTGGAGGTCTAATCGATTTTATTTCAAAGTTTTACGAAGGCTTTACTAGTTTTAGGACCAACCATCGGTTTAGGATATTCTATTTAAAAAAAAATGCCTAAATAGCTTGGTTTTACAAGAAATATGTTTATGTATTTCGTGTTTTTAAATCGATTCTGAATTAGGGTTTTATTAAGCACTTAATTTAAAATTTTGTCCCTCAATTCTGGTCATGGTTGACGGGGAGGAGGGATAAAAAATAATCATGATAATCTTTCAACAGTAAGATTTATCTAAATTTAAACAAATCAATAATTGAAACATGGTGAGTAAAATTGAGCAAATATAAATGTGAACATTATACCAAAAAAGCATGTTTACAAAATGACAAAATATTCACTACACTATCAATAATGGCAAAGTTATCCTGTGTAATTTTGTTTGTTTGTTATTTTTGAGTTATTACAATTAACTTGCTCAGTTGCTAACTCGCCACCAAATTTCAAGATTTTTTGATTTTTTTGTTTAATTTTGTAAACATATTTGAATTGATTTGTTTTTAAGAGCGAGTCCACGAACAGGGCATACCCCTTTGTATGGGACGTCGTTTGGACCTCACCAATCTGCCTGAAATTTTCAGGGGTTGTTTGTACATATAAAACTAGCATCTGGCCAAAATATGAGCACTCTAGGTTAACGGGAAGTGGGGCAAATCGGGACACAAAGTTTGAAGGTTCAAAAACGTCAAAAAACTTAAAAAGGCTATAACTCAGGCAAAATTCAATTTATTTTCAAAATTCAAAATGCATATGAAAGGGCTTAAAAAATGCAACAAAATGCAGGATAGAGCATCCCAATTGGTTAAATCTAAAGGGAGTTATTGGCATTTTAGTGAAAAAATAGCATAATTTTCAAACTCAAATAAAAAAGTGTTCCATCCAGATATCAACTCGGTTCGACCTGCAGCTTGTAGGGGACATCTGGGACTACCATCTGAGACTGAGAACGCTTTGGGTAAGGCAGTTTAACATATTAAATAGACACTTTTACTTTTAGTGAATTTTTTGGTTGTAAATTTTTGCTCGGAGGACCCCTTAGATCCCATTTTCTGGTGATAATTTTATCAGATTCGTGTTCTTGAGACAATTTCACAATAGAAACATGCATATAAATGTTTATTTTGATCCATTTCAACCCTTTAAAAAAAAAAGTTAAAAAAAATTAAAAAGCTGCTTTTTTCTGGTGTCATCTAGTATCCTTGGAAACGAGCTTGATTTTCAATAAATGTGAATCGAAGATTTTTTTTTACTTTTATGTTTTTAAGGGTTAAAATGGATCAAAATAAACATTTATATGCATGTTTCTATTGTGAAATTGTCTCAAGAACACGAATATGATAAAATTATCACCAGAAAATGGGATCTAAGGGGTCCTCCCAAAGCGTTCTCAGTCTCAGATGGTAGTCCCAGATGTCCCCAACAAGCTGCAGGTCGAACCGAGTTGATATCTGGATGGAACACTTTTTTATATGAGTTTGAAAATTATGCTATTTTTTCACTAAAATACCAATAACTCCCTTTAGATTTAACCAATTGGGATGCTCTATCCTGCATTTTGTTGCATTTTTTAAGCCCTTTCATATGCATTTTGAATTTTGAAAATAAATTGAATTTTGCCTGAGTTATAGCCTTTTTAAGTTTTTTGACGTTTTTGAACCTTCAAACTTTGTGTCCCGATTTGCCCCACTTCCCGTTGACCTAGAGTGCTCATATTTTGGCCAGATGCTAATTTTATATGTACAAACAACCTCTGAAAATTTCAGGCAGATTGGTGAGGTCGATGCGAGATAAGTATGCTTTGCTCGTGGACTCGCTCTTAGCCTTCAAACAATTGCTTCGAATTCAATGGTATTTTACATAATTTAAATTAATTTTAAAACGATCCTCAATATGATCGCTTAAAAGCATTTTTTTTAATTTATTAAGACCGTTAAACTTATTTTCAATGTTTATCCCCCCCTCTTCTGTAATGGGTCTAAAAATTGAGGGCCAAAAATATAAAAAAAAAAACTTAAATATTTCAATGAAATTAGACATGTAATTGACAGAAAACAGTTTTAAAAGCATTTTATTGCGCTGATGTATTTTTTTTATATATATATTTTTAATATTTTAATTTCATTCATTTTGTTCTACAGCACTACAAAAAGTTTTTTAAACCACAAACAAAATAACTTTATAATATATTTGCAACGTTCTAAAAATAAAATAATATTTTTTTTTTAAATTATTATTGTTGATAATATTGAATTTGAAAATATGAGTGTTTTAATGTAAAACGAGATTGCTTTTTTTTATTGCGAAGATAACAAAAATTGTTCAGTATTTATGAATTTCAGCTTTATTTTTCAAGCAGTGAGAGAGACAAAAGAATCATAACATTGATAAATAAAAAAAAAACGATTGCTTTGAAAAAATCTTAGAAATATTTTTTATAGTTAACGCTAAAAACATTCAACATTTTCAAATTGATCAAATCAAATCAAACTGACAACCGAACAAATTATAAGTCGACAAGATTATAGTTTTGTATTGAATTGTATCTTTTTATTAAAACAAATACACACGAGAATAAAGAAAAAATAATTAAATCAAAAGGAATTATAATTTATCAACAAATATTTAATCACACTTATTTAATTGTATGTTGTTCAGATAACATTCATTCTTTACAACTCAAAATTTCTAGGAAATTGTATGTCAACCCATTTGCCTTAAAAAAAACTTGTTGTTGAATTCATTAGACCACTTGGAATTCTCCAGCATAATTTCAAAACCATTCGTGTTAAAAATATAGAATAACTAATATCTCCTGCTTGATGGGCTTATTGATACCAGGTAGCTAATACAGATTAAAAGAAATCTAGAAAATTTGGTTTTCTCGTGATTTATATAAATAATCCATGTTAAGAGCTTTTAACTTTGAGCGTCATTTCATTTTTTTTCCTTGACCAATGATGCTCAAAATTAAATGTGGACTAGGCTGGCCTTCGAGGGGAACTTTGACCATTGTCGTGGGACATAAACTTCATAAAATATTTGCAACGGCCTACCTAAATCAATTTAACCAATGGAAATGTTATCTTATTAGTTGAAATAGCATATTCTTTTTAAATGAAACATTTATAAACACAAACAAAATAGTCAAAATTATTCAAAAGCATTGTTCACTTCCCTGAACAGTGCAATTCAATCTTCATGTTTAATAACTCACCAATCATGATTTGAGTCATGCATTACTTTTCTCTCACCACAAATCAGTAGGGGAGAGTGGGGAGACTTGATCCCCGGGGACACTTGATCCCAAGCCTGTATCTCGCCAGCATGTGGGTAAAACAATTAGCTTTGTTCTAGAAAGTTGTGCGAAATTGACTAAAACTCATTGTAGAAAACAAAGATAAAAATAAAAAATGTTTAGATTGAGCTACACACATTTTTCTAAAAAGTGCTGCAAAAAACTTCCAAGAGATCTTTTTTCTTTGTTTTAATAAGTATAGAAAACACTCAAAAATTATTCAAAAAAATATTGTTTATACATGAATTGTTTGATAAACATATCAACTCCAAAACCCTCACGCATTTGACGTTAAATTTATCGTCATACTATTTTTACAATCAATTGTTTAAAAAAGTGCGTTTAGGGAGACTTGATCGCTCCATTTTTACAGTCACTGGAATCAGCCTCAAGAATAAATAATTGGGCTGGGTTTTCGTACAAAGTTTCCTTTAGTATAGTTGTACATAACTTACTGCAGTTTGAACCATTTTTCAAAAGTTTTGCAAACAAAAATTACCAGCTTTTGTAAACATGCTCAATTTTGGTCTAAACAAGAATATTTTAAGTTTTTAAATATTTTGCATGCTAAACTTGTTATATTTTGAACACAAACGTACAGGTTTAATGTGAAATTGCTATAACTTATAGAAAATTAAAAGTTTGGATGTATAAAAAACATGTTCCTGAAGATTTTTTCAAAATGTTGAAAGGGGGACCAAATTACCCCCAACATTTTGAAAATGCCGGTTTAAAATATTTTTTAAAAACGCTTTGCATGATTCGAAGAGTTTATCTGATGAAATACCCTTATCAGCCAAACATAGTTGAATGTGTAAGCTTTCAATTCATGCAAAAAGATCATAGTTTTGTGAGAAATTGCCAGAGTTATGTGCGATACAAAAAAAGGGGATCAAGTCTCCCCACTCTCCCCTACGCTGTCATTCACCTTCACTTGACTTCAATCAAAGAAGCATCCGTATTAAATCTCTGGTCCTTTTTTCCACTCGACCACACAACGTCAAAAATTCCTTATCGCCAGCATTTCACCTTAAATCAACCATTTGACCGATATGTCCATCACAATCACAATCGATATCGGCATCACAAATGACGATCAAACATCAAACAACCACCCGCCAACGCACTTTCGCACTGCATTATTCTCTCGCCCTTAAAATGTTGGAAAAATCTTTTAAACAACGTACATCACCTCACTGCTGCTGCCGGCGGGTGGTGCGGAAAACGCTGGAAATCCCCACCCACCACCTGCGTAATGAGGCGCACTTTTTCCATGTCCACGCTGAAACCGCACAACACTTGCACAGCCTCCCGGGTAGGTGGTCATCCCAGGGAGAAGAAAAATCAATAATGCACATTCCAAGCCATGCACCTTTTCCAGGGGGCTTTTCTTTGCCGTCACCACCGCCGACGCGACGGAACATGCGTGTGTCGTTGCCACCCTGAAACTACATGGGATGGCAGGGCGCAGCAGCAGCAGCATCTCTCATCAACCTCATCCCAATGAGATTATTGTTTTGGTGTAGGTTGGGGTTTGTTAGGGTTGCCGGAATTTTTGGTACATGAGTTGAATATGAGTTAATCGAAATTCATTTTTTTTGTGGTATGAAAAATAAAATAAGATTTTTAGAAATTTACTCTACACAGAAAAAAATGAAGGAAATGATGACAAATTTTGCGTCAAAAAAAAAGTGTAATATTGTGTCAAGAACTGGTGAATTTTCATCAGGTTCACATTTTTACACATTTTTCAAGTAAAATTACCCAAAAAGAGGTAATCAACCAAACAGAATAACAACCATCCAAAATTCAACCTTTTTTTTCTGTGTAGGAAACAATTTGAACGATTTGAATGATATAAATCTTGGATATATGAGAATGACTAATTTTTGATTTCGAGTGTATTAATAGGAGAATCCAAGTACTATGTCCCCAGAAGCCAGCCTGCAATTTGAGCTCATTTGATTTAGAGGGTCCGCCTCTTTAATCCCAAGTAACAAAAAGTTTCAGGAGTTCTACAAGAGCTTGGCAGCGGTCTTGAATAAAGTTTAATCCTGCCAGTGTCCATTTTTTACTTTTTCTCAGAAAAAGTTTCCCAAACCCCGAGCAAATTTAACGATTCTATAGATTTCTTTCAGGAAAAACTTTGCAAAAAAAAAACAAATGCAAAGCAATACACAGAAAAAAAGATGCAACGGACGGGAATCAAACCCAGCACCAACAGTAAGGACAGGCGCCTTAGCCCACTCGGCCAACAGATCGATGAAAATAGAAAGGTTAAACGCATATATGAGCTTCCGGTCAAGTATGTTCACCATACTGATGAGCTGCACATTTCAGGATGTAATATGACAGAGAATTTCATAAAATAATGCAACATTTATTTTACACCCGGGCCTTTTACATGCAGCTGTATTACTAATTTCTTTGCTGTGTGGGTGAAAAATAAATATTGCATTATTTTATGCAATTTTATGTGATTTTACACCCTGAAATATGTAGCCCATCAGTATGGGAAACCTACTTGACCGAAATGACAAGCTTATATATGCGTTTATCCTTACAGCTTTTTATCGGTCTGATGGCCGAGTGAGCTAAGGCGCCAGTCCTTACTGTTGGTGCTGGGTTTAAAACCCGTTGGTTGCAACTTTTTTTTTGTGTTTGCAAAAATTGTGCATGCAGTGTGTTATATTAAGTGTTTATTTTGACGAAGGTGATGTGCATGCTTTTGCATGCGATTTTACCATCGGATTTTTTGCTGTGTAGCTTATGGGGCATTCCGTTTGATGTTTTTGTCTTCATCATACATCCGTGAACCACGCTATTGATCAATTTGCCTTAAGAATAAAAAACCGGATCAGAGTGGAGGAAATGACAGCTCTGCCATAAAGAATGCAATGTAGAAAATCAAACTTAAGCAGGAAAAACATTTGTCCAAAACTTTCGTGGAATTTCATCCAGATGAGTTCGGTTTTTTTCTGCATTTTAAAGTGAATAATTATAACGAAGCAAAGGAAATTTAATTTAAAAGTGATGAACTTTTGACAGCAAGAAAAAAATATTATCATCAAATCAGCCAAAATCAGCTGAACTTGAAACTTCCTATTTATTTATTTTTTCAATTTCTGGAGTAATTTCCAAAGATATATTTTTGACTATTGATATCCCGTAAAATTCTTTTAAAATTTTAATTTTGCTTTGACAGACTATTGATATATGTTTTTGCTTGTTTTAAAAAAATTGAAAAAATAGTATTAAAAAAATTAAAACCTGATATCAATATTTTAAAAATTCTAAAATTATGTTATTTCATTTATAATTGTATTGTCATTATTGTTTTTAAATCACATATTCAATAAGAATGCAAATGAAAAAACAACTTTTAGTGCATCAGAATTTCTAATATTGCTTATATTTCCTAACATTAGGATTTTCCAAAATGTGTTTTTTTGTTAGTTTAACTTTGTTGAAATTTTTAATATTTGCAGCGGCCTTACACTTTTTAAATTATGTAACACCATAATTCAGCTTTTTGACCTATCACATTCTTTAAATTATGCAAAAATAGTTTACTTGATGCTTGCTTAATTTCATATAAAACTGTTTTTTGAATTCATATGTAAATTTTATTTTTAACAGTTCGGGAATGAATAGTTAGTTTACAAGTTCGATTTCAATTCGATTTCCATTTATAGTATTTATCAGATATAGAGCAGTTATATTTTTTTCATAGTATGAAGAATCATAAAAAAGATATAAACACATGTGACTTGTGTGTTGTTTTTTTTTTTTAATTTTTACGTTTAGTTTGCAAAATAAAGTTTCGATTTTAAAACAAATTTAATATTTTTTTTAATTTTAATTCAAATTTGGGTTGTTGCATTTAACAGTTTTGTTGATATATTAAAATGTGCGAAATTTTACGTATCATCAACATAATAAACATAATTCCTGTTGTACAACGAAATAAAAAAAAATGAATTATTTCATTCAAGCTAAAAATGTTTATCTTCGTTTGAAAATGAACTTTCATTTCTTATTTCAGTCTATTTTTATGGAAATTTTGATGCTTTTTTTTAATATTTAAGATTTAATAATGTGTTTACCTCTTTTTCACCTTTATGTTTGTGACAAGTTTTGGCCTCAAATTAAATAAATAAATTTAAAAGGTCACCCTACCTATTTCAAATGTATTTCTCCTCACCCCACTCAAATCGCACAAAGTTTATCCGATTTCCTGTTTTCAGCTATAGCAGCCAAATTTTGCCGTTGATGTTTTTGCAACTGTACAAACCTTCGATTATGCGTAGAGGTAGCTCCGACGACATCCGGTCCTCTCCTTTTATGCAAGCTCTGGCGAACCCTTCTTCCTCTGACTGGACCTAGGGTGGCACATTCGACCAATTCCGCTGTGGTTTGAGGGTCAGTTTGGTTGTTAGGGTGGCTGTTGACATTTTGTTGCTTTTTTTTGGGTCACCGAAATTTCTTCATTTTCAAAAATAGTTTTTTTTATCTTCTCAAATTTGTGTTAACACTTCTCTTATTTGTGATAATTCGGGGGCCACCCTACCCTTCCTGGGAGGTCATCCCAAAGTGCATTTCCACCCCCTTCGGGGGTGATAACAGTGGGTGGGGGGTCATTCTCGAAGACGTTTCTGCCTGGGGATGCTGGCCAGCCTCCTTCGGATGCCACCTTCAGTGGGCGTCTGGAAGGCGTCCGTGGTGGTTTAACTTTCTTCTTCCGCTCTGACACTCCCGATAGGGGGGCAAACATTTAAGGTGCAAAATCTCTGCTGTGTGTCCAAGTGCAAGTGATCTAATTTGGTGCTACAACCCCTCGCCCGTTTCGCCGCCGTTTGTATGATCGGGTTCAATTTTGAATGTTTTTGCCACTTGAAATGTGATATTTTAACATATTTTGTACCGAAACTGTTTCGAGCATGGTAAGCACTGGTATCGAGTGAAGATTCTAAATTTATGCTCAAATCCGCCATTTTGGGAGCGCACAATTTTCGCTCCATTTTCACAAAACCAGCCAAATTTATCACATAAATCCATCCTGCGTCTGTCATCTAGAAAGCGATTATCATTTCTTTTCCCTTTTTTGCACACACAAAAAAAATATCGTCACCGCAACTCCCTAGAATAACTTTCCCGTTTTTCGTCTAATTTCACTCCGAAAATAGTCTTCAAGACCATCTTTTTCGCGCGCGCACCGACGACCGACCTGCCCCTAGCCAAAAGACGCGACCTTTCCCAACCGGCTGCGACTTAAGACGCGGCGATGCGTTTTTCCACGCAATTTTCCGCGAGTTTTTCTCCTTTTGCGTGCACAAGCAAGCGCGCGGTGTCTAATTAGAAAATTAGAACTCCTTTTGCGTGCGATTCTCGCGAGAGCTGTTTTTATTTTGTCGATTTTTTTTTTGTTTTTGGAAAAGGGAAAAACTGCATTTTGCAATCACCAACACCAGTGTGCGTTTTTCTCGACACTGAAAATTTTGCGGGAAAATTCAGACGCCATACTTTGATGCTTCGAATCTGTGTGAGTGTGTGTGCGGAGGGAAAAAAGCTGGCGAATTTGGACAAAACGAACATTTGAAATTCACCAGGAGAGAAAAAAAGAGAAAAGGAACAAAATATGGGTGAAAATGTGTGTATGTGTGCGTTTTGTTTGAGTGTGTGCGGAGGTCGGTGCGCAGATTCCGTTTCGCACACGTGTGCACAACTGTAAACGGGTTTGGTTGTGTGCTGGATGGCGTCGCGACGCCGAAATGATGCTGGATTTTGAGAGAAAAAGAGAGGATTGCTTGGAATGAATATGAAGTTCGATGATGATAATAGCCATCAATGATGATTGATAGTCTCTGAACTAAATTTTGAAATTTCAAAACATTGGAAAGTTTTCTTAGGTGACAGAAACAGAATTATAAACGTTACAGAATGAAGATATACCTTCGTCAAATGTGGCCTAATTACTACTAAAAATAAAATGGCTGCTATTTTTTTATTTTTTTTAACGGGTAACATGTTTGAACCAGTCAAGTTGTATTGTTTGTAGTATGAACAATTTGGTATTTATAAATTATCAATAAAAATAAAAAAAACAACTCATATAACTCTCAAATGCCCACGTTCTTTTTTTAATTTTTACCGTGTTCAGTTTGAGCCATTTGTTGTACGAAAAGTTTTACTTTTAGTATTTTATTGTGCATCTGTTTAATTTAGTTTATTTGTGTTTCTGTTGATCGTTCGAGTCAAATTCGTTTAAAACCCCGTTTTTGATCTGCAAACATCAAAAGGTTTCTAAATGACCACTTCACAAATGTGAACGGGGTTTATTGGACATAATTTGTGGAGTTAATTGAACACAATTTTTGGGGAAATTTGGACACCTTTTGAGGGGTAATTTGCACACACTTTTATGGAAGAATTGAAATGAACATTTCAATTTGAAAATTTTTTTGTTCACATAATTCCATGAATGGATTTTTGACACCAAATTAATTTTGTGATAATATTATCTTTTAATAAGATACACATAATTTAGATTTATCTGAACCAATATTTATGAAAATTCAAAGACAAATCAGGGGGAAAAGATATGAATCTAGAACGATCCATTATTTAGTTTTAGTCCAGTAGTATTTTAAATAATTTGATTGTGAATCTATTTCAGAAATTCGATTATCCGAAGGTTTGTATGAAACTTCCGACAATCGAATTATGAGAAAAAAAATTTTTCGTGTTTATTTATTTTCTTACCTTAAAATTACTTTACATAATCGAACTTCGGATAATCTAAACATCGATTTCGAATTCTGCGACCACACTTTAATAAAATTTGACAAATTTGATTACCGCTTAGATTTGAAAAAAAAATCATTTTTCATTATTTTATCACCGCTACTGGATTTAAAAATTCTAAATCATTTAAGAGTAGTTAATGAGTTATACTAAAACAAGACAAAACCCATTTTTTGTGTTTCCATTATCCGAAGTGAGTTTTTTTCCATCGCCTTCGGACAATCATGTCTGGACTGTATCAACAACAATACAGTCTTGCCTTGGTTTAGCACCGCATATGGGGGATGCAAAACCGAGGCGTGCATAACTGAGGCACAGAGCTTATGGGATTCTGGCTATATGGGATACATTGGCTATAATCCTATGAAAAATCATCCAAACTTCAAAAACTTATAGTGTTTCGGAATCGGGATGATGTCAATTATCCGTTGCTATTATAATTACATGAAAATTTTCACAAAAATACGTATTTTTCCTATATTTTCAAAATGCAATTTTTCTCGAAAAAAAAATAATTTTTTTTGTTATTACAATATGGGTATCAAATGATCGGAATTTTTTCATTCATTTCGAAAGCAATAATTTGTTTTTGAAAATACTCGAAATTTTCACAAAACTACGTATTTTCAAAAAAAAAAAATACTCAAAATTTCAGTTTTGTTACAATATGAGTATCAAATAATCGTGATTTTTTCATAGATTTCGAAATTAATAGCAAAAAAAAATGGAAAATACTCAAAATTTTCACTAAACTACGTGTTTTTGAAAAAAATACTAATAATTTCATTTTTTCAACAATATGCTTATCAAATAATCGTTTTTATTTTACATTTCGAAAGTTATAACACAATTTTTTAAATGCCCGTATTGTGAAACTGAAATTTTGAGTATTTTTTCGAAAAAAAGCAGTTTTGTGAAAATTTTGAGTATTTTCAAAAAATTGTGCTATTGCTTTCGAAATGTATCAACAAATCCCGATCATCGATACTGATATTGTTACAATGTTAGCAGTTATTTTAGAAAGTTTTGTCTGCTCTCGCTTATTCGAAATTTACGGAATTCATTTCATCAAATGATTGTATCTGAATTAATTTGTAGCTGTAAGAATCTCCAAAACTCTGCATCCTGTAATAAGTTAAGCATATTGTATTCTGATTAGTATAACAAATAAACATGAATTGAAAAAAAAAATTCAAGTATTTTTTTCAAAAAATCGTAGTTTTCTGAAAATTTTGAGTATTTTTAAAAATTTGTGTTATAGCTTCGAAATGTATGAAAAAAATCCGATCATTTGATACCCATGTTGTAAAAAACTGTAATTTGGAGATTTTTTTTCAAAAATACGTAGTTTTGTGAAAATTCTGAGTATTTTCAAAAAAATAATATTGCTTCCGAAATGTATGAAAAATCTCAATCATTTGATACCCATATTGTAAAACACTGAAATTTTAAGTATTTTTTTTCGAAAATACGTAGGTTTGTGAAAATTTTGAGTGTATTCAAATTTTTTGATGACTTTCGAAATGTATGAAAAAAATCTGATCATTTGATACCCATATTGTAAAAAAACCTAGATTTAAGTATTTTTTTCGAAAACACGGAGTTTTGTTATTTTATTTTTGTATATTCAAAAAAAAAATTCAAACGTCGATTTCGAATTCTGCAACTACATTTTAATCAAATTTGACAAATTTGATTACCGCTTAAATTCGAAAAAAAAAAACTCATTTTTTTGTTATTACAATATGGGTATCAAATGATCGTATTGCAATAATATTAATTATTATATTTTTTTCGAGAAACATTGCATTTTCAAAATTCAGGAAAAATACGTAGTTTTGTGAAAATTTTTATGTAATTATAAATGCAATGGATAGGAATGAATGGATCATTCCGATTTCAAAGCACTTAAATTTTTTGAAGTTTGGATGATTTTTCCGGGCCATGACTGTAGTAAGAGTTTTATTTTTGCAAATTTCGATCATAATTTTCAAATTATTATGCTTTATATATAAGTACAGTTATGCTTCTGACACAAGTTCACAAATTGTAATTGAATTTATGAAAAAATCATGGTTTTCAATCTTTTTCTTTTATGTGGTCTAAAAATTCAAAATCGAAGAAGGAATAAGGCAATCGCAAATATTTTTTATATATTTTTATTATTTTTTTTTATTTTTTCCCCACTCGTATGTTTACTAAAGATTTCACAATTTTAATGAAAAAAAGTTATATAAGTTAACTGAAAATTATTTAAAATGCCTTTTTCTGCATTGATGATTATATAATAAATGTTTGATCTCGATGCACAAAAAAAAAATTTCGCAATTTTTTGTCAGTTTTCAGATATTTTGAATATTAATAATTGCTGTGAACAAGTGTATAATGCATTTTAAAAAAGCTCTTTTTCATTCAAATGTTCTAATCATGTTTCGTTAGTTAATTTTTTATTTATTTTTTTATTTTTTTGTCAAGCAAATTTTGCTAATGAGAGTTGAAAAGAGCGGTACTTTAACAAGCTTTAAAATCAGAATCTGAATTCTTGTTTTAGTATTTTTTAGTCTTTTCTTTATTTAAAAAAGACGGTTATCTAAGAACTGAAACGTATTTTAACATTTTTTTTAATAAATTCTTAAAAATAATTCTACAGAAAACGGCTGATATATTTTGATTCTGTGTAGATTTCCTGATTTTCTACATTTTAGAAACTAATGTTCAATTTTTGCTTTTAGTTTTACTAAAATAAACATAAACTTTTAAAAATATTTGCAATGACCTAATTTCACAAAAAAAAATAACATGAAATATTTGAACTGAAACAGAAACTGATAAATTTACTAGTTCCTGATGTAAAATTACACACTTTTTGACACCAAATTTGTTTTTTTTTTGTACTTTGTATATTAATCGAACATGAACTTTTTATTATACTAAAATTTACTCCGTCGTCATAATAAAATACGAAAAATATCAAAACATGGACTTTCCCATGGTTAAAATGCTCAACTTGAGCAGCTTCCAATCAAATCAAAGT
Organism: Culex pipiens pallens; assembly: GCF_016801865.2. NCBI lineage: Eukaryota > Metazoa > Arthropoda > Insecta > Diptera > Culicidae > Culex > Culex pipiens. The sequence goes on along the minus strand of NC_068939.1, from coordinate 37,392,848 downwards.
TGCATAACTAAATGTTCACGTTTCATTTCTCCCCGTCGGAAGTCCACTCGGTGGCGTCCACTTCAAAGCCAGGAACTAATCAGAAACGAAAGTGCAGCAACACAACAAAAAAAAACCCAAATCACGTTTATTTTGTTTATGTACGATCCCCTTTACGACCACTTAATGTGATGGCGAAAAAACGGTTCGCAAATTCGCCATTTACCAACAATTATCTCGTGGCTTTTGAAGCGGTCAATTGGATACACGCGGCAGCTTTTTTTTTGTTCAAATTAAACTTTTTAGCTAATGTTTAAGAAAGGCTTATTTTTGTGAGATTTGATACGGGAGGAAGTTTGTTTTGTTGGTCATTTTCGAAAAGTGATCGTGAATTCTCCTCATAACATGTCCAATGTTGTTAATTAATATCTTTCGATTTCATTTTGCTTCGCCTCCAATGAAACGATATTGAATTTGTTGTAATGAGGAAATCGATTATGAACCAGCCACAGAGCTCACTTATGACGTTTGTTATATTTGTTTTTTTTTTTTTTCAAAAACCAGAAAAAAAGATTAAAGATAAAAATTAAAAAATTAAGAAAAAAATCATCTAGAACAAATCAACAACAAAATGAATCAAAATCTCAACAAAACTCAAGATGACCATCAAGCTTAGGAATTTTCGCAGTTTGGTTTCCGGCCTTCGCCAGAGCTGCGCGGCCCGAGTCATAAAATTGCATTTCTTATTTAAACTATCGTGGCGTAGGGGCGCCTGCAAAATGGGGGCCAGATACTTCTTTTCACGCGCGCTTGGCTTTATTTTAAAGGGGAAAAATTGCTTATTTGTTTTTGGCAGGTTTGTTTTTTCACTTGCACTTGCAAGGAGGAGCGACTTGACTTGAAACGCCATTTTTGCTGGGTGCAGTTTTTCCGAGGAAAAGCAGGAAATTAGGTCATGCGGAAAATGTTGAGATCTCTCAAAAATACAAAAAACTGTTTTTTTTGGAAATTGAACAAAATTTAATTGGGAAAACAACTTATCTAAAAAGCTGTAATAAAACAATTTCGTATTTTCCGAAAGAAAAACGACATAAATTGATCCGTTTTAACGTAAATAATCGAAAAACATTGTCAAAAATAGAGAAAAAATGTCTATTTTTAAAACTGTTCCACATTTTCCCAGCCAAAGCATTCCCAGTTCCAGAGGCTAATAATCCATTTCCCGGTTCAACTTTTTACAGTCTTTTTTTCTAGTTCAATAGTTTTTCCTCGGCACACAAACACTCGCACGCTCTTCTAACGATTTGTATTATTTTTAAGCGCGATGCACAATTTTCCTTTTTTCATCAGCTCTAACGATTGCGCGCGCGAGTTTTTCTTCTAGGCGCGGTGCAATGTTATGGTTTTCGAAATTTCTTTTTTTTTTTCCTCAGTTTTCCAACCGCTTTTCCCCGTCGCTCTCCTTCTCTCACGCGTAAAAAGAAGAAACACTCTCTGCTTAGAACTGCGTTTTTTGGTTTTGGTTTAGTTTTTCGTGCAACGCGGCGCGCCACAGTGGAAAAGAAGACTCAGAAGGGAAAAAAAAAACGCAACAAAAATGCATTCAAACACTATAAAACCGGTGAAAATAAGAATAGCAAAAGGCGCGTGTTGGAAGATTTTCCCCTTCGCTGGTCCTCGCTTTCCCTTTCTCCCTTCCCCTTCGGGGGTCCTAGGGGGCAAATATGGGCCGCAGATACGCAGAACTGCAAGTTGGAGGATTTTCCGATTTTCAGTTTTTCTAGACACGTGGCGGCGCGAGCAAGCAAGAGTCGGCTTAAGCGCGGTGCGGACTGTACCAGTTGACTTTGAAGATTTTTGAAAAGTGGGAGTGATTGTGGTTGGTTTTTTTTTGGGAGTGGTGAATTGATAAGTGATTTCATGATAAATTTACAGTTTTTGTTTGTTTGAGCAGTAGTTTTTGGTACGTATTTCAGGTCGTAATATCGGTTCAATAAGTTGTAAAGCTCAAATCGTTGCGAAACAAAACTGACATGTGACATTTTTTTAATGTGTGCCTATTTGAAAATAACCTGATGCTTTTAATTACCACAAACAGGATTTCGATTATAACAAAACAACAAAATATATCCAATGTATGGATAGATTTTCTATTCTAACAAACTTTGAATAATACAAACAAGAAATTAGTAAGTACATGAATGTACCTCGATTTAGAATGGGTTGACATTTTATCATGTTTGCTAAGCTTATTAAAATTCAAGCTTGGAGGAAATTTTTTTTTATTCTTTTAAAATAATCCCACTTCCATTCAAAAATCATCGGAAATCAGAGAGCAAAATTAATAAAAAAAATTAACCTGAAAAATTTAAAATAATCGAAAAGTCGAACAAAGATTCTCCAATAATCATTTTCTAAACCCCCTTTTTTTCATCAATTTTGGGAGATTTTACCATTTTTTTAACTCCGGAATCAGAACAGATTAGTGAACTAAAAAAATTAGTTAATTTTACCAAGTTTTATCGATGTTTGGTAAAACTTTAATATTTTTTTACCGAAGGTCAAATACTGATTTTCACAAATTACAGTTCTTCGCTATATGGTGTAGCTTTTCTAACTTTAAGTAGAATATAGTTTTTATATGTAGCCAGTTGCACTCGGTAATGACATTCGAGAAGGGCATAAGTGATTTTTTTTTTGTGTTTCGTAATTTAAATATTGCTGTAACTCAAAGCCGTTGCACCGCATCAAAAAGCGGTCAAAGACACAAAAAAAAACACTGGAAGAAAAAAACACTCCATTTCTATGAGCTTTTTTAATTTTTACGTTTAAAAGTCTAATTCGGGATTTCGAGCCTGAAAAATCAAGTCACACATATAGAAATTGCCAAAAAATACCGAAACTTTTGTTTTTTCAACATTTTAATTTATAAAACCTCTGTAACTGTACAAGAATTGGACTTACGAAATATGAAGACTTTTATGTAAAATTGTCTGGAGAATCGATTCCCACGTTAGGTTTTTAAAAAATTTTGACGTTTAGAGCACTTAAAAAAACAGTTTTAGTAAATCATTTTTGTATTTTTTTTAGGAGAGGTGTTCACTCAAAATTTTTTCGTGAGTCTTTGTTTAACATCTTAGGCTATTTTCAGAAAAAAATCTGAACAAAAAAAAATTGGGCTTACCTTCAAATTTTACTTTTAACCAGTGTTGGCATGCTCGCACCCTCGCGAGAAAAAAAAATCATCTCTCTCGAGTTCTCGCCGCGAGTCCCGAGCTGCCGAGAGCAACTCGCCGATTGCCCGTTCTCTCCCCCGCTCGCGAACGGGCTAGCTCGCGAGAAAGAATTGCCCGCTCGCGAGAAGTAAAACGAGTTGGCAACGAAAAAAAAAACAACACAACTATTGAAGTTACACCTCTTTACCATCGTGTCGTTCGCATTCATAAACCTGATAAACAAATTGCTATCTTGGAACGAATGGCTAGCACGAGGCGCTCGCGACGAGAGCGAGAACGCGAGAAAAAAGGCTGAAAGGAAAGGACTACAAGTTCTCTCCCTTGCTCGCGAGTGAGAAAAGCTTTCCTTCTTCTCACTCGAATCCCAACACTGCTTTTAACTTAAAAATAACAAAATCTCATAGAAGTGTGGTGTTTTTTTCTTTCAGTGTATTTTTTTTTTCGAAAAGCCCGTCAAATTTCCTACAAGTTTGTCTTTGACCACTTTTTGATTCGATGCAACGCTGAGCAAGAGTGGGATAGGTTACTTGTTTACATCCAAGATTTCGCCCTATTGATACTCTAATCGCTAATTCAGCGTTATGATATTTTTATTTTCTTCTTAGGCCGATGCAAATATTTTTCAATGTTTTTTCCATCGGCTGTGCCCGGGCTCGAACCAATTTTGTGTATAAGTAGCTTTTTTATTTCGATTATAACATTCGAGAAGGCGTAAGTGTTTTATTTTTTTTTTGTATTTCGTAATTTAAATATTGCCGTAACTCGAAGCCGTTTCATCGTATCAAAAAGTGGTCAAAGACAAACTTGTAGAAAATTTGATGGGCTTTCTGAAAAAAATACACTGAAAGAAAAAAAAAACACTCCACTTCTATGGGATTTTTTTTTAAGTTTAAAATTCAAATTTGAAGGTAAGTCCACATTTTTGAGGCCTACTTATAACCTGAAATGTTACTAGGGATTGGCAATATGTATGAAAATTGTCTGGAGAAACGATTCTCGCGTTCCGTTTTTGAAAATTTGTACATTGAGAGCACTTTTCAAAAACACAGTCCATCCTAATTTTTTCGTGAGCCGTGAAAAAAATAAAATAAACATATTTTTATGACAAAAGACAGTATAAACAAGCAGATCATCCTGCTCAAACTAAATGTAATCAAATTTAGTGATAGAAATGAACTTTGTTTACATCCACTGTTATACCAACCCTATAAAAAAAAATCTCAGAATTACAACACAATCAAACCCCCAAATAAAACTTGCTCCAAAGAAGTTTCGCCTCTTCTTTTCCTCCATTTCGGCCATCCATCACACTCTCATTCATAACACCCAAGAGAAGCACATCACCAATACACAGCTCGCAGGCGGCGGCGCCATCATCGTCATCATGCTTGCTTTGATAGCACGTGTGTGCGCGGTCGCGTCGTCATCGTTCTACACACGTGGACCGATCGGCTTTCGGTCTTCCAAGAACTTCACATTCTTCTGGACTTTTGGTTCGATCTTTGGTCCGCTGAAGAAATGTTGATTAAAACTCTTTTCTTCGTAATCATTGCGATGCGGAAGCATTAGGTTGGGAATCTCCAGCAGATGAGGAAGCTCGCTCGAGTCCGTCATCATCGTGTAATAATCGGTTGTCGTCACAGTCCTCTGTCACACTGTAGAGCAACGTACGATTGTGGTAGATAGACGGTACCTTCAAGTAGAAGTAGTTTGAGCAACTAATCTGATGAAGACTCAAAAATTGCGAGTTGTTCGCAACTCTTGTATGCAAGTTTCTTGCAACTTGTAACGCAATGTAACTTTTGGCGAAGTTCAACCTAACCTCACCCCACGGTACCGCCTCTTGACTCGGAGTGCGAACGGCAATCGGCGAAGCCGATGTATGGTGATACCACGGCGCGCGTTATACCTTTAGTGCCATATCTAGACACACAGGAAGACGGCGGTCGGTCGTCGTCGTCGCGCGCTGTGTGGTGTTGTTTAATAAATAATGAAAGCTACTTACTGCCGCCGTCGTCGTCTTCACCGCCAAACTTGCTGCTGCTTACTTTTGGAATCTAATCTCCGCTCAAGATACCCGCAATCGCTGTCAAGTGCAGCAGCAGCAGTTGGTGCGGCAAGTCCAAGTCCGTCCACGGCCTGACCTTGGGTGGATGAAGAAGTGCTGCCACTCAGCGCTGGCTAATCGTGGATGAGACGAGACGAGTGTGTGCAACGCTTTCCCAACGAGACCACTTCGTAGAGTTGGTGTAGAGTGCCTTTCGACCAGTTAAGGAGATCGCGGGGTTTGTTGTTTATTATCCGGCTTGGCTGGTCGTGCAAGAGTTGTTTTCGTACGTTGCGTCGAGTGGCGCGATCAACTTTGAATCAACTTGAGTAAGATTACGCAACTTGCACGCAAGTGCGTTCAAGTTTTTGTCCGCCATCTAGTTTTTGAAGCTGAAACTACATTTGCGAAACATGAAATGCGATTTGTATTAACAGATTTCTCTTTTCTCCTTCCAGTTCCAATGTCGACGTTCTTCACCACCAACCGGCATGGTTACAGCGTGCGGTTCTCGCCCTTCAACCCGGACCAGTTTGTGGTGGCGTCGAGCCAGTTCTACGGGCTGGCCGGCGGTGGCACGCTGTACTTCCTGGAGCTGGACGGTAGCGGTACGATCGTGGAGAAGCGCACCCACCACTGGACGGACGGTCTGTTTGACGTGACCTGGTCCGAGTCGAACCAGGAGATCGTGGTGTCCGGATCGGGTGACGGCAGTGTCCAGCTGTGGAACACCGCCCTGAGCGCCAACAACGGTCCGCCGCAGATGGTGTACCGCGAGCACAAGAAGGAGATCTACAGCGTCGACTGGAGCAAGGTCCCGTACGAGCAGCTGTTTATCAGCGCCAGCTGGGACAGCACCGTCAAAATCTGGGACCCCATCCGGAACCACTCGCTGAGCACGTACATCGGTCACACCCAGCTGGTGTACAACGCGGTATTTGCGGCGCACATCCCGAACACGTTTGCCAGCGTTAGCGGCGATGGAATGCTCAAGATTTGGGACATTCTGTGCTACGATCTGCCGATTGCCAGCATTAAGGCGCACGAGGGAGAGGTACTGCTCTAATCTCAAAACAAACCATAATTCATTACTAACAATCCCCTTTATTCTTGCAGGTTCTGACCGTTGATTGGTGCAAGCATGACTCGAATGTGCTAGCTACGGGCGCTTCGGACGGGTTGATCCGGGTTTGGGACCTGCGCAACTTTGGCATCCCGCTGGCGGAGCTCAAGGGAAACGAGTTTGCGGTGCGAAAAGTACAATTTTCGCCCCACAGCCCATCGGTGCTGGCCAGCGTTGGGTACGACTTCACTACGCGGTAAGTTTAGCTTGAAATTTCTCAATTATTTAAAAATCGCCATCTTTTGGCGGAACTCGTTGTAAGCCTGAAAGTAGGCTAATCCTGATAAATGCATCGTGCGCGCCCTTGTGGCGATTAGTGCAATCTATTGAGGGTCGCCAAAATTGACAGCGTGTCTGCTTAGACTACAAAAAAATAATTTAGTTTTTCTTTTAATTTATCAAAAACGAAACATTAAACCTTAAACACTGATTAGTTTAAATTGTTATTTTTTTCTTTCCTTCCAGCATCTGGGACTTTAAGAAGAGCAACGAGGCCCTCGAGACGATCAAGCACCACTCGGAGTTCACCTACGGGTTGGACTGGAACCGGCGGCGCCAGAACCAGCTGGCCGATTGCGGCTGGGACTCGCTCGTGCACGTATTCAAGCCGGACTGTCTGGCGGACAAGATTTAAGAAATCTGGGCCGCAAGTTGGCATTTGAAAGCAGCAACCAAAAATGCAGAAACAAACTATCCAGATGTTTTATTTGTACTCTGTAAAAGCGCGTGCGGGAGGGAGAAACGGGAAGTGGATTTTAAAGAAATTTAAAGAAAACTCAAAAGTCTAGAAAGGGGAAAAAATAAGAAAAACCAAATTGTGATTTAGGAAGTAAGTAGTCTAAAACAGAACAATTGGACAAAAACTATTTTAGAAGCAAAGCACATTATCCTGGTGAGATAGCGAGAATAAAAAAGAGGTTTTGTATATCATAAACAATTGGCTAATGTAATATGAACAAATTTGAAGTAAACCGTAAAACAAAACAAAAACAAATATGGATGTATATTGGTGTAGCGCTAAATTTAAAACCCGTTCGTTAGGTTAATGCATGGGCAAAGGGGCAAGAATTGAGGCAGAACGCGCGTTAAAGCGTTAGTTTATATTAAACTGTAAGCTCATTGTTTTGATCATTGTAATTTATGTACTTCTAACTATTAGTTCGCGAAAGCATGGTTCGGAGAGTTATGCAAGCTATGATTTCCTAGCAGTTCAGTTCAGGTCATGGTGTCTTGTCAGTTTAGTGCAAAAATTGGAAATAAAATTAAATATTTTATACGTTTTGATTTGCTGTGTTTTATTTACATTTTTCCCTCCCTCACTCTGCCAATTTCAGAAATTTCTCGATCAATGATCGTTCAGAAGTTTTAAATCTAAATAAAATCTCAATGATTTGTTACTGAATCTGAAAACAGAATAAAATATCGAAATTTCGTTGATAAAAGTTTACATTCCTGTTGTTGTATGTAACTATTGTTAATTTTCTTCGGTACTTTTATTGTTCACAACGATAACATTTGTTTTTCTGAGCACAAAGGCCCCTTCGAAAAGAAAATAGATTTAAAAATCATTTATTTAAAATTTATTTTTAAATCAATTTTGAAAAATATACTTCTAGGATTTTCTTGACAGAAAGTATCTTACTTGACATTTCGTTCCAAGAGGATCAGAGTTGATCCATCGTAAAGTGTTGTCTTGTCATTTTTTTCCCTCAGAATTAAAAAAGTGATAAGAAATGGCTTTCAAGCGTGTGGTTAACTGTTGTACTTACAAATTGACATAAGGCTTTAGGACCCTATCGTCTAGAATTTTGCCTTTTTCCTATACAAAAATCATGCACTACATTTTAAAATGTCCAAAGTTTGTGAAAAAAATAATCTTTAATTATCGAAATAATGTTTAAATATTGAAAAGATAGAAAAACTTCAAAAGTTCCACACATCTAGGGTTTTCTTTGAAAAGATTGCTTTTGTCTTTCATGTGTGTATAGGTCCTTTAAAAAAGTGTAGACATTAAGGCTCTGGAAGGCATCATTGCAGATCGGCCATTCGGCGGCCATGTTTGTTTTAGAAAAAACATTCAAATCTTGATTCAGAATGTTTCATTCAAAAAATTGTTTTCTTTGTTTTGTTTGTATAAGCATTTTACACATCGTGATTATATTTTCATTTCAATTTACTATTTCTGACACCTTCTACGACCTTAACATTGAAATTCGAAAAAATAATTCATTGATATATAGCGAGATGACAAGTAAGAGCTTATTAGTTGACACTGAGAAATATTCAACATATGTTTCCCAAATTTAAAATTATGAGGCTCAGCAACCAGCATTGCTTTATTGCAGAGGTGCTTTTCCTTTATAAAGTATTAGTATAGATGATCTTGCATTTAAAAAATATGTTTGGAAGTTTGTTCGGCAATTTTTCATAAACATCTCTTTTTTAATAAAAGTTTATCTTCGGTACCATTTTTGCGCCTAAAATAAGAAAATAATACTAAACTTTGAATTTCAAGTCTGATTTTCGAAACATCGAAAAAAAAAGTATATCATTTTTACAGTTATGTTACCGTCATCTGGGGCGAATAGGGACACATGGAGCGAATTGGGACAGCTGTTTTAGCAATATTGCAGCCTAATATTTTGATATTTATGAGTGGTTTCGGGCAGACCAGATTCAGAAAAACAAAATGTATACATCCATTTCCAAATTTGAAGCATTTAACTGCTCTAAAACGTGCTGTCCCTATTCAGACTGCAGTCCCGATTCACCACAGATGACGGTACCATCACAAATACGCACAATATTAATCAATTCAGACAAATTGTAAAATTTAACTCTCGATTCCCGGGAAATTTTAAAACTCGAAATTCCACGCCCTCTACTTTCAAATATGTAATAGCAAATGGTTGATTTTATCTCATGATTTAACGTTTCCTTGTTTAATTGTTTGTTATTGTTACTTATTAGTTATTGTTATTATTATTTTGTTGTATTGATTGCTTTTTGTTATTGTAATTGTAATTGTATGTATCAAGTCAAGAAGGGAGATTTGTTATTTGTTGTTTCATATATTTTTTTTTGTGTTTCAAATGTAGGCAGCGCTGCTAATGAGGTTAATTGCCAAAATCGTATTCCTGTCTGCTGGATTGAAGAACAAAATCGCTTATTTCTCATGATTCCCTGCATCAATCATAATTTAAAATAATGAACATCGAATTTTGGGCGCGCAAAAAATTGTGAACTTTTTCTTTAAAAAACATGTTTTGGAACACGGAAAAACTATTTTCCTGTGTATATCAATGAAATAAGCAGTGATATAGTTAACAACAGATGTGTTTACGTATATTCAACAATTTTTATTGATTTTTGACAGACTTTCTTGCCAGATAGTTCAATTAACTATCATTTTATAAATTCACAGTTTTTTTCATAGAAAATCAAACAAATAAATATTGGAAAGACCACAATGTTGGAAATATTTTTTCTTATCTGAATCCGGCATAAGTTTATTAAAAAGGTTGATTTTCAAGGTAAAAACACATTTTTTCAAAAAATCATAGGTTTATGTTGCTTATTCATGGCGACATATGTCTTTAAGCTTTGCTGCAAAACTGCTATAAAAGTTATGAAATTCAAGAAACTCATTTTTTCCTGAAATCATGAAAAACGATTGCGTCACGAAAGCATTTCCCCAACAATTTGCCTCTAAACTCCCAGTTCCGCTAGTGGCCACCACCCCAGTGTGTGGCGCTGCCCTGTCATAACAATTCCGGCAGCGCAAACGACACTCCCGTCTGGCGGCGGCGGCGTTCAGTTTTGGTTCGCGGTTTGTTTACCTTTTTTGCGTTCGCAAGTTTCGTGCAATCGTTTACCGGCGTGAAACGAGCGGTTTTCGCGTGACAAGTCGTGATTTTTAACGCGCAACGGGTTGTGATTTAAAGTGATTTTTGGTGAAGCATTGGAGACTGTCGATTCAGCGGGGGTTTTAAGGTAGGAACGTTTGGATTTGTGGGTGGGAGGTTGAAAGTGGGGTTATGTTTATGTTTTCGGAAGAAAGAAAACAAATCGAGTTTTTTTTTACAAGAAGTGTTGGGACCGTTTATTTTCGGCGGTTAAAATATTGTTCCACAAAATTACATGCGATGTGTTGCAATAAATTACAAGCAACCTTTTACATTACATTACAAACTTTAGAATCTCGATCTACCGATCGAATAGCAGTGTCGTCCTTGGAGTATTTGGTATCTGCAAAAGAACGTTTTGATTAGTGTAAAGCACGCATGGTAAATATACGGGAATCATTCTTACCATCGTTCAACACCGTTCCAGCGTTCCGACAGCTCACGTCCATGCTCTTCGCTTTCAAATCTTTGAGAAACTTTTTCATCTTCTCGCTGGAACGACCACTGCTCGCCTGGCTAGTCTTGCTTTCCTGGCTCGTCTTTCGGTCCTGCTCCCGATTGTTATTAGAGTCATTCTTTCCCTGCGTTCCGTACGGTTCCGTAGCATCTTCCTCGTCGTTGAACGTCGACTGCGACGAGATACTCCCGTCTCCATCATCGCTGTAATCGATCAGCTGACTGATGTTCGGAGTCGGCGTCTTTCCCAACATTGCCCTTTCGTCGAGAATTTCCATGTGCGAAATGTACTTCGGATCAAAGCGGTTCCCACCGACGTCGAAAGCGTCCTCGTTGTCCTCCCCGTTGCCATTCTCGGTACAAATCAAAACCGTCGTCGTAATGTCCACTCCGTTATCGATGAACCGCACCTCGTCGGCATCCGTCTCGATCTGGATCGATTCGTCTTTGGACAGCTCGCTGGCGATTCGTTCCTGCCGAAGGCGTCGCTTTTCCTGGCGCAGGAATTCCTCGTCATCCGTAAGGGGTGGCATCGGAGTGGCGTTCCGGATCTTTTGTCCCTCGATTGCGGCTTCAATCTTCTGGACTGCCTTTGAAAAGTCCAGGTCGATTCCAGGAGTGCGTAGTTTTCTCGGGAATGCCAACACCAACGAATGCTCCAATCCACTGGCCATTCTTGCCACGGTAAAGTCCTTGAACTTGGTCAGCTCTCGGAAGTGATCCGAGGGAGTGAACGGGCTGTCCGTTTCGTACGTGGTCAACAGGCGGCCTTCGTTGGTTAGAAAAGAGGTAAAGTTGTTCGCCGGGGAGATCTGCATGATGCACTCGTCCTTCCGGAGCAGCTGATTCAGCAGGTAGCGTTCCAGCTTGAGGTCGTCGATTTTGAACACCCGATTACTCCGATAAACCTGGTTATTCTCCAGCAGCAAGTAGATCATGTCATTCTTGGTTATTTGAGCGGACACTACCTTCGCCGGTAGCTTCACCATTGACAGTTCCTTCACCACCGGAATGGTAATCTTCTGGAACTTCCCCGCCAAATATAGCTTATTCGTTTCCGAAACCATCAACGTACAGTAATTCCCGCACGCGACCATCTCAACCCGCTCCTCCACCCCAATCCGATCCGGCTTGGTCAGAATCTTCAACGAATCCACCCCGCCCAACTGCTGGTGGCTGTTGTGGCCCCATCCGAAGCAATTCCCAGCGCTCGTTCTCGCGACAAAGTGACAAAATCCGGCCGCAATGTCCACCACCTGTTCGTCCTCCTTCTCCAGGCAGTACGAAAACTCCTTCAGCTCCACCGGAACGTGCGTAAACTCGGCGTTATCCTCGGACTTCTTCTTCATCCGACCGGACTCCTTCAGCGATGCGACCCGCGCGTTAAACGGGAAGATGCTCTTGCCGCTGTAGAACAGCTTGCCGTCCACTGGAATTACCAACAAAATCAATCAGTTTTATAAAAATTCATATAAAACAGAGAATCTCACAAGTCAGTATCAAGCTGAAGCCGTTGCCGCCAAACTTGGCGTCCAGGACGACCTGCTGCAGCTTTTTCATCGTGCGAACGCAGGACGGCTTCTGGCAGAGGTCCGTGGAGCCGATGCCGAGCTGGCCGTGCTGGTTGTGGCCCCACACGAACAGCCGGCCGGATTCTGGAAGAAAACAGAATTGTATTCAACAAGTGCTTCAAATACCCGGGCAGACGGTAATAACAAAATTCATGCCATTTCAATAATAAATATTGTTAAAATAACAGAAAGTGTTATGGAATCTTCTTGAAAAATCCATTTTTGCATAAGAGTTTAATAACAGTTAATGTTATCGTAACAAAATTTGTTATTGGTCTGATATTGGTTGAATGGCAACCCGAGCAGACGGAAATAACTTGGGAATAACATTTTTTGATATTTGAAAATACTAGGCCAATAACATTTTATGTTATTTATAACAAGATTTTTTATTCCCCGTTATGTTTTTTTTTGTTATTGTAATAACAGACTAATAACATGTTTTGTTCTTCTTCGAACAAATCTTTGTTATTATTTTTTGTTATTTTAACAACTAATCCGATCATTCTAATAACAGTTGGCGGTATTCTTCCATAACAAAAAATGTTATTCCAAAGTTGTTTTGGCTTGCAATCAATAACGTCATGATTCGAATTCCCGGACGCTTCGAAACCCGGACACTTCATTTTGTTTTATCAATTATTTGGATATAAGTTCGCATTATGAATGCCAAAACTGTGTTATTTGATGAACTCCAACATCAACTTTCATTTAAAGTTTGTTTGAACGCTGTAGTTAATGCCAAAACATTAAATACAATAAAATTATAAGTTTACCAAGGCCTACCTCGAGGAGCAGGAAAAGAGAAAGAAGAAAGCAGCAGCGTCCCACTCTCCTCAGCGAAGTACGAGCGCAGCCGTTCCTGCAGCTGGACAGCTTACGGTTCCAGCGGAAAACTCAACGTTCCCTCCTGGTTGGGGGCGTTCGTTCGCCAGCGTGGTCGCTGCCGGTAGCGGCAGTACGGCCCAGCAAGAAGTCACCGGGGAAGATCTCTTCACCCTGCCGGAGTTCTTTGCTCTCGCGGGAGAGATGATGACGCGGTTTCGGAGCTGCCGGAACAAGGCAGAACAATTCCTGGCCCTTGGGGAACTGATGATCAAACACATCTACAAAGGATAAATTATCTGTGATCTAGATATAAGCTTTCTCTTCCTCTATCCCCTTTCCTTTGCAATTTCTGTAAGTTTTTTTTTATAGTTTTTTCTTACTCTTGCTAGTGCCTTAGTTAAAGAAATAATTTTTCCTAAATGGATTATGATGCAACACACAGCTGTAAGGAACTCCAAAACTCTGTTATGCACTTCAAAATAACTCATTGTATCTTGATTATTCACCAATAAAACCGAATTGAATTGAATAAGTTTACCAAAAATGTGAAACATTTCACTTGAAATATTTCACAGGCGATCAAAGCACCGGGAAGGCAAAGCAGAAATTTATGGTTACGATTTCCTTAAATTCTAGCAATTTTTTATATAAACTATCGATTGTTTTGATGTTAACAGCTTATTTGAGACCTAAAGAATGCCATTCACTAACATTTCAGTCCAAATTTGTGCGATTCATAGGTAAAATCGAGTGTCCGGAATTCGAAGCAAAAGTGTCCGGATTTCGAATCAGCTTTTATCAGTGTCCGGGATTCGAAGCACAACAAGCCATCTTAATTTTTAAATTCTGATGAAAAATTGTTTGAAAAGACATATTTTGCATGCATTTTCTTGAAACTGACTGTTTATACTACATCCTGATGATATTTCTACATTTTCATGATTTTTTGCCAGCTTTAACAAAAATGATATGCTACTAAGTGTCCGGATTTCGAATCATGACGTTATCAGACCAATAACAAATTTTGTTATGATAACATAAACTGTTATTAAACCCTTATGCAAAAATGGATTTTTCAAGAAGATTCCATACCACTTTCTGTTATTTTAACAGTATTTGTTATTGAAATGGCATGAATTTTGTTATTACCGTCTGCCCGGGAAAACAACTCGGAAATAACATTTTTTTTATGGAAGAATAACTCCAACTGTTATTGGGATGAAAGGATTATTTGTTAAAATAACAAAAAAATTGTAACAAAGATTAGTTCGAAGAATAACTAAAAATGTGATTAGTCTGTTATTACAATAACAATCCAATAACAAAAAGATCATAATGACGAATAAAAAATCCTGTTATAAATAACATAAAATGTGATTGCCTAGTAGTTTCAAATATCAAAAAATGTTATTCCCAAGTTATTTCCGTCTGCTCAGGTATAAATCAAGTTGAAAGCTAGGAATCGTTGATAGAATACAATATGTCATACTTATTTATAACAAAATTTTGATTTAAAAAAACATTTGAATACCATAATATTTGTCCTAAGTTCAATTGGAAAAAAATCAAGGAATAAAGTTATTTCATGATATCGTAAATTGTGTTCATGAATTTGATCATACTCGGAATAATTTGAACTGATTGTATTCTGTGTACAATTTAATATAATTTACCCAAATAGTATATCGCATCCATTGTTAATTTATTACAGAAAAAGTTGGTTTTTGATTAACGTTAACAAATTCTAAAAATGAGATATTCAATGCAGAAGTTTTGCATATGAATCACCCCCCGTCGGAAAATATTTTTTATTTTGTTTTCTCTGTAACTTCTGATCAATTAGGTCTTTTTGGACGCTTCCGGTGTCATTCGACGGTAAATTGTTAGAAAAACTCAAGATTTGGTCCCATTGGCCGTTTCCCGTAACCGGTTCCGGAGGAAATCCGGAATATTGGCCAAAACTGTGCAAAAACTTCAAAATTTTGAAGTTTTTTGCTCTTAATGCGAAGTGAACACACTATAGCATGAAACAATCCATACAAACTTAAAAAAATGTTGGTCCCAGCTTTTTTGTAGGTGTTTAATTGAAAAGGTGGCCATTGAGAACCGGTTCCGGTCAATCCGGATCCGGAAACTCCGGAAAAAATTAAGCAATACTTTCACAATTCCAATGTGTCAGGCAGATATGAATAAAAGTGTTGTTGAAGCATTCTTTGCTACTTCATATTTATATTACCACAAAAACATGGCCAAGTGGCCAACGGGAACCTGCTCTGAATGTTCCGGACTCCCTGAAAATTATATTTTTTTTATTAATTTTATGAAGCAGTTTTATTAAGACATTTTCAAAAAACGAAACGAAACTATTGGCACTACGCCCCCCGGGGCATGGCCTTCCTCTAACGTGGGATTTCTGCTCCAGCGCCTCTGACGAGACAGGAGAAACCGGGACCGACGTTTTACTTCACCATCCGATAGAAGCTCAGTGGATAAGGCGGGAATCGAACCCGCGTCTCATAGCATCATCGGGATCGGCAGCCGAAGCCGCTACCCCTGCGCCACGAGACCCACATTTTCAATGTATCTGGAAAAAATCTGAATTGATTCAAAATCAAAATCAGAAATGTGGCCAAGTGGCCAACGGTAACCTATTCTGAATGTTCCGGATCATGGAACCAGTGGACACTTGACATTTTTTTTTAATTTTAAAGGCGGTTTTTAATTAAGAAATTTTCAAGGTTTCTGGAAAAAATATGAATCAATTCGAAATCAGAATCAGAAATGTAGCCAAGTGGCCAACGGGAACCCGTTCTTATTTTTCCGTATCAGGGAACCAGTGGTCACTTGAAATGTTTATTAATTTAAAATAGCATAATTTAATTAGGAAATTTTCTTGTTTTCTAGAAAAATCAGAATTAATTAAAATCAGAATCAGAATTGTGGCCAGGTAACCAACATGAACCCGTTTTAAATGTTCTGGATTAGGGAACAAGTGATCATTTGAAGTTTTTATCAAGTTTAAAAAAAAATATTTTGATTAATGAAATTAAAAATTCCTGTAAAAATTCAGAATTTATTTAAAATCAGAATTAAACATGTTGCCAAGTGGTCAACGGGAACCCGTTCTGACTGATCCGGATCAGGGAACCAGAGGACACTTGAATTTTTTTATTAATATTAAAAAAGCATATTTTAATAAATCACATTCAAAAATTCCACTTAAAATCTTAAAATTTTAAAATTCCTGTAAAAATTCAGAACATATGTATTTGAAATCAGAATTATTCATATTGCCAAGTGGCCGACGGAATCCGTTCTGAATGTTCTGGATCAGGGAACCAGAGGACACTTGAATTTTTTTATTAACTTTAAAAATGCATATTTTATTTAATGAAATTTTTAAATTCCTGAAAAAATTACAATATATTTAAAATAAGAAATGTTGCAAAGTGGCCAACTGTTCCGGATCAGGGAACCAGTGTTCACTTGACTTTTTTGTGTTTATTTTATAAAGCATATTTTAATTATGAAATTTTCTAGATTTCTAGAAAAATCTAAATTTATTTGAAATCAGAATTAAAAATGTTGCCAAGTGGCCAACGAGAACCTGTCCTGACTGGTCACAATTTTTATTAATTTAAAAAATATATATTTATTATCTGATTTTTTTTTAAATTTTTGGAAAAAATCACAATTTATTTGAAATCAGCTTTAGAAATGTTGCCAAGTGGCCAACGAGAACCTGTTCTGACTGGTCACAATTTATTACTGATTTTTTTTTAATTTTTGAAAAAATCACAGTTTATTTGAAATCAGAATTAAAAATGTTTCAATGTGGCCAACGGGAACCCTTTCTGAATGTTCCGGATCAGGGAACCAGTGGTCACTTGAAATGTTTATTGATTTAAAAAAAAGCTTACTTTGTTCGTGGTTCCCAAATTCATGAACGCTTGTTAACGATTTTGGGAACTCTTTTTTCTCCGTGCAGCAACCAAATTCAACCAAACTTCAGGACGATGCACAGAATGGTCAACCAAACAAAACGTGTTTGTTATTGTCTACATTGCGTGCTCTCGTTTTTGTTTATTCAAGGTCAAACATTAAAACGCGTTTTTATCGGAACGACAAAAAGCGACGTTCGAGAAGTTAGCACGACGGCGTCGAATTGTAAATAAATTCGATTTTTCCCGGAATCTTAAAATTTCATTAATTAAAAAATGCTTTATAAAATAAACAAAAAAAATTAAGTGTCATCTGGTCCACTTATAGATTCCATTTTTTTTAATTAATTTAGATTTAACCTGGAATTTTTAAACGTCATTAATAAAAATATGCTTTATTAAAATAAATAAAAAAAAATCAAGTGTCCTTTGGTTCCCTGATCCGGATCAGTCAGAACGGGTTCCCGTTGACCACTTGGCAACATATTTAATTCTGATTTTAAATAAATTCTGAATTTTTACAGGAATTTTTAATTTCATTAATCAAAATATTTTTTTTTTAAACTTGATAAAAACTTCAAATGTTCACTGGTTCCCTAATCCAGAACATTTAAAACGGGTTCATGTTGGTTACCTGGCCACAATTCTGATTCTGATTTTAATTAATTCTGATTTTTCTAGAAACATTTCAAGTGACCACTGGTTCCCTGATCCGGAACATTAAGAACGGGTTCCCGTTGGCCACTTGGCTACATTTCTGATTCTGATTTCGAATTAATTCATATTTTTTCCAGAAACCTTGAAAATTTCTTAATTAAAAACCGCCTTTAAAATTAAAAAAAAATGTCAAGTGTCCACTGGTTCCATGATCCGGAACATTCAGAATAGGTTACCGTTGGCCACTTGGCCACATTTCTGATTTTGATTTTAAATCAATTCAGATTTTTTCCAGATACATTGAAAATGTCTTAATAAAACTGCTTCATAAAATTAATAAAAAAAAATATAATATATTCAGGGAATCCGGAACATTCAGAGCAGGTTCCCGTTGGCCACTTGGCCATGTTTTTGTGGTAATATAAATATGAAGTAGCAAAGAATGCTTCAACAACACTTTTATTTATATCTGCCTGACACATTGGAATTGTGAAAATATTGCTTAATTTTTTCCGGAGTTTCCGGATCCGGATTGACCGGAACCGGTTCTCAATGGCCACCTTTTCAATTAAACACCTACAAAAAAGCTGGGACCAACATTTTTTTAAGTTTGTATGGATTGTTTCATGCTATAGTGTGTTCACTTCGCATTAAGAGCAAAAAACTTCAAAATTTTGAAGTTTTTGCACAGTTTTGGCCAATATTCCGGATTTCCTCCGGAACCGGTTACGGGAAACGGCCAATGGGACCAAATCTTGAGTTTTTCTAACAATTTACCGTCGAATGACACCGGAAGCGTCCAAAAAGACCTAATTGATCAGAAGTTACAGAGAAAACAAAATAAAAAATATTTTCCGACGGGGGGTGATTCATATGCAAAACTTCTGCATTGAATATCTCGAGTTAGGATAACAATAAAAATATGCGCTAGGTTGCATTTTGTTCGGGAAGCCAATCCCTAGAGGAGCATTTTTTTTCGTGCTGCCAAAAAATAAAAAAAATATTTTGTTACGCTGTGTTATGGATTAAAGCAAGTCAAGTCATCGACAATCGTGTCCAAACGTCTCAACTAAAAATATCTCCTCCGATCGATCAACATCACCGAAACAGCACATTAACGCAAGTCTTTTACATTATCAACCGTCGAAAATCAGTCTCCTTAAGCTGTTAATCCCAACTGGCATTGTCGCTGGGCTGTCTTGATCCCAGTCGCGATAGGCACTCCCTCGCAAAGAAATTCGACATTCTTTGGACGAATTTCTCTCTGTCCATGTTTTCTCCAAAAAATCGCGTGCCAAATGACCATAAATGAGCAATCATTAAATTGTCACCCCCGGGAGGGAAAAATTCCGTTTCGAGGTGACATTGTGTCTGCCAGCGTTTTGTGACGGGCACAGAACACACGTGACGAAAATTAATGTTTTTATTATTTTCAGTTTGAGTTTCAACTGGTAATTTCTGGTCGGGAGGGGATTTCCTCCCGAGGAGTGTAATTTGTGGTCCAGAGGGGGGCTGATTTGGTCACGCGTGATGTAGATTTTATGGGGGTGATATGAACTGTGGAAAGTTGTTTGTTTTTCTAAGTATTTATTATATCTTTTTAGTGGAAAAAATTGTTCGAATTTTTATCATTTTTATTATAATATTTTATCAAAGTAAGCTACAATGAATTTATGTAAATTTCCCACTTATTTGAAAAGTTGTTCAAAAAAGTTTAAATCGCAAAAAAAACTTTGTTTAAAATATAATTTTATTGCTCATCACACCAACTTTTCTGCAAAATTACCAAATTCGTGAAAATTAAAAAACTTTTCACGATTTTTGTAGATAAACATCAAATTAGTTGACCAACTCACTTGTTTGCCACCACAAATTGCGTGGGCAGCGTGAATTAAGTCGAATGTAAACAGCAAGGATCGTGCGAGGAGGGAGGTGCTTCAATTTTGCTATGGTTCCACTGCCAAAGCTTACACTCAATATTTGAAGGTTAGGTTGGTTCTAGAGAAAGAGAAGGATAGGGTGTCGGGTGTGCTAAGCATGCAAATTTATTTTATTGTTGGTCACCCCTCCCTTGGAGCTTACAGGGTCAGGGTCATTGCCATTCGTAGATTAGCTTTGGTCAAATTGTTTGGAGCGTGTTTTGATAGTTTGAAACATAGTGATAATTTCAGAAAAAAAAGAACTTTTTGTACACCGAAAAAAATGCTAATATACATTTTGTGTCAAAAAATGGAACTGGTTAATTTTCATCTGGTTTACATTTTTACACATTTTTCAGGTAAAATTACTCAAAAAAAAACCAAATGTTCAACCTTCCAAAATTAAATTAAATTGCGAATTATTACAATCGGTGGATGTTATTTTTTATCGCGTTAGTAGAAAAGAATGACAATTTTATCAAGGTATAAGAAATTATTTTAATACTGTAACATTTTTTTCCGTACAAGTTTGTCGGCTGTCCATACAAAAATGATATCTAAATGTTTACAAATCTGTAGCTTGAGAATGGGGGTTCTGATTATTTTTTATTTATAAGTGAAATAACAATCCTTTTTTTTGTTCACAGCTTTGCCGGAGACAACAAATCAGTTTGGGTCTTAGACAAAGTAAACAAATAAACTGATTTTTTATTTCACTTTTAAACACCAAAAAAGCCTTAAAATACTATTAAAGAACATTCTAGAATAGCAAAGGCAAACAATATTAGGCAGCTTTCTGAAAAATCCAAATTTCCAGAAAATTCTCTTGAACACGGTCGTTTTTATTAAAATCTTTCTTAAATTTAAAATCTGGGATAAAGTTCCACGTTATTGTGATGTATCGATAAATTTAAAATCGATAACAAATCTTTAAAGTTTTTTTTTCGAAAATTTCCAAACTAAAAAAAAATGCAAAAATGCATTATACACCTATTCAGTTGTTTTGCAATGATTAGTTTCCAAAATATCTAAGTATTGACTTTTTGTTTGGAAAAAAACAATTTTTACGTACACTGCCCCTGATCGCATAAATGTCCCATATGCATTTTCATCGATTTCGAGTTATTGATGCAGTTTGGTTCAAAATTGTGTGTTCTTTCGAAAGAGCTTATAACATCCAGTACTTTGTTCTAGAAATCAGGAGGAAATCCAGTTTTTTTCTCAAAAACTTAACACGTAGCCTTATGTATGGGACAAACTTCAAATGCGTTTTTCTCAGCTTGCTGTTTTTGCATATGGGACATTTATGCGAACATGGGCAGTAACAAACATGCTAAACATGATTATCAAAAAAAAGTAAGTAAATCTTTCCCTGTTCCTGAGGGGAACACCCTTGAAGAGTATCGGGGCCGGCATTTACAAAGCGGATTCAGTGGCAGTTTTTCACTCAACTAATGTTAACATGTTTAGGTTAATGTTAACATTCCATAGGTCGCCCCCCTAAGGTGTCGTGATAAGGTCCAGTTTGTGACGATACACTACCTTCCCTTTACTAAGCAATCGAATCCAGAAGAGAAACGATCACCAGTTGTGTTGGTCCGAGCCGGGATTTGAACCCCGATCTACCGCTTACTAGGCGGGAGCGTTACCACTAGGCTACGTGGCTCGGTCATGATTATCAAAGCAAAAAATCAATTTTTAATTGTTTTCAGTTACTGAAACTTTTCATTCAATCAAAATTTTAAAGTTTTTTGAGAAAATATTTTTTTGTTCCCTGATTTTTTGGAATAATGTTTAAGGGGGCGAATATCGGCCGATTTCGTAGAGAGTTGCTCATAACCATAAGCTATTGTTCATCCTTTGCCCTCCGGAATCGTTCTGTTTGACTTTTTTGGCTCGCTATTTGGAGCTGGTTATCTAAATGGTTATGAGAGTCAAAATTTAAACATTTTGTCAATTGACTGAGAAATTTCAAAAATTTATGCTAATATTGAAATAGTCAGAAAGAACTGTAAACAATAAATCTCAAATCTTACTAATATCCCAAGAACAAGCTCACTGCACCAGTCCCCATGTACTCACCACAAATGACGGCGCTTTGCTTGCTGCCGCAGAGGATTTTCACGACCGGATCATTTTTGATGAAAAAGTAGCTCTGCTGGGTCGGAACCGGACTGAGGGCACCGTTCCGGGCCGGATCCGGCGACTGGCGACCGTTGGTGGGCGCGGGAGGCTGCAGCTGATTGCCGTTGCTGTGGTGGTGACCATTCTGGGCCGTGGTTTGACCGCCACCTCCGGTCAGTGGGGTTAGTTGCCGGTGGCGGACCGTTCCGATGTTGTCCGCGAGGTATGATTTCCCGAGGGTGAACACGGCGCCCGTTGCTGGTGGTTGAGGTTCAAGGCGAGGGGACAATTGGAAAGTTGGGATGAAAATGTACGACTTGTTGGTTTGAGCGTTTATAGAGAGAGTGGTGGAAAAGGATTGATTTTCTTCGAACTTAGTTTCCATCAGTTTGGAAAGGCTACAAAATCACTAGTGGTTGAGATTTAAAAAAAATGTCGTGGTTTATGGATGGTCCCGATGCTCTTTTTATTGTAGAAACTTGCACGCCAATTTTTTACGAAAAAATGTCATTCCGCTGAAATTTAACAAATCATAAGACTTTCCTAAAAAACGGAGCAAGATTTTCTCAAAAAATATATTTTTAGAAAAAATATCGTTCGAAAATCCCTTTATTGGGCCTAGCCTGTATTGGACCTACCAAACTTTATTTTACGAAAATCTGCATATGCGATGTGAAATTTTTGTTTATATCGGTTTCAGTCTTTGCTTAACTCTACGAAATCAGCTTTCACGTTTCATGATTTGGGTCATACTTTTTAGGGATTTTTTATATTACCAAAGAAGCCCTTTTGTGTCATTGGTTCACCCATACAAGGCTCCAAACAATTTAAGCAGCTGTCCATACAAAAATGGTACGTAAATATTTGAATAAATATGATATCTGCAGCAAAAATAGGTATACAGGAGAAATATGCATTGAAAAAAATTAAACGGTTAAGGGACCATTAGGGTGCCCAGAATATGAGACATTTTTTCAAAACCTCGCTCCACAAGCTGAATATTGTTCCTTGACCTATTTTAGGACTCTGGGCCAAATATGAGCAAAATCGGTCATCATTTACCCATTGATACTCGGAGGTGAAGTTTGTATGGGAAAAATCGAAAAAATGAATGGAAAACCCAAGTTTCTTACGGTTTGGTCTGCACGGTGCGCTACTTCCATCCAAATATTCCCAAAAGTGAGATTCTTATTGGAAATTTAATGCTCTACAACTTTGTAGAACATACCAAAACTGTGAAACTCGATCCTGAAAAGTTATTAGTGATTTAAAAAAGACATTTTTGTATGAAAAACATTTTTTTCACAAACTTTAGCCTTGAGTATCAATGGGTTAATCTCATCCAATTTCGCTCAGAATTTACACAGATGCTTAAAATTACCCAAAAAACCGTTTTCCGCTTGTGGAGCAGGGGGTCATTTTTTCTGGGCACCCTAGGGACCATCCATAAACCACGTGGACACTTTTTTGGAAATCCCCTTCCCTCCCTCGTGGACAGTTTCCATACAAATCAAATCTTTTTTGTATGGATCGTGGACAATCGCTGAACCCTCCCCCCCCCTCCCCTAAGGTGTCCACATGGTTTATAGATGGTATCTAAATGGTTTTGACGATTTGAAAAAAAAAACAAAAAAATATTTTCTAAGAGCTTTTTTTATTGTTATAAGGGACAAAACGCCAACTTATGAGCCAACGACAAGTATGGATGAAAATGTTGCCACCGAGTTTTGATTTGTTTTAAAGTTGTGTTTTTTGGAATAAATAAAAAATTGTCGATTTTGAAATCTATAAGTGTCAATTTCCGAATTTATTGTTCTTCACGAATAGTTTTTAAAATTTTACATATATTTGTATAAGATTCATTGTATGTTGGATCTTTGAAAAACAAAAAGTAAAATATAAATGATCTAATGCTCGCCCAAACAGCCCCCTATTTTTTGATGCCAATATCTCAGCAACTAATGGTCCAATATGTAATGTTAAAGAATGAAGTAATTGTGAAGTTTTCTGATCATTCGAAAAAAAAATATAATGAAAATTTCAAATTCAAGGCTTGCTTTTCAACAGGTGGTAATATTGTTTTTTGTCACTTTGGAATGTAAGTCTTCTATGATATTCAAAACAAACCAAAATGAGTAAATTTCCTTTTTTTCTGAAAAACAATATGATATTCAAAACCGGTAGGTCACCTGGCTCTGATATTAATATTTGTGGTCAAAGTACAGGTAAATACCTGTCGAATGCAACCTGGAGCATCCTGATTGGTTTAAATTTGCCGGAGATACAGGTCGTCAAATTTGGGGTCTCAAAAAGGCCTCTTTTCGGTTGTAGCCGATTCCCGGAGTCCACAGTGACCAAATCCGGGATTCCAGGTCGGTTTCGGAAAGGGAACGTTCTAAGCTTTCATTTGTGATCAAAAGAACCGGAATCGCTCAAAAACTGGATTTTTGACGATACGGCATGACCGTAGATTGAAATATATTTCAATTTCATGAAGTTTGATATGTCGGATAATAGGGTTTCTCTCATATTCCGGGAGTATACCCAAAGGGGCTACCGGTAACCGGTTCCAGATTGGCCAAGATAGGTCAGCGAACATTGGCATAACCGTAGATTGACATATCTTTCAATTTCATGAAGTTTATTATGTCGGATGATAGGGTTTCTCTCATATTCCGGGAGTGTCCCCAAGGGGCCACCGGTAACCGGTTACAGATTGGCCAGGATGGCTCAGCAAATAATGGCATGACCGTAGATTGACATATCTTTCAATTTCATGAAGTTTCATATGTCGGATGATAGGGTTTATCTCATATTCCGGAAGTGTTCCCAAGGGGCCACCGGTAACCGGTTCAAAATTGGCCAGGATGGGTCAGCGATTAACGACATTACCAAAGTTGGATATATCTTTCAATTTCATGAAGTTTGATATGCAACATGATGGGTTTTCAACAAAAAAATTCAAATTGGTCGTTCATCGGGTACCCGGGAACCGGTTCCAGGTTACCCGGAAGTGGCCACTAACACTCCAAAGTGGTTCTGGCAATCGTGTATTGTGTTTTTAGTAAGTTTTATGGATCAATTTCAACTATCATGAGAGTATTGGTATCACATATACGTGAAAAACAGTAAAATATGAACTTTTCGGATGTTCCGGATTTCCGGAACCGGTAAGTCACCTGGCCGTGATATTAATATTTATGGTCAAAGTGCAGGTATAAACCTGTCGAATGCAATCCGGAGCATCCTGATTGGTTGAAATTTGCCGGAGATACAGGTCGTCAAAGTTGGGGTCTCAAAAAGGCCTTTTTTCGGTTGTAGCCGATTCCCGGTGGCCACAGTGACCAAATCCGGGTTTCCAGGGCGGTTTCGGAAAGGGGACGTTCTAAGCTTTCATTTGTGTCCAAAAGAACCGGAATCGGTCAAAAACTGGATTTTTGACGATTTTTTAAAGTATGGGGTCGAAAAGGACCCCAATACCTTTAAAGTAACTTTTGTTATGGACGCTCCCCTAGGGGTCGTCCAAGGTTTATTTGTTTTGTGAAATGTGTATTTATTAGGGTGGGTACGTTTTTCAAAAAGTTCTCGGATCAAGTTTTAGTATGGTTCCCCTTGTAGGGCATGCCCATAGGGACTTTCATGCCAAATATCAGCTCATTTGGTTGTAAACTGGCTGCGCGCATCAGGGTTAAAGTTTACATGGGAATTACTATGGGAAAATTGCAAATTTTGTTCAAACGCTCCTACAGGTCTGGGAAAATAACGCGCCAACTTCTGGTATGGTCAGGCCTAAGGGGAATGGTCTGGAGAACATTTTTCCCGAAGAGAGCATATGGATTCGTTGTCCCTAGACCTGGCGCATCGGCAAACAATCCGATGTCTCCGGAATCAACGGTTTTCCCAGAAAAAGCATAAAATTTTCCTTAGCATGCTATGAAAGCTTGATGCACACGGTGACGCCATACGTCAGGCAGCTACCACGTGGGTGAGAAACGGCTGGAATATTCAATTGCAAACCTTCTTTTAACTGGAAAATGATCATTTCGAGCGATCCTGATATTATTTAGTCGAATTCAGAATCTTTGCATAGCAAATTTGTATTTTTTGCAAATATTTTAACCACGTGGTAGCTGCCTGACGTATGGCGTCGCCGTGTGCATCAAGCTTTCATAGCATGCTAAGGAAAATTTTATGCTTTTTCTGGGAAAACCGTTGATTCCGGAGACATCGGATTGTTTGCCAATGCGCCAGGTCTAGGGACAACGAATCCATATGCTCTCTTCGGGAAAAGTGTTCTCCAGACCATTCTCCTTAGGCCTGACCATACCAGAAGTTGGCGCGTGATTTTCCCAGACCTGTAGGAGCGTTTGAACAAAAAGTTCCAATTTCCCATAGTAATTCCCATGTAAACTTTAACCCTGATGCGCGCAGCCAGTTTACAACCAAATGAGCTGATATTTGGCATGAAAGTCCCTATGGGCATGCCCTACAAGGGGAACCATACTAAAACTTGATCCGAGAACTTTTTGAAAAACGTACCCACCCTAGTATTTATACTATAAATTTAATGTCAGAAAATTTCACGGCTCTAGCATGTATATAGCAAAAGTTATGGCAAATTTAATTTTCAAAAAGGCCGAAAAGGACCCCAATACCGTAGGAAGGTTAAAATATACTTAAATTCATTCAATTTGTGTAGTGAACAGATTTTTTTGATTATATCGGTGTTTTGGGAACTCAATTAAAGAGAAATCATCTTGGAATTATCTTCTACTTATTTTTTAAGCAAAAAATGGAATACTGTTGGCTTGTTAGACATCAAATTAATTGGCCTTATTTTAAAATTGTTGGTTATACTATTATAAACGATCTTTATTTTCCTGGAAATTTAAATTGTTTTCACATTCATATTCACAACACATTCCTCGCAACTCAGTTGCTAAATTAGTTCACTTTTCCCTAGTTATGTTTTGTTAATTATTGCAACCAAATTACCCATCCTGAATAAACTCCCATCATTTCCACGAAAAAACAAATATGCGAATGCACTTTCCCCGACTCTCATTCATCCGCTTTACCGCGCATATTTTGATTGCAGTAAATTTAAACAAAAAAAAAAAAGCGTAAAGTGCACTCCGGGCTGCCGAACTTTTTCAATTTTCATTTCTGCTATTGCATATGATGCCCTGGTTTTTATGTTGAAACCTTTTTCCACCACCTCTCCATCATACTCTACTTTGCTGCCCCAAAACTTCACCTGGAATATCCATCGGGCGATGCATTCCGCGTACGTGTATACTGATATTTTTTTGTTGCGTTGAACTTTTCGCCCAGTATAGATTGCAAAAATATATATTTTCCTTCTCTTTTCACTCTGTTTTAATCACTCTCACTAGCGGCGAAAACTATTCTCCATTAGAATAATAACTCTCATCGTCACAAAAAGGGTTTTTTTTTTACTGCTGAATGTATTCCAGTTGAAGGCACTTTTATCCCCAGTTTGAAATTCCTAAGCTATGGCTACTGAAAGCTTTCCCGGCGCTGTTGAACAACTTTTCACCAGATTCACTTTAAAACTCTCCGCAAATGTTTCACTTTTTTCCCCTCGTAGTTTTTTGTTTTAGTCCGGCTTGCTGCTTTGCTGTTAATCCTCTTGAGGTTGGCTGGCTACTGACTGGCTCGCTGGCCGAGGACTTTAGTCGGCCACTAGTCCTCCACCACCCCTCTTCTGGGGAGTCACCTGCAAAAAGGAGGACAAGGAGACTGCCGAAGGAAAGGGCAGTGCTTTGTGGTTGGCGTTGCTGGTGGTAGTGGTGCACGTTGTACTGACTTAAGTTAAGGACTCCCACCTGGAAGGCGATAAGGCGAGAGTGTCGTCCAGTTGTGGTGGTGAAGGTGGCCAGTGTTTGAATTGCGGCTTTGGGGATCGAAGGATAAAGCGTCTGGGAATTGGAAATATGTTACTTGTTCTAAGGACAAGGCGACCTGGTGGTGATTACAGCTGGTTAAGTGTTGGTTTTTGGAAGAAAATGATTATTACTTAAAGTGTGCTTTGGGATTCGAACAGAGGTAATCGATACATTTGTGACTTATGCTGAGTAAGTTTGGTAATTTTTCGAAGAAACGTCCCCAGGAAAATAGATAGGCACCGACCCCTGCGAAGCCATTTGAATTTTTCGAAAAATTGCCAAACTTTGAAGGCCAGTACAGACCTCCAGAGTGTTCAAATGTTGAATATAAACGCTTCAGTGGTCAAAGTGCCTCAAAAATTGACCTTTTTGAAAAAAAATAATAATATTTTTAAGGGTTGAATTTCATTTAAAATTCAAATGTAAAGGGCCTGCCATCTCCTGTTAAGTCCTATCAAGCTCATTTTTGAGATTTGAGCTCAGTACGCCCACTGGAACCAGCCCCTGAATGCACGTCAAAAAGTCATTTTTGTTACATCCTATTATCAATCCACTCGTAATTTTGTGTATTTGCTCTACATGAAAGTTTTTGCGTAACATATCTTTTGAACAGTATTTTTTTAAATTGCTTAAATTGTCATTTATTGCATTACGAGTATTGAATAAATTTGTGTTGATTTACAGCCTTTTTAATTTTCAGTGTAAAATACTCAAATCTTCACAAACTGGCTCGAAAAAATCTAGGGATAAAAAAATGTTGTTAAAAAAGCTTGATTTTGAAAATAAGAGTGCTATAACCTGAAAATTATGTTAGTTCAATTTAACTGTATTTATGAAAAATGTTAACACGATTTGTGCTTGTTCAAAAATATTTCGAACTTAGAACAAAATTATAGTGTTTATGCTATCTGAAAATATTATATTTTATCAGGAAATTGTGAAAATTTCATAAGTTTCTGTTGAGTTTTACATTTTTAAAATGTTTTAGGTAAAATTACTGATTTTAAATTAGCTACACTATTGTATTATGTATTTCAAAACCATTTTTTTCCATCAAAATGTTTAAACTTATGCTTGAAATTTCATCATTAATTATTTTTTTTGTGTTCCTTCCCCATCGACTTTGGCCAAAGTCAAGGCAAACTTTTGAAAAATATTTGCAACGTCCTTATATTTTTATAATTTGCAATATAATATCAGTAAACGCAAATTTTTTTATCCTGATTAGAATTCGTAGTTCAAAATAATAAATTTTAAAAATTTTAGGCGCATTAAATTTTTTTTATTTGCAATATTGGTATTGAAAATTGCGTTGTTTTGTATAAGCATTCACTTCATAAATGTTTCAAGTAAAAAAATGTCCAAAACACTGCATTTAAAAAAAGAATTTTTATAAATGAAAATATAATTATCGGATGATGCGATATTTTATTTCAATTTTCACTGATTTACAGTTTCCTTAAGTAAGTAAAAAATAAAAAATACCTATTTACAAAATCTTATACATGTGAATACTACTTTTTGTAAAAATTTCGCTTTGATTGAACATTGTGATTTTATATTCATGAAATTATGAAAACAATATGCGTCGTTTAATATTCATTTGTAAATAATTAAAATCTGATTTTTTTAATACCGCCAGGGTGGTCACTCAATTCGGGAAATCGGGAAAGTCGGGAAATAGTCGGGAATTCGCTAAAATCCGGCAAAAATCGGGAAATAGTCGGTAATCCCGGATAAAAAATTACCATTTGATTACCATATTGGATCATACAATGACACTTTGAGAAATGGTAACTATTTGTGAAATCGTTTTTCAATTTCCCAAAATTAAAATTTAACTATATTAAACTATTTGTGAACTGTTTGATTTAAGGTTACTTTTTGCCAAATAGTACTTAAACCATTTATTTACCATACAACAAACAGTTTTTTGACGAAAATAGTACTAAGTTTTTTAAGGTTACCATTGCTAACCACCCTTATGCCAGATGGTTAAACCATTTGTGAGATAGTAAAAATTCATGCCAACCATATAAATACCATTTCTAAAATAGTAGTCAAGCATTTTTGGAAATGGTAGTAACAATATAGTTTAAAGTTCAATTACCATATGAAAAAAAGTTTTTATATGGTACTTTTTTATGCGGGATTTGTGATTTTTTGTCAAAAAGTTGGGAAAAGTCGGGAATCTCACACATAGTTGATTGAAATTTATTTTTTAACTCTTAAAAATTTTGTGATATTTTGTACAATTTTAAAATAAATTCACTTTCTTCTTTTGTAACTTACTTTGGGGTTCCTTTCACTATTCCAATCTATGGAGAATGAAAAGACTATTCCTGTGGCAACATTTGAAAGGGGACAGTAAGAATCCTAATAAATATCGGACGCAGATTTAAAAAATATATAAGTCAAAAGACTTTTATCATTTTTTTGCTTATATAACAAAAAGTAACCATCTAATTTAAAACAACGTAATTTCAACGATTATGGATTATGGCAATCGTAAAACTTTGATTCTACTTCATTTTGCCACATTGCATTGATTGAATATTTGATAAAAGATTCCAACTTAAATTTGGCAATTGTTTTAAAAAATATTCTTAACTAAATTCATTAAGTAATTCCAAATATATTTTTTCAAAATTTTTTTTTTTTACTTTTTTTTTGAGAATGGGTAAATTACTATAGATAAAGCTTGATTTTCAGTTATCGAAAAACTTAAATATCAAATTAAATCCAATCGTTATTCTTCTGAATGAAAATATGGCAAACACTTTAAACGTTTTGAAAACATGAAAAAATATTAAAATTGCAAAAAATAAACCCACGGAATTTTGATTTAAGTTATTGCAAATATGTTATAAGAACTTGTCTCTTCAAACATTTCGCTTTTAAACGAATTTCAATATATTTTTCATAAATTCTTTGGAATAACCGTAATCGTGTTTTAAGCTGAGTATCAAAAACTGAACGTTTGCCAATTTTGAAAATCAACATTGAAATAATAAGAATTGTTATGCTCCGGTTATTTTTCAAAAAAATGTTTATACCCGAGCAGACGGAAAGAACGCGGGAATAACATTTTTTGTTATTTGAAAATACTAGGCCAATAACATTTAATGTTATTTATAACAAGATTTGTTATTCGTCGTTATGATTTTTTTGTTATTGAATTGTTATTGTAATAACAGACTAATAACATTTTTAGTTATTCTTCGAACAAATCTTTGTTATTATTTTTTGTTATTTTAACAACTAATCCGATCATCTCAATAACAGTTGAAGGTATTCTTCCATAACAAAAAATGTTATTCCAAAGTTGTTTTGGCTTTCAACCAATATCAGACCGATAACAAATTTTGTTATGATAACATAAACTGTTATTAAACCCTTATGCAAAAATGGATTTTTCAAGAAGATTCCATAACATTTTCTGTTATTTTAACAGTATTTGTTATTGAAATGGCATGAATTTTGTTATTACCGTCTGCCCGGGTATTTCTACTCTGAATCAAAATAATAATATTTTTTTGAAAGAATTTGTTGTTTTTGTTTTTACAAAAATTGTCAATAGTTTTTTTTTAAATTCATTTAGATTTTTTATTCGATGGTTGATATTGACTTTTTGTTTTTAGTTTAATATCATTCTTTAGATAAGAAATGCCTATTATTTGAGTTTCTGGAATAGTCGAGGAAAAGTCGGGAGTTTGAAAATGGGATTTGAGTGGTCACCCTGAATACGGCATTTGTTGAAATATTAGGTATTTTCACAAAATAAAACGCATTTCACTAAATAAAAACGTATACCTAGTGAAACCCTTTACAAAATATCAAGCCAATTGATACCAAACAATAATTGAGGTTCTTTAAACTAGTATTTTGTGATTTTTTGATTATTTTCCAGTAAAAACTCCAATTTTGTCAATATCCATACATAATTTCAAGTTTATACTGATTTTTCAATTTTGCAAATTTCAAATACATAAAAACTCGTATGAGATTTTTTTTTATTGCTGTATTTGTGAATGACCCCCGGACAGATCTAGAACAAATTTGCGTCAAAATTTTATTGAAAAAAGTGTTTTAAAATGCATAAATCAGTCATTAATTTTGAGCATGTCTAAGGCTGGTACAGACCCCCCCCCCCCCTCAATCCTCCTCCCCCTTCAAAGTCGGTCTGAAAAATAAGGAAGCAAATTTTTTTTTTTTCAATAAACTTCAAAATGTCAATAAAATTTAAAAAAAATATTTTTTGGAAATTTTCGATGTACAGTACCGCAAAAAGTTTTTTATGCTTAAATTTTTGTTTTCGACAAATAATCGTAAAATTTGACACTTAAACTACTCTAAAATTATTCAAAATTTGTAGATCAAAGATGGCGGCCGAATGACTGAGATAAAACATAGAGAAAATGTATTTATTTAGTAATTTAATACATAATCAACCATTTAGATGTGACTATAATGGGGTCGCAAACTAGAATTTTATGTCAAAAAGAAGCCAATAAAAAATACGTAAAAATATGTTTTGTTCGTGATTGGATTATCTGAAGTCCCATACAAACCTTCGGATAATCGAACTTTGGATATTAGAAACTTTGGATAATCGATTCGGGACTGTACTGTGCAAAGGCAATCCACAAAAAATTATAATATTTAAAATGGGGTTAAAACAGGCTAACATTTCCAATTTACTGTACAATGATGAGTAATTATTAAACCGAGTTGGTTATATCAAATTAATACAAATGTTCGTTCTCAAGATAGATTTTTTATATATAAAAAAAAATCTTTTTGGTCCTTAAAATGTGAAGAGACAGTTTCCGAAAAACAAATAATGGCGTCAAAACATTTTGTTTTGCGAAATCATTGGGAATTGCTTATTAATCAGATGAAATCAGGTTTGAAGCAAAGACTTTATGAAAATTTGTTTTCAACTGAATTGTCAGATATTTCGTAACCACAACCAAACAAAAGAATTTGCTGGTGGATGCTTCAAGCCTTCCTGATGCTTGCTTCTGTGTCTGTGCAAGTCACTCACACGAAACGAAAGCTCCAGATTAATAATTGACCCCTAACCTCAACTCCTTCGGGAAAGCCGTACAGGCAATGGTAGAAAATGCAATAAAAAGTTCATTTTCCATTCTGGCAGCTGTTCCTTCCCCATTACACATACACACACATACGCACAACCACAAACTAGTTGCTGTTGTGGTGAGTAAAGGTGTGTGTGTGTGCTGCATACTTTCTGGAGTCCATTGTTGTCCGGCTCGCTCGTATTACGAAGTTATTATTTATGAATGGATTTTCCACATTTCATTCTTCGTCGGCTGTTGTTGGCCCGTTGGGGTTAAGAATTTTCCGATTGTAAACCGACTTGAGTCGACTTGGAAAAAAAAATCGTCGGGATTTTGAGTTGGATGAGAAGTAGGTCAACGATGGAGTCAGCTGCTAGAGGAATTATGTTTTGTGTTGTATCTATTGTGAGAATTAAAGTGATGATTCACGCAGTGGTGTAAATAAAGTGCAGTTGAATTTCATAATATTAGTCGATAAGGAATATACGCTTTTATGTTGTTAAATTCTAGTTTAAGCAACGCAGGATTTTTTTCAGAACATTTATTTTTAATTGAACTTGTCACTTTGAAGCTTTAAAAAATAGTTTTAGGAATAAATTGTGGATAACTTAAACTGAAAATAAATTTTTCGTGAATTGAACTTATTTAATTTATTTAAATTGTTCGAACTTTATTTTATCTTTTAATTCCTGATTAGCGTTAAAACTTTTTCGACCTTTTATAAAGGAAAATCTTCATCAACAGCAACGCACAGATGACCCTTTTTCTTCCGTTCAACTGTTTTCCCCGGCTTTTTCCCTAATCAGTATGCATCGTCGGAGCTGGTTTTTATTTCCCAGCTCGAATCCTTTCCTTCTTCTGGTCGTCCGTCCACTTCCGTCCCTCGGAAGTATGCACTATTTCTCAAACGGTCAGTCTGCGACTAGCCGCCACCACGTCAACCAGCTTGAATTAATTAATACTAATTAGAGTTTTTTTGTGTGCTGCACTAGATTTGATTATTTTCGGGGGCCTTCCTAAAGGCACTTTTTTATGTGATTCTTTGAGGACAGGACTAATTGCCGGTAGTTAATTACAAGTTGAAACAACTGCAAGGGTCACTTCACGGAACTTTACTAACGATACTCCTGAGTTATTGAAATTCCACTGAACTCTCTCTCTCTCTCTCTCCGTCTACCGTAGAGAGCCTTGAACTTGCCGGTTTGAAAAAAAAAAACCTCCGATGCAACCTTTGCCACCAACGGCACGTTACTAAAACAAACTTTGCCGTTCATTCCGGAACATGCCTACAAACACAAAGTTTGTTGATAAAACAAGCTGCAACTATGCGCTCGCCATGGCAATGTTCCAACATTGTTTCTGCACTCACTTCCTTCCTGTGCCGGTATGTCTGGTTTTTTTATCCCTGTTTCACGCCGAGGGTGTTGAACTGTTGTTACCCTTGTGGGTGAGCTGACAAAAGGAATCTGGTTTGGAGGGGAGGGGATTCTTGAAGTAATGTAATTTTATCAAATATAAGCAGAGGACTTTGGAATACTTTTTCTGATAAACTGAAGGTTAAATTTGGTACACCCTGAGCAAATTTCAAACTCTTTTGTCCGCATTTTTTATTTCAAACGGTCAGTTAATAAACCAATAATCTTAAACAAATTTAATTCAATTTAATTTATTTCGTTGTTAAAGCATTGCTTGTGTGGAATTGCTATCTTAAGCTGAAGGGGTCACTTTTAACTAACATTGCTGAACATATCACGTTCCCAGGACGCGAATCAAAATCGACTGAAATGTACCTCAAAGTACCTACCTCAAACAGTAGATTTCAATTTTTTTCATATAAGTAAGATGTAAATAAACTACAGTCCAGACTCGATTATCCGAAGCCTCGATTATCCGAAGTTTCGATTATCCGAAGGTTTGTGTGGGACTTCGAATAATCGAATCACGAACAAAAAACATTTTTTTTCATTTTTTTTTCTTGTTTTAAACGTCAAATTCGAGTTCTGTGACCCCATTTTAGTCAAATTTGAATAGTTGATTGCTTATTGAATAATAAAATGCATTTTTTCAATATTTCGTCACCGCCATATTGGCCGCCATCTTGGATTAAAAAAGTGTAAATCACTTTAGCGTAGATTAGGGTTCATACTTCAGCTCGACAATCAGCGAAAAAAATTTTTTTTTCGTGATTCGATTATCCGAAGTGAAATTTTTCCGAGGCCTTCGGATAATCGAGTCTGGACTGTATACCTGAGTGGTTTCCTACGATTTCGCAAATCGACTTTTCTTTGTATTTTTTTTTTTATTTGATTTGTCAAAAGAAGCAATTTTGCATCATTAGTTTTTCCATACAAGTCTTCATACAATCTTGGGGGCTGGTCATACAAAGTGGGTATGTCAATGTATGAAATTCTTTATCTTTAGAAGGGATTTTTGATCGTTGTAGGTTATGATTAGATTCATAAAAAAAATCAGATTTTGTTTAATTGACATTATATTAGGCTTTTGCCATTATTTTTCAAAATTAATGTCGCCCCCCTCCCCCCCCCCTCCCTTCAAATTTGGTGTGAAAAATCAGGGGGCAAAAAAAATATTAACTTCGTAATTTCCATGAAAATAAGGTCTAATCAACTGCAAACAATCTAAAATGCATTTTTCTGCATTGATAATCATATTCAGCATGTTTTGGCTTGTTTAAAAATGTTTTGATTTTGTTGAAATTCCAATGTTTCCAAATTTTTCGCAAAAAATAACATTTTCGGCAATACTTAGATATGTTGGAAAAAAATTATGGCAAAACAACTGGACAGGTGTATATAACATATTAAAACACTTTTTCCATTAAAATGTTGAAATCATGGCTCGTTATTTAATTTTTTATACTTTTTTTTTTAATTTTTTAAATAATAATCTAGGATTTCTAATTTTAGGTACTTTTAGGCATGATTTTTTTGTTTACTTATTTGTTTTTTGAAAGAAAAGCACCTTTTTAAAAATATTTTTGAAAAGCTGATAAAACTTTCTACAATATTCTCTCAGCATTTCTCTACAAAATTGGCCAGTTTCGACCATTTTTATTTTTATGTATTTTTTTTTATCTGGCTCAAACTTTGTGCGGGCCTTCTCTATGACCAAAGAAGCCATTTTGTGTCATTGGTTCACTGGTTTATTGGGACAAACATGGTTCGAAAATATTCCATAATAAGGAATTTTCTGATCGACTTGGTGCCTCCGGCAAAGTTGTAAGAATTGATGAGGTATTTAAAAAAAAGATTCATGAAAAAAAAGTTTACCGATTTGTATGTTAACTTTTTCTAACAAAAAAAGATTCCAAAATCCGTATGTTTTAAATTTTATGTTTTTTTTATTTATTGATTCATAACTCGGAAATTTTTGATCCGATTTTCAATGTAAAAACTCGAAGCTTTTGTAAAATTTTCTGGCCTTTTAAAAGATAATTACAATACTTTAAAATTAAGCATTACTTTTGAAAATGTCTACAAATTTTTTTTTCCGTAATTCACAATTTCATAGTTTGGACTAAATTATAAAATGTTTGAAATATTTTTATTGAAATTTACGTTTAAAGTTCTTTTTTAAACAGAATTTTTCTTGAATAAATTTGCAATAGTTCTTATGATCTATTTGTGAAAAAAGTCGTTCCTTTGGACGGTTTTCTATCAATTTTCAATGTATTCACTTTAAAAGAACTTTAGAATGTGCAAAGACAATCTTATGGAAAATTGGACGAGCTTTCCGGTAAAAATATTTACGAGACTGGAAAATCAAGTCTGCCATATAAAAATTGTCAAAAACCTTAGAAATTTTTTTTTTCAACATTTTAATTTTTAAAACCGCTGTAACTTCACAAGGATTGGACTTAGACGGTGGTCAATTTGGAGACTTTTATGTAAAATTTTCTGGAGAATCGATTCCCGTATTCGGTTTTTTTAACGTTTAGAACACTTTTCAAAAAACAGTTTCAGTAAATGATTTTTGTATTTTTTTAGTTGAGTTGATCCATACTGCATTTTTCGTTAGTCTTTTTGTAACATCTTAGGCTATTTTAACACAAAATTTTGAAGGAAACAAAATCGTGGGCTCCCCTTCAAATTTGACTTTTAAACTTAAAAAATCCAGAAATCTCATAGAAGTGGTGAGTTTTTTTCTTTCAGTGTATTTTTTTTTTCGGAAGGCCCGGCTTCGAGATACAGAAATATTTAAATTACGAAATACAAAAATATTTAAAACACTTACGCCCTTCTCAAATGTCTTTATCGAGTGAAACTGGCTCCATATACACAAAAATGGCTCATATAAGTGTAGTATAACATATCTACAAAGTTTCATTGAAATCGGAGAGGGTCCGGTACAACCGATTCCCTATTTGGCATGGAATTGCTCAAAAGTGGTCTTATTTATGCATCCATTGACCACTCGATCATTTTGGTTTGCAGAATATT
Source organism: Culex pipiens pallens (assembly GCF_016801865.2). Classification (NCBI taxonomy): domain Eukaryota; kingdom Metazoa; phylum Arthropoda; class Insecta; order Diptera; family Culicidae; genus Culex; species Culex pipiens. The sequence goes on along the minus strand of NC_068939.1, from coordinate 37,355,609 downwards.
CAATCCTATCATACTAAGCTACTTCTCATCTCAAAGGTTTATCTAACTTTCCAAATTTACACATTTTTTTACTGTGCAGTATTGAGACTAGTTTTATCGGGATCATCTCTTCCAAAGTCCGATACAAATGATACTTTCGCATAATTTCGTTGCCGGTCAGCAGGCTTTCGGTTTAAAGCACACCATAAACACCATAAACACAAATAACTATTTTGATAAATGCTTCGAATTGCCTTCTAAAAAGTGCCATCAAAACTGGAGCATAAAATTTAATTTAGTTCAGCAAAAAACGCCACCATCTGCCTTTCATTCCCCGTTTTAATTACCTCTACTTTGCTCGGAAAATGATACTAATTGAAAAATGTCCTCTCTGGCTCTTTGTGTCGTCGCGTTTGACCCAAATATCGACGTTCCCAACTTCATTAGTGTCGATGTTTCAATATGTATTGTTTCATCGTGCCCCACCCAACCCATTCCGACCAGCAGGTCGTCACCAGCGTCGCTGCATATTTTATGAGTTTGGTCCAAAACAACATCACTTTATAATGAAAGTGCATTTTCCCCGTCTCTGTTGTAGTCGCCAGCGTCCGCCTCGCTTCGGCGAGTCCTCGGAAAAATTTTAGACCCAATTTGGACTGATGCGGCACCAAAAAAGAACAAACTGCCGTTGGGAAACAGGAAAGTGAAATTCCACTGGAAGATCTTGCGCTTTTAAAATATTGTGTGTATAAACTTCCACAACTATATTTTGAGCCGGCAGACCGAAATCAATGCTAGAAAAGCGAAAAAAAAAACTTTTAAAAATTTCCCTCCGTGTTTTTTGCCGTTACCGGAAATATGTGTTGCATGTGATCCACTTTTCAGAGTCCTTGTTAGCATGCGTTGGTGGTCCGCTCCGTCGTCGGCACGTGGCCAGGTGGATGTCCTGGTGGACAGCAGACTGACCTACCAACAACCGACAACCGCGGCCCGGTCTCGGCTATAGCGAAATGGAGCCCAAAAGGTGATTGACCGTCGGCGGGGTTTTTGATTCACTTTGAAAATTGCATACTTGTAGAGAGGATGCGCCTGGGTGGTTTTGTCATGTTCCCGGGCACATGTACACTGTTTTGATGAATATTTCATCAACTTGGGGGTGCTTTTAGCGGGAAGAGTTGGTGAGTTGTTAGTCTTCCCGATGGGACTGAGAGACTGTACTTTGCATTATTGATGTTAAATGTGTTTACCAAGATGTTGTGGGATTTACGTATAACAAGAAGATATATTCGAATCAACTGGAAATAGGCCATGCAAAATGTAAAAAAATATTGTCTTCCATACATTATTTTTTTAACACTGCATATCCAGCCCAAATCAGGAATTTTTCAGGTACTTTTGCACTTGACCCACTTTGATTTTAATCAAACTTTATAGATTTGTCATCCTAGGCTTAAGCCATTTTGGTGTATATGAAGCCAGTTGTACTCTAAAATAACATTTGAGAGGGGCGTTAGTTATTTATTTTATTTTGTATATCATTATTTATCTCAAAGCTGTTCCATCGTATCAGAAGGTGGTCAAAAACACAAGACAACTTGTACGAAATTGGACGGACTTTCTGAAAAAAAAAACACTGAAAGAAAATAACACGCCACTTCTACTCAGAAAAAAAAATCATGGTAATATTACATCTGGGAAGGGGTACATCTTTTATGTCAGAAAAAAGGTGTAATTTTACCTCTGGAAATTTAACCACTTTTTTCTGGTGTAATATCACTTTTTCAGTTTAAATTGAGGTAAAATTACATCATAAAAGAGGTAATATTCAACCTTCAAAAATTACAGCTTCCAAATTTACATTATTTTTTACTGTGTATGACTTTTTACGATTTTTTGCCGACTATTATTATAAAAAATATTTTTTCAAAAAACTTCAAAGTTTCAATGGAAATTTAAGTGCAATCGGTTAAAATCAATTTCAAATGCATTCCCCTGCATTTTGAATCATTTTAAGCACGTTTGGGTTTATTATAAAATCTTTAAAATTTTTGAAAATTTTCGAAGTGCAGTAAGTAAAGTTTTCGCTGCAATTTTTTTTCCTCAAATCTTAATTTTTTTAAAACTAATTATTGAAAAACATCTGAACAAGTGTAAAATGCATTTTAAAAGACTTTTTTTCATTAATATGTTTAGACTATGGCTTGTCATTTTAACATTTTCAACAAGAAAATGGAAGTTTTTAAAGTCTCATCCAAACATTTTGCTATCAAGACTAACATTTCAAAAGGGCCATTCAATATTACACCTGAGTAAGCTGGGTTAAATGTTTTTTACTTTCATTTTTTTTCATCGAAAAAACACTATTTTTTTTACTCTGCCATTTTTTGTTACTCAACTTAGGCCGTTGCAAATATTTTTCAAAGTTTATGTTCCCCCCTCCTCTTTTTCAAAGTTGGCCTAAATAATCAGGGGGCAAACAAATTTTTTTTTTCGAAAAACTTCAGAATTTTAATGAAAATTAAAGTTTTATCAGCTGAAAACCAGTTAAAATGCATTTTCCCGCGTTTATAATCATATTTAGCATGTATGAACTCTTTTGAAAACATTTTAAATTTTCATGAAATACCAATGAACAGTCCCATGAAAGTTTTTTTTTTGTGAAAAAAAAAAATTCCGTCAATACCTCGATATTTTCAAAACTAATGATTGGAAAGCAACTGTACGCCTGTAAAATGCATTTTAAAACACTTTTTTCATCCAAATGTTGAAACCTAGGCTTGTAATTTCAATTTTTATATTTTTTTATTTTTTTGCTCCCCCCTCGACTTTGGTCAGAGCCGAGGGACATAAACTTCAAAAAATATTTGCAACGGCCTTACTGTACAAATTTTTGGAACAAGAGCAATTTGCTACGAAATCGGTATTTTTTTATTATTTTAATTTTAGTATTTTTTAATCCGGCTGAAACTTTTTTAGTGCCTTTAGTATGCCCAAAGAAGCCATTTTGCATCATTTTCCATACAAATTTGGCAGCTGCCCATACAAAAATGATGTATGAACATTCAAAAATTTGTATCTTTTGGTGGAATTTTTTGATCGATTTGGTGTCTTCGGTAAAGTTGTAGGTCCATAAGGACTACACGGATTAAAAAAATGATACACGCTAAATTTTTATTTGATGATTTTATAATTTTTGTTTTTGTCACTAGAACTTGATTTGCAAAAGAATAACAATGTTTTATTTTTTTCTGATATGTTTTAGGGGACATTAAATGCCAACTTTTCAGAAATTTTAAGAACGGGCAAACTTTGACTGAGTTATTAATGTTTGAATCAACACTGATTAAAAAAAATCGAAATATTGTTTGCAACAAATTTTTGACTTTATTTAACGATGTAAAATCGAATTTGCCATCAAAATGTACTTTAGTGAAATTTTGATAAAATGCACATTTTTCAAGTTAAAGTCATTTTGAAGTAACTTTTTTGAAAATAGTCGCAGTTTTTCAGTGTTTTTAAATTATCCCATGTTTGCCCACTTTTGAAAAAAATATCTATATTTAGCTTTTTGAACATTGTTGATACGACCCTTAGTTGCTGAGATATCGACATTAGAAAATGGTGGGTTGTTTGGGTGAGACTTAGAAAACATAATTTTTCCCGTTTTTAAACCTTTGCATGTCAAAATCTCAGCAACTAACGGTCGTATCAACAAAGTTCAAAAATGCAAAATATAGAGAATTTTCTCAGCTTTTCAAACAATTTTTTTTCAAAGGTGGGCAAACATGTACAGTGATTAATTGCATTTATTTTTGTTGAAAAACTTGTGCGACCAATATTTCGATTTTTTGAAAAAAATCAGTATTGATTCAAAAATTAATAACTCAGTCAAAGATTTTTTACCGGTTCTGGAAGTATCTGAAAAGTTGGCATTTGATAAAACATATCAGAAGATAAAAAAAGTAAAAATAGTGTTATTTTGCATATCATGTTTTAGTGAACTGAAAAATGACCAACATTTTTGTTTACCCTATATCATTTTTTTCAGTGTAGTCCTTATCCATACCTACATCTTTGCCGAAGACACCAAATCGATTAAAAAATTCCTGTAAAAGATACAGATTTTAGAAATTTCATTTATCATTTTTTGTATGGACAGCTGCCAAATTTGTATGGAAAATCTTATTGACAAACAAATGATGCAAAATGGCATCTTTGGGCATACCGAATGCACCAAAAAAGTTTCAGCTGGATTTTAAAATACAAAAATTAAAAAAAATAGATCGATTTCGTAGAGAATTGCTCTGAAGTCATGCTTAGTTCCTATTATTTTCAAAATGGTAATGGTTTTGACTCAAAAATCAAAAATGATATTTTTGGTTTTTGTTTCCATCCAGACAGCATAACATTTTTTATTCTCCTCACTTGGAACAAAAAAAAAAAGTTCAAACAAAGTCAGAACCCAAAAAGAAGGTTAAGGTCGATAAGAAGGGGGCATTAAATGTCCAAATTCCAACACGAGTGATGTAATGTTCGCACGCAACTCGTCCATGTTTTCTTCTTGAGTGAGTGAGTGAGAAAAGCTTGACCACTGTTGAAGAGGTAGAAATTTTGGGAATTTGTCGAAAATTTTAGGATTTTTTTAGTACAAATGTTGTTGACTGTGTTTGTCACTAGCAACGCTGAACTTGAACACAATAACTAATTGCATAACAGCATTGAAAAGAACAATTTAATTAAATCTGCATTCCAAACACGCTGTGAACGATCTTTTTGCACCCACTAAAAGCACATTTCTTGACTTTTTTTTGATAAGGTCCTATAAACAAATGTAAACATTGAGTGTATCCCGCTTACTCCGATGGACTTTGACATAAGGTGTGAAAGGGATACACTCAATGTTTACATTTGTTTATAGGACCTTATCAAAAAAAAGTCAAGATTTTATGGTAACAATAGAATTTTGCCCCACTTGAAAAGCCACGTGTGCATCAATGGAGCTCAAAAACGCTCTGTCGCCCCGTCAATTTGCAGTACACTGAGCTAATTAAATGGAATCCCCCCACCCCACCCCTTCTACCGATTTGCTGTTCCGCAACCACAATTGTGCGATATGATATCCTGTGGAACTGACACAGTCCGACAGTCCGTCCCTGGTGGGTGGCCGGTTCCTGTCGTGCGCCAGGGAATTAATAGCTTCCGGCCCGGGGAGGGAGTCCTGTCGTGGAGAGAGCCTTTCCTCCTTCCTCAGATTTCCCACGTCAAGCTTTAATTCATTTTGTATCGATTTTCCTGTGCCCGATAGTTGCTTTATTATTTAAAACTTTTCATGGCTCTGGGGAAGCAACGCAGCTAAATTTTGATTAGGGTGGCTTAAATTAAAAATAACTTGAAGGCTTTTTATATTTGTCAACATAAAAGTTTCAGTTTGAATTTTAGGTTTTTTTTTATAACTTTCAATTTGGCAATTTAAAAAATACTATTCTAAGGTTTTTCCCAAAGCTATGTGAAAAATCCCAGATGTCACTTATTTTCCCAGCCACACAAACCAGACAGAAATGACGGCTCTGGAATATGGTTGATTGGCGTGTCTGAGGATTATCTTCACGCGAGGTGGTCCTCCTAAATAAGTTATCACGGAGAAAAAAAAGTGTAGTGACTCGCCAAGGACAGTGCGTGCGTTAAATTTTCCAGTCAAAACACACCCCGAATGCTAAATGAGCTAATGATTAACGGGGGTCGTGTTTTTTATTTTTATTTTGGAGGTTAAGGTCTGATTTGGTGGTGGAGGAGTAAAAAGTTTAATCAAATCTAGGTTAACGCGTTACTTCTTTTTGCTGCTGGACACGTGGCACGAGAAAGTACGTTGCTAACCTTGGCCCGGATTGTTTTAGTGCTTTTGCACAAGGGTTTTGGTTGAATGTAAGGTTAGATTGGGTTAGGTTTTGGCTTTTGCAGGGCGGTGAATTAATTTGCTCGATTGCATGCTGCCAGGCGCAATTTGAGTGGTTGGGGGTGACCGTGACGAAAGCATTTTCATCACAAGAATAATTTTGGATTTACCTCGTATTTTTTCGATTCCACGATTGTTAGACACTAGGGAGACGGCATGCCTGCTTTCGTCATTTCGCCAAGGTCGAATGCCAAAATGTCGAATGTGTACAACAGGTCGAAAGTTTTTTAAAAGGTTATATAATATTTAAGGGGTTACTTGAGCGAGTTGTGGCGCTATAACCGCGGCAAATAGTGTCCAGGGCATTTGTGGAAATACAATGTCCCATCCCAGAGGGTCCCGGAGCACCAAAACTTCTTAGCATGGTGCTCCCAACGATTGATTGCTATAACTAACAGGAACGTGAGCGGGGGATCCCCACGTTTCTTCCTCCCCTGTAGATTCAGAAATGTGTTGTTGTTTGAACACTCGTGCTCAAACTCAATCCAATTCAACGAATCATCTTTGCGGTTAACTTTACGCAGTTGGCCTGGCCGCTTCGACGTTTGTGATGTTTCAATGCATGTTTATGCAATGGCGCATTGCAAATGTTGATAATGACAAGAAGATGCTAGGCGTCAATCAACCTAAGGCATTCTCTAGGATGCCCTCGAAAGACTGGCTGCGCTAGGGTTAGATTAGATTAGATTAGATTATATAATATTTAAGGGATTACATACATGTAGAAAATCACAAAATTTCATATTACAGAAAATTTATTAAATCCACTTAAAAGATGATTTTCAAACACTCCTGAAAGTTTCATGAAGGTATTTCATGATTTAACTGAGTTAGAGACGATTTAAGCTCAGAGTTTTGCCATGCGCAAAGCAAACTGTCTAACTTTCTGAGCGTTTTTCTCTGAACACCAAGTTGATTTACGGGTGCCACGATATCTCGAGATGGGATAGACCAAATTGGCTGAAATTTTGGGTGAAGACTCTCAAGACATGTCCCGTGTGCATGATGAAGCCCGATTTTGAAATTTGGAATTTTCAAAAAATACAAAAATCAAAAACTGGCGATTTTTTATATGAAAAACAGAAAAATATTTTTATCTTTTTTTAAAATAAACTTTTTGAAAATCGGCCTTCGTCATGCACACGGGACCGGTTTAACGAGTCTTCACCAAAATTTTGAGCCGATTTGGTCCAAGCAATGTTAAGATATCGTGGCACCCGTTTTTTGAAACTGCTAACTTCAAATAGCTATATCTCGGCAATGCTACAACCACATGTCTTCAAATTTGTTTTGGTAATAGATGAAAAGTAATATTTCAATGCCTTGAAAACAGATTTTGAAAAATGAAATAAAGTATAACAATACAACTTTTCCACATGATTGGCTAAATAATAACAAAAAGCCGCCTACTTTTAAAAATAAATGAATTAATCATTCATCGTGTATTTTCTGGAATTATAACACATTCCGAAGATGCAACGTCGCGACATTTTCCACTTTTTTCGAAATATGTTTCATATGATATCAAACCATCCTTATTCATAAATATTTTTTAAAGATTCGGATTAGAAATTGAATTTTCTTCAAGTAGTGACTACGCAAAACTAATTTTAAGTATAACTTTTTATTTGCCACACAGAAAAAAAGGTGGTATGTTACAACTGGGAATAAGGCTTTCTAGTCAGAAATTTACCAACACATTCAAAGAATGTTTACATGGCAGCTGGAGGTTTGTTTGCTCTCTCTTTTTAACAAAAGTTTTTTGTCAGGCGACTTCTAGCTGGTTTATTTTAACTGACCGACCGATATGTCAGCCAACATACTTCGCAGGGCTGTGACAGCCCGAGCTCGATCATAGTTTGCATCAGGACACTGTGACGAGAAGCTCGTCATTTTTGGGTGAAATTATATTTTTCCACTGGGCCTAGAAAGCCTTATGGTTTTTTGATCAATGATTTTGTGCCAAAAAAATGTGTAATTTTACATCAGATGTTGGTAAAATTTTCATCAGATTCTGTGTTTCATATTTTTACAAATTATTTTGGCATAATTACTCAAAAAAATAATAATAATCAACCAACCAAATTTACAACCTTCCAAAATTCTACTTTTTTGCTGTGCCTTATTTTCTCAACAGACCAGCAGAAAACGCCTCAAGATAAAGGTTTTCAAATACTTTAATAGCACTTTTGGAGTAATTATTGCAGCAACGGCCTAAGTTTAAAGTAAAACTATTCAAAAAATTACTTTAAAAAAAACTATAATGTAGTGGAAAGCTAAACAAAATTTAGTGTAGTTTGATACCCGTATTCAAAATTATGAACATTGAAGCATTTTACAATATCCGGTATTATGTAAAAGGAAGTTGCTGTCTTCTTATTCCAAAATCGTCGAACTTACGAACCCATTCCCACAACAATCTTGAAAAATTAGTCAAACTTTGTTGTAAATCATTTGATAGACAACAAAACTCGATTATTTTGAAGTTGATGTCAGTCAGATTATTTAACTGTTTGAAGTAAAGATACTTTCGGAACCTTAATTTACTGAAATGTCATACACTTTTTCGTTATTTTTCAGATATATTTTAAATCTGGATTTTTCAAATTTTTATGTAACTATTTACTTTTTCTGTCATTCTCGAACGGCGGAAAAGCTTACTTTTCTCTACCAAAAATAATAGAATCAAAAAGAAACACTTTTCAAAACTAATGATGAAAAGTTCTACTTTTCAGCACGCTAAAAAGTTGAACTTTTCAGCATTTGTTTTGAAAAGTAATACCGTTTTGGGTTAAACGGTGGATTGACTAAATACACACACATTCGACTTACAATTGCATTCCAGGGTGTTTTTTGGAAATGCAAAAAATGTTGTATGGAATTCGCTGCAAAATGTGATTTTTTCAGCACTCATCAACTTGTTGCTTAAACTATTATTTAAAAATAAATTAATTTCCATCTTAGTTTTTTGCTACTTATTAAAGATAGGAATCTTTTGTATTAATCAACTCCATGGAGAAACAATTATAAATAAATATAAAGCAATAACAATAAAATAACTCAATTTAGATTAAAAGTTTGCTCTCACCCACTGCATACGCCCCTTACGTCAAACCGACAATCCTAAACGTTGTTTTCCCTCCATCCATGTCATTTCGCAGATCGCCGCCCAGTATTCGGCACGATGTCAGACGAAAGTGCAAACATTCCACCTGACTCTGCTGGCACGCCAGACGACGACGGTGCTGGTCAACCAGCCGAACCTTCTTCCAAACCGGAAGAAGCACCAGCGGACGCACCCGCCCCGACCTCCAGCCGAACTGCCGAGCAGCAGGCGCGGGACACCATGCTGACCGATTCCGAGAATACCAACAACGAAAACCGAGTCATTGAGATGGAGAGCAATGCTGGGCTGCCGGCGGCTGAGGCTGTTGAGGAAGAACCGGCTGAAGTCGTACCGGAAGTGGAACCGAAAAGTGAGGAGGGTGGGGAGCGGGACAAGTACGCGGAGCATGTCACGTACAACGAGCAGGGTGAGGCGATCTACACCGATCCGGAAACCAAGTTCCAGTATCAGTGGTGTAAGGTGAAGAATGAGTGGGTTCCGGTGGCGGCGACGGCGACGGCTTCCGGAGCGGATCCGTACGAGAATGAACACTACCGGTGGTGTCACGAAACGAGCAAGTGGATTCCGAAGGAGAATCCCAAGGAAACGGAACATTACCGGTGGTGCGAAGAGAGTGAGAAGTGGATTCCGAAGGAAAAACCGGAATCGGAAGATGAGCGGAAGTATAGCTACGTGGACGGGGTCCATCACTACACGGACAAGGACGGAGCGATTTACTTCTGGGACGGAGAGAAGAAAGCGTGGTTCCCGAAGATTGACGACGAGTTTATGGCGATTTATCAGCTTAGTTACGGCTTCACCGACAATACCTCAAGCTCCGCGGACAAGAAGCAACCCGAGGAACGTCCGCCGACTCCACCGAAAGTAGAAGAACAAGAAGAAGATCCGGAAGACCAAGCCGGTGGCCGTCAGGGCAAGAAACGGAAGGCACCGCCGGAACCGCCCAAGTGGTTCGAGCTGAAGCCGGAACACAACACGAAGGTGTACGTGTCGAATATGCCGCCGGACGTGACGGACGAGGAGTTTGCCGAACTGATGGCCAAGTGCGGGATGGTGCTGAAGGATCCGCGCACGAACAAGCTGAAGCTGAAGCTGTACCGGGATGCGAGCGGACAGGTGAAGGGCGACGGGCTGTGTCACTATATTAAGGTGAGTGAGGGGTTTTTGGCATGGTATGATCGTTGAAAGGGAGGGAATCTGGGTTGGGGATGGGAGATAGTGAAAAACGTGATGATTTGCTGACGAATCAACAGAATACTTACGTGAGTATTACCTACTTGCTATCCGGAATGGAACTGTGATACCTCTATTAAAAAACCCTTTATTAACCTTCTCAGTGATTGATGCCTTCCTAACAAATAAATTGCGGTATTTGAATACCTGCAAAAAAGCCAACGTTATGAATAGGTTGTTTCAACATAAATCCGCAAGAGGTCAAACAGAATTCATGAGTTTTAGTTCAATATCATGCAATACCCGAAACTGGACAGAAAGGTATAAATCCCGACAAAATGTGTACAGGCAAATTCGAGAAAATCAAGTGCATATTTTTGATCGACTTCCAAACACAGACACAAAATGGCATATTTTGAGCTATATCACAAGTTGGTCAAAACTCATTAGGCAGTGTTGCCAATTTTTCGAAAAAAGATAAAACTTTCAAACGTTTTTTTTAATTTAAATCCCGAGCAGACTGAAATAACTTAAGAATAAATTTTTTCGATATTTGAAATACTAGCCCAATAACATTTCATGTTATTTTTAACAAGATTTGTTATTCGTCGTTATGATTTGTTTGTTATTGGATTGTTATTGTAATAACAGGCAAATAACATTTTGAGTTATTCTTTGAACAAACCCGAGCAGACGGAAATAACATGGGAATAACATTTTTTGTTATTTGAAAATACTAGGCCAATAACATTTGATGTTATTTATAACAAGATTTGTTATTCGTCGTTATGATTTTTTTTGTTATTGGATTGTTATTGTAATATCAGATAAATAACATTTTTAGTTATTCTTCAAACAAATCTTTGTTATTCTTTTTTGTTATTTTAACAACTAATCCCATCATCCCAATAACAGTTGGAGGTATTCTTCCATAACAAAAAATGTTATTCAAAAGTTGTTTTGGCTTACAACCAATATCACACCAATAACAAATTTTGTTATGATAACATAAACTGTTATTAAACTCTTATGCAAAAATGGATTTTGCAAAAATATTCCATAACACTTCCTGTTATTTTAACAATATTTGTTATTGAAATGGCATGAATTTTGTTATTACCGTCTACCCGGGATCTGTTTTCAGGGAACTAAAATATACATTTTCAACATAATAACAGTTGGTTGTCTCTTTGCTGGGATATAGCTATTTGAAGTTGCTTTGTTACTAGTTCTCTTTGCGCATGGCAACATTTCAAGCTTTATCATGGAAATAATCTTTTTAAAGGATTTAATTAATTTTCTGTAGTATGACATTTTGATTTTTTTTGAGCCCAGGGACAAAAACTTTGAAAAATATTTGCATTGACCTAAAAGATATAAAAATTTAGTTTTTTAAATCGGCGATTTTTTATTATTTTGTATTGTTTCTTATTTTGATAATATCAAAATTAGGTGTTGTTTATAAAATTTTAATCATATTTTTTGGCGTTGATTATAAATTAACACTTTTTGATATTGAAAATCAGTGCAGGAGTGTCAGTAAGGCATAAGGAAATATTTTTCTAGGTTTATGTTGCTCCCTTAAAAATCGACCCGAAAAATCAAGGGCCAATTTTTTTAGAAAATCTTCAAAATTTTAACGTAATACGAAGCCTAATCAACAAAAAAAAAATTAAGTGCTTTTTCCTACTTTAATAATCATATTCAGAATGTTCGTTTAAAATGTGTTTTTATATTTTTTGCGTAAAATTTTTTTCGTCAGTACTAATATTTTAGAAAACTAACTAATTTCAAAATTCAAAATATTTCTATAGGTTTAAAAAAAACTATCGACTGCTGACTTATTTAGTAACGGTTTTTGGCCTGCAATCAAAAAACAGCAAATATGAACTTTTTTGCATTATATCTATATCCCATGTTTTGATTTTTTTTAATCAGGAAGGTTTTTGGTTTTTATTTTTAGTTATTGTGGGATATAGTGCAAAAAAGTTGTTTTTGCTTCTTATATTTTAGACTGCAAGCCTAAAATCGTAACTAAAAAAATAACTATTATTTTCTGAATAGTCCTCTTCAATAACCAAATCAACTCGATTATCTGAAGTTTCGATTATCTAAAGTTTTCCGAAGAAATTCAGATAATCAAATCATTAAAAAGAAAACAGTTTGAAGACCCAATATTAGTCAAATTTGAGCCTGTTACCACATGGTTGGAACTCCATACATCCTGTTAGCACAAAAAGTGTGACAATTGTTGAGTTCTGTCGCTGGTATAGTGTAAATTTGTCCAAGCTAGTCACAGCCTACTCAGCATAAACAACTGTCAAATTTGAATCTCTTATACCACTCGCAGATTGACAGACAGACTTTGTTTTCGTTTAATCTACCAATTCTGCATGATCATGATCGATTTATGGAGATTATGTTGCTTTAGTGACGCGATTCTTTTGCCAACACTTCATTTTATATGCTCTTCTTCAACAGTTAAAGCTTGCTCACACTTGTAATTTCACTGATCGTGGTTTAAAAAATGAAAGGAGCAGATTTTGAAGTTGCGAATGGGGGATGGGAGGAAGACGACCACCCATATTGTTGTTCGATGTCACAGAATTCAAGCCATTTTACCAGCACTAGCTAAATACCTGTTCTTGAACGAATAGAATGATGAGCCATGATTATTGAACATGCAATTTTTAACTGCACAGATTTTTCCGGCATTTTGGAGCATGAAAAGTAGATAAACTACATAAACAAACGGCTGATACGAGAGGTACGCGATACGAAAAATGAAAATTCAAATCATGGCATGCTGCGATTTTGTTTACTTGAGGCATCTTCTCAGTATACCAGTTTTGATAGGACGAGGGGTCAATGCATATATCATGTAGCTGGTATCTGTTTACGATTAAATGATATTCTACATAGCAACCAAATTTTTTATAAAAAATTATCAACTAAAATTTTTTTACAAAAACTGGGATGTTGTCATTTTAGTGACTTATAAAAAAATTGAATTTAGGGAAACTTACTAGAAAATTTAAATTTGGGTTTAAGTAATATAAAAGAAAAACACATAGGTTACATAATGTTACAGTATCATTATCAAAAACATCTCAAGTTCGAAAAAAATATGTTTTGCGCTATATGAGTGTTAATAGGAGATTTTATTACAGCAAAAAAATAATTAAAGTTCAAATTTAAATAAGGTTTACTGATTAGTTACATCTACTGACGCCCAAGGCTCTTTAAAAGTTTCCGAGTTTTATTACAAGGGTTCAGTCAAAAATGATGAAGTTAAATTGCACGCCGAAGTGGCGTTGAGTCAACATTATGTGGTGGATGGAAATACATGCTGTTATCCAAAACTAATAATAAATAATTTGCTACTTTTAATAATTTTATAAAATTCAAAATATTCTAACTACACGCACTATGGACGACCCATCGGTGCAAAAACTGCCATAAAAACTGGTAGAAAAGTTGCAGCTCTCCACCGCGAGAGGCAGCACCTGTACTGTCCTCGTTTTTGAACCTAAAGTTCCACATATGTGCTGTTACATTAGCAAATGCATATTTGAATTCAACAATTTAAAATTAAACGGCATCAAAAAAATAATACTTTTGATAGCTATTTGAAGATTTTTTCAATGAGGTTCTTGTAACCCTATCTATATTTAATAATACATAAAAGCAATTCTCCACCTAAACCTAAACCGGAAAAGGATTTTATTTATATTTTTTTATTTGGTTCAAACTTTGTGGGGTCATTACTTCACCCATAAAAGTCTCCATACAATTTTGGCAGCTGTTCATTAGGGTGCCCAGAAAAAAATGACCCCCTGCTCCACAAGCAAAAATTTGTTTTTTTTTGGGTTATTTTAAGCATCTGTGCAAATTTTGAGCGAAATTGGTTGAGATTAACCCATTGATACCCGAGCCTAAAGTTGGGGAAAAAAAGTTTTTCATACAAAAATGACATTTTTAAATCGCTAATAACAAACTGTAAAAAAATTGGGATTTTTCCCATACAAACTTCACCTTCGAGTATCAATGGGTAAATGTAGACCGATTTTGCTCATATTTGACTCAGAGTCCTAAAATAGCCCAAAAAACAATATTCAGCTTGTGGAGCGAGGTTTTGAGGAAAAGTCCCATATTTTGGGTACCCTACTATTCATACAAAAATGGTACGTAATTATTCGAAAATCGGAAAGCTTTGAAGGATTTTTTGAATTGATTTAGTGTCTTCAGCAAAGTTGTAGTTACAGTCCAAACTTGGTTATCCGAAGGCCTTGGAAAAAATCATTTCATTTAGAATTTTTAAATACAAGATGGCGACCAATATGGCGATGACGAAATGTTGAAAAGTTTGCATATTGTTATTTAACAGGCAATCAACTATTCAAATTTGTCTAAAATGGGGTTGGAGAACTCGAATTTGATTTAAAACAAGAAAATGAAAAAATATAATTTTTTGTTCGTGATAATCAAACTTCGGATAATAGAAACTTCTGATAATCGAAACTTCGGATAACGAAACTTCGGATAATCGAGGCTTCGGATATTCGAGTCTGAACTCTTTTAATGAGGACTATACAGAAATAAGGTGAACGAAAAACAATTTTTGCCAATTAACTTTTTTCTGACAAAAAAAAAAACTATTTCCCAGAATTTTTTTTTTAGATTTCTTTGATATTTTTAATAGACAAGAAACTTTTGAGCTAAACAGAAGTATGTAGAAAAATGATTTTGATTTCAGTTTTTAAAGTAAAAACAAAAAGTACTACAGATTTTTTGAAGAAGTGCACCGTTTCCAAGATAAAATCAATTATAGTTTAGTATTTATGTAAAAATTCGTTTAAGCCTAGTTGTTTTATGATATGAAAAAATATTCCAAATGATATTGAAATTTTTCATGAAATTCGCAAGTCGTCAAAATAAAACACATCCCACCTTTCTTAAGACTTTATTTGAAATCTCATCCTTCCTGGTATCCGACCGTTTTGACACGGCCTATCCTGTCACAACGTCCAAATCTTGCGCCAACTTTTAAGCCTTCACTTCCATACGATTTGTGCTGTCTGTGAGTGTGCGCATTGAAATCAAGAACAATACTGTCAACAGATGTCGTTGTATAATGTGTGTTGGGTGCTACCGGGAAAAAAGCCTTTTCTAAAACAGGACTCGCGAGCTTTTGGACTTTTCTTTTGGGGAATTGCGTTCGCCTACTTCTACTTTCATTTATACTTTGATACCTTTTTTGCGTCAAGTTGTAACAAAATGTTAAATTACCTTTATTAGCTTAATATTCACGACTTGATTTTTTTTTGTTTAATTCCACTTCGCTCTCACTGTTCTGCTCACGTTTTCTCCTCGTTATTATTTATAATAGTTTATATAATATGTATATATCAACAGCAGTTTCACTTTCCCATTGCAGCTTAAAGTTTGTTTACGCTCGTATTAAGGACTTTCTCTTACTTGTTAATATGGCAAATTTGTTAATATAATTTCGCTTTGCTTGCTTTTTTTTGCTCCCGTTTCTCGAATTATATACCACGTCAGTTATCAGTTTAAAGTTTCAATGTTTTTTTTTTCAGTTGGGTTTTCCCTCTATTTAATTGTGGAGTTTGCAGGTGTTTTGAATGATTTTTCTTTTTCCACTGGTTACTTGTTTTACCTGCTATTTTTGTTTTAATGAAAACTACAAAATGTTCTTTTTGTTTTAATTGTTTCATTTTACTATTAACAAGATTTGAAAATGTTTGCTCTACTTTGTTTGTGTAATTGAATGTTTTACATTTTGTATGTGTGTGTGCTTCTGCTTAAAGGTATCTCGAAAATGTGGTACAACTTGAACTTAACAAATAATGACTGTTTGTTGGCATTGTTTTGTTTGTTTAGCTTGTTACGCTTTTTTTTTGCTTTATTACAAAATATTTTTTTTTTCGTTTTTAGTTACGCGTTAAAGTTAAAACTGGAAAAAAGTTCGTTCATTTGGATCAAAGTTGGGCCTTAAGTAGTTAATCTTTAAAGGGTATTTAAATAGTAGACTTTTCATTTCACTGTTTTGGATCAAAAACGTGGTTCAAAATTTGACAGCAATGAATTTGAACCTAGTTTTTGTTAGAAAAAAATAATAATAAGGAAAGTGCTTTTTATCTTAAAGGCTAGTTTTGTTGTTTACTTATGGTTTTTCTGTCACAAGAGGAAGGAAGGATATGTGTGTTTTTTTTTGTATTTTTGTTAGCAAATCAGTTGAGTTGAAAATACAGTCTACCAAATATTCTCTGACTTTGAAAAATTCAGAACTATGTCAGTGATTTTGAAACTTGTATACAAAGTTGCACACAAGTTTCGATGAAAAATACTGATTTATTCAAGTTTTTTGAGTAAGGTTAATATTAAAATTTCTGGAATTTCATCAACTGATTCGCTGAGTCTGCGAAAAGAGATTATTCGTACGAGTGTGCTTAGAAATTGAAGGTATGTCTTTGGATATTCGGAATATTAACGGTACGGACATGAACTCTGAATTCCCGGACATATGAATACCCGATCAGACGGAAATAACTTGGGAATATTTTTTTTTGATATTTGAAAATACCAATAACATTTTATGTTATTTATAACAAGGTTTGTTTTTCGTCGCTATATATTTTTTTGTTTTTGGATTGTTATTGTTATAACAGACTAATAACAGTTTTAGTTATTCTTCGAACAAATCTTTGTTATTTTTTTTTGTTATTTTAACAACAAATCCTATCATTCCAATAACATTTGGAGATATTCTTCCATAACATAAAATGTTATTCCAAAGTTGTTTTGGCTTTCAACCAATATCAGACCAATAACAAATTTTGTTATGATAACGTAAACTGTTATTAAACTCTTATGCAAAAATGGATTTTGCAAGAATATTCCATAACACTTTTTGTTATTTTAAAAGTATTTGTTATTGAAATGGCATGAATTTTGTTATTACCGTCTGCCCGGGATACCCGATCAGACGGAAATAACTTGGGAATATTTTTTTTATATTTGAAAATACCAATAACATTTTATGTTATTTATAACAAGGTTTGTTTTTAGTCACTATATTTTTTGTTGTTTGGGGATTGTTATTGTTATAACAGACTAAAAACAGTTTTAGTTATTCTTCGAACAAATTTTTGTCATTAGTTTTTGTTATTTTAACAACTAATCCGATCATTCCATTGACATTTGGAGATATTTTTCCATTACAAAAAATGTTATTCCCAAGTTGTTTTTGCTTTCAATCAATATCAGCCCAATAACAAATTGTGTTATGAAAACATAAACTGTTATTAAAATCTTATGCAAAAATGGATTTTTCAAGAAGATTCCATAACACTTTCTGTTATTTTAACAGTGTTTGTTATTGAAATGGCATGAATTTTGTTATTACCGTCTGCCCGGGTCTGATATCAGTCTGTTATTACATTAACAATCCAATAGCAAAAAATTCATAACGACGAATAACAATTCTTGTTATAAATAACATAAAATGTTATTGGCCTGGTATTTTCAAATATCAAAAAAAGTTATTCCCAAGTTATTTCCGTCTGCTCGGGAATGCATATTGTAGTTAAATTATAAATTAAATTGTAATTTTTTCTGAGGTTTAATCTTCTAATGAGCTGTTTTTGTGGTAGATTCTCAGAAATTGTGACGACTGATAGCTATCCATTTGACCGGATGTTAGAATTACCTTAATCGTACTAGTAACTTCCGAATATCCAAGAACTTACCTCCGCTAGAAACAGACATAGGAACCGCTTATTTGTAATATTATACCTCTCTTCCTCCCCATCATATCTTCTTGCTGTGTTAGATTGGTCAATCGAGAGCCCGTGGGTCCGAATAGGTCCGCAGCAGACCTTGGGTCTTCTCCCTACCCGACTCAAACCCTCGCACGTTCAACGAAGGACTCTCGCGGCAACGCTTCTTCTGAACACCCTACAGCTGCTCGACTTCTTACGGAATGGTTTCGTTCTGGGCGCGCGCCTTCTTGCCCCGTTTTCGCTTGGCCCGCTCGGCGTAGAACTGCTCGCGCTCCTCGTCGGTGAGCCGGCCGAGACGTTCCCGCAGCCGTGCCCGGCGGTTCTTCTTCTCGTCGTGCGACAGCTGCCCGTACTCGGCCCGTTCGGTGGCCGCGACCTGGAGCGCCTCGGTCGGGAGGGTTTGGGGCGCCGGAGTTGTAGTGGTGGTTGTGGTTGTGGTCGTTGTTGTAGCGGGTAGCGTCGTGGTCGCCGGAGGTGCCGCCGACGTTACGGGTCGTGCCTCGCCGAGGTGGTGCCGGTGTTGGTGCGGCCGGTACTCACCGTTGACGTCGTTTAGCTTGTGCTTCTTGTGGCCGGACAGCCGCTGCCGGTGGATGTCCACGTTGAAGCCAGTCGGCTTGAAGCCATTGCGGTAGCCGTTTCCGTTGCCGTTAAGGTAGTTGTTGTTGTTGTGGTCCTGGACGTACTCGACGACCGGTCGCCGGTACACGTCGTTGCTGATGTAGTCGTTCTTGGGCAGCAGCTTGTTGCGGTTTGGCCGGCGGCGCGAAGGTCGGATGCGAAGCGTCCGGTTGGACTGCTTCATGCCGCGGATGCGGTTGTACAGAACGACCGGGGCAACCGTAGTCGTGTTGATTGTACTGTAGTAATCGCTGGGAAGAAAGACAACACGTTTCAAACCATTAACTTTCAGAAATTCCCACCCAAAACTCACTTCTTCCGACTGCTGTGCGGTTGATCCGCTACCACGACCTCCACCTCGTTCGCCAACTCGTTCGGGAAGGTCGCGTTCCACCGGGTGTACACCTTGGTCCGGCTGTGGCTGTTCACGAACGGCATCTTGTGCTGGCAGACGAAGTTTAACTTTTCTGTGCATAGCTTAGCTGACCACCTGTTTCGTAAAGGAGAGATCGGAGAAGTTTGAGGTTAGAATTTTCATCACTTAAGATATTTCCAACAATTTGAACAAAATAACAAAGTTAGTAGAAGTGCAAAGCCGGTGTTTGGTGTAGGTGTGTGTGTATGGTTACTAGAAGCCTGCGCCAATTGTAATTTTCCGGAGAAAAATTTGGATCTCAACGACTACTACCGCCACCATCTTCAACGATACCACCAATACTGTAGCATTCTTGGAGGGTTAGAGTTCGCCACAAGGTACGGTACAAAATTACGGGGCATGCCTTAAAACGTGGTTACCTTCGTGGTTGCTTGCTCATCTTATACTAAATTCGCACACATTAGAATTCTCAAACTCATTTATCGAAATTATGTAAGGATGCATTACGGAGCGCTTGTCATTCTGCGTTTGTGTTTGTAGCATATGCGCGGTTATGAAAGGAGCGAATAGATAGAGATATGAACCCATTGCGTCACTCGGTCTGTGGTAGTGGTACGCAAGTATGTATGGTTGGTTTGTTCGGTTTGCAAGAATAGAGTCAAACTGGAAAAGTTAATCAATTCTTGATCTAATCCAAGATATTTACCTGAAGCGGAGGTCAGGGTTAAGCACTGCACAGTGGTACTTCAGATCCTGGCTGCTCCTGCAAAAAATGCTCATAAATAATCGAACTTTTGAGGGTGATTTTTAAAAATGATTTTAAAAAGAAAGATGTTTTTGATGGCTTGGACTCCGTCCTAATTACCCTGGAACCATTTGGCTGAACGACTGGTAGCCGATGTCCTTGCCGTTGTAGCCCCACTGCCACTTGTTGGCGCGCCAGTTGTAGTTGCCGCCGATCCAGATGTAGTTCTTGGCTGAAAAATTAGGAATCGCTATAGTTTTGTTTTGTTTATAAAAAGTGTTATTTTTATTTTTTGTACAAATTTTTCTCCTTAAAAAATCATCTTGTTTGCATAATTTGCTCGTTAAAGTTTTTCTGAGTAAATTATTTTTTGCTGACCGATTTGATCAAACAATAGCAATGATCAGCAAAAAAAATTAAAAAAAATCAATTTCTAGAATAAACTTAACTTTTTTTTAATAACATTTTAGAATTAACCAAAACTTCAAGTCTCGAATTTTTAAATTGATTTTTTTGAATTAAAATTTTTAAATGCCAACTTTTTAGGTTATGCATTCGTTATCAACTATTCTAGTAACTTTTTTTTTGATTTTCGAGTCTAGATGATACATCCATGTTACCATCCTAAATATTAAATTCAATAAAGTTGGGATCTCTTCTTGAATTGTTTTCAAATTTTTCTCTTTGTAAAAAATTAAAGTTGCTGACCGAGAAAAAAAAAATCATTTATCATCCCATAGTTTACTTTCTTCTAAATTATCAAAAAAAAAAGATGAGCTGATGTTGAAATAGTTTGGAAATACATTTTCAGCGGTTTTTTGTATTATAAATTTAATGTTGAAGTTTTTTAAATATTAATCAAAAAAATAATATATGAAAATATTTTTTTAACGCTATCAGTCATTTTCAAATAAACTGCATTTCAGTTATCTTTATGGATTTTTTTAGAAATCTTGTTATGTTTGGCAGGTTAAGGATCACAGCAATATAAAAGATAAATTTTGCAATGTTGAAAATTTGGTAGGTTGAATATTACCTCTTTTTTGAGTAATATTACCTAAACAATGTCTAAAAATGTGATCCTGATGAATATTCACCAGAAACTGATGATAATTCATCATTTTTTGATATAATATTACACATTTTTTGACACCATTTCCTGATGAATACCACAATCACTTTTTTCTGTGATTCTTCGCTGTTTCTATCCATTTTCAAACATTTGAATGCATTTTGCTTGCTTACATCCTACTGAGCCTTTTATGACTGAATTTCGGCTAAAAATACTAAAAAGAAGCCATAGCTAAACGCAAAACTTTCTGAAACATTTTCAAAAAAACAGTTTTAGTAAATGATTTTTGTATTTTTTTAGGAGAGACATACCATCCTGCATTTTTCATGAGTCTTTTTGTAACATTTTAGGCTATTTCCTTTAAAAAATTTGAGCGAAAAAAAATCGTGGCATCCTAGAAATTTAACTTTTAAACTTAAAAATAAAAAAATCTCATGAAAGTGGCATGTATTTTTGTTTCAGTGTATTTTTTTTCAGAAAGCCCGTCCATTTTCCTGCAAGTTTGTTTGGCCACTTTTTGATACGATGCAATGGCTTCGGGATACAGTATTTTTTAAATTGTATGGTTGGTAGAAAATCAGGGATGCCATATGGTTTTTAAAAATGTCTGTGAAAAAGTCTGTGTATGGCTGTGCACTTGTCTAAAATTCAAATATATCAAATTATAGTTATGGAATTCCATAAGAAATTGCGTTTTGAAGCATTTTAAGACTAACGCAATTAGTTTCGGGTAATATTTTTACAAAATATTAATTTAATGAAGTTTTTTAAAAGTCTGTGCACCTCAAAAATGTCTGGCACAAGCTTAAATGTCTGTGAAACACAGACAAATCTGTGTATCTGACATCCCTGTAGAAAATAGAAACATATTTAAATACCTTACGCCCTTCTCAAATAGTATTGGCCCCATATACATAAATATGGCTTATATAGGCCTAGGATAACATGTCTACAAAGTTTTATTGAAATCGAAGAGGGTCGGGTACAAAAGTACCAAAAAAAATCCTGATTTGAGCTGGAATTGCTCCATATGTTTTAGGAAGAAAAAAAAAATAATTTTACTTTAGGAGCATTTTGTCAAACCAAACCAAAAAAAAATATTTTTTGCAATTTAAATATTTTTTGAACGAAATAGCTCCCCTGCATAATTTTTTTTTGAGAAAGCTCAGTTCAAATTTTCAAAAAACATTACATTTTTGTCCTAATTAATCAGACAGTGCAGTGGCCTGAGATATGGCCTCTGAAAGTTCAAATTTTGCGAATAAATGCGTTTTTTCAGTGTCACCTGTTTTTCAACTGACAACTTTCTCTATAGAGCAATTCCAGCCCAAAACAGGAATTTTTCAGGTACTTTTTTCTCGACCCTCTCCGATTTCAATGAAACTTTGTAGACATGTTATCCTACGCTTATATAAGCCATTTTTGTGTATATGGAGCCAGTACCACTCGATAATGACATTTGAGAAGGGCGTAAGTGTTTTGAATATTTTTGTATTTCGTAATTTAAATATTGCTGTATCTTGAAGCCGTTGCATCGTATCAAAAAGTGGTCAGAGACAAACTTGTAGGAAATTTGACGGGCTTTTCGAAAAAAATACACTGAAAGAAAAAAACACTCTACTTTTACGAGATTTTTCAATTTTTGAGTTTAAAAGTCAAATTTGAGGGGGAGCCCACGATTTTTTTTCGTTCAAAATTTTTGTGAAGATAGCCTAAGATGTTACAAAAAGACTCAAGAAAAATGCAGGATGGAGCAACTCACCTAAAAAAATACAAAAATCATTTACTGAAACTGTTTTTTTGAAAAGTGCTCTAAACGTCAAAATTTTCACAAACCGATAGTGGGAATCGATTTTCCAGACAATTTTACATAAAAGTCTCCATATTGACTAATGTCCTAAGTCCAATCCTTGTGAAGTTACAGCGGGTTTAAAAATAAAAATGTTGAAAAATTAGGTTTTTTGATGGTTTTTTGCAATTTTTATATGACAGACTTGATTTTTCAGTCTCGAAAATATTTTTACCAAAAAGCTCGTCCAATTTCCCATAAGATTGTCTTTGACCACTTTTCAAAATAACTCATTTTTTTGATGATTTAAGCTAATTTACTATCCAGGTTACTACCATCCACTGAACTACACTGAAAAAATATTCTGTTTTCAGTTATGAGCAATGCAATTAGCTTATATCTGTAAGCCCATACTTCCAATTGAAATGTGGTCAAAGACAATCTTATGGGAAATTGGACGAGCTTTCCGGTAAAAATATTTTCGAGACTGAAAAATCAAGTCTGTCATGGGACCATCCATAAACCACGTGGACACTTTAGGGGGGGGGGGGGGGGTATGGCGATTGTCCACGATCCATACAAAAAAGATTTTTTTTGTATGGACAATTGTCCACGAAGGGGGGGGGGGGGGGGGTAAAAGATTCCCAAAAAAGTGTCCACGTGGTTTATGGATGGTCCCCATATAAAAATTGTAAAAAACCATCAAAAAACCTAATTTTTCAACATTTTTATTTTTTAAACCGCTGTAACTTCACAAGGATTGGACTTAGGACATTAGTCAATATGGAGACTTTTATGTAAAATTGTCTGGAAAATCGATTCCCACTATCGGTTTGTGAAAATTTTGACGTTTAGAGCACTTTTCAAAAAAAAACAGTTTCAGTAAATGATTTTTGTATTTTTTTAGGTGAGTTGCTCCATCCTGCATTTTTCTTGAGTCTTTTTGTAACATCTTAGGCTATCTTCACAAAAATTTTGAACGAAAAAAAATCGTGGGCTCCCCCTCAAATTTGACTTTTAAACTTAAAAATTTAAAAATCTCGTAAAAGTAGAGTGTTTTTTTCTTTCAGTGTATTTTTTTCGAAAAGCCCGTCAAATTTCCTACAAGTTTGTCTCTGACCACTTTTTGATACGATGCAACGGCTTCAAGATACAGCAATATTTAAATTACGAAATACAAAAATATTCAAAACACTTACGCCCTTCTCAAATGTCATTATCGAGTGGAACTGGCTCCATATACACAAAAATGGCTTATATAAGCGTAGGATAACATGTCTACAAAGTTTCATTGAAATCGGAGAGGGTCGGGTACAACCGATTCCCTATTTGGCATGGAATTGCTCTATAGTATTATTTGCAGGTTTGCTTTTCCTTTATGAATTCAGGGTTGCCACTCACGTCGGGAAATCGGAAAAGTCGGGAAAAAGTCTGGAATTCGTCAAAATCCGCCAAAAATCGGGGAAAAGTCGGGAATTTGTGATTATTTTTGTCGAAAAGTCGGGAGTGTCAAGCAAATTATTTGAAAATTATTTTTTAACTCTTGAAATAATTGTACAATATGTTGTACAATTTAATATTAATTTCACTCGTAGTTAGTCCTTCATTTTGAATGTAAGTTTTTTTCCAATTATTTTAGTCTACTTGAAAATGAAAAGGCTGTTTAAGAAATAAATATTCCTAGTGAATATTAGATGATTTTGTTGACATGCATTTCACAAAGATTAATGTAATATTTTTATAATTCAAATGATATTTTTGACTTTGTTTATCAAATAAAAGGTAAAATCTAATTTGAATCAATAACAAAGCTAATGTAAAAACAACGTTTATGATAAGTTTGGAAGAAAAAGTTGCAAAAAAAAAGTTGTAAAAAATTGAGTTTAAAAACTTGATGTTTGGCAAATTTCGAAATAAACATTGAAATTATATGTTTTGTCAAACCGCTTGTTTTTTTGTGAAGACTGACAATTTATGTTTTTACTCTGAATCGAAGTATTAAGTTTTTTTCTTAAGTATTTTTTTCAAAGAAATGTGTTGTTTAGTTTCTATTTTTACTTTGACTGTCAATATTTGGATTTTTTAAATTTTATAAGAAATTTTGTTCGGTGGTTAAAAATAGCTTTTTGATAAAATTTATTTTTAATCATATTTTATGTAAGAAATGCCTATTATTTGAGAATCTGGAAAAGTCGGTAAAAATTTGGGAATTTGAAAATGGGATTTGAGTAGTCACCCTTATATTTAAAAATTTTCTTAAATTTATCAATTCCATTTTACATTTCAATTTGAGTTATCATATTTTGTATGACATCATAATAACTTGGTGCCAGATTTTACACACTCCTACGTATTTTTGGAATTTTACTTGAAGCCGAAGACATCAAATCGTTGAAAAAAGCTGAAGCTTTAAAATAGTTTATTTTGGCGTTGGCAATACAGGTAAAAGTCTCCTTCAAATAGGGACCATCCATAAACAACGAGGACATGTTTTGGAAATTTTAAATCTTAAACTTTGACAATTTTTAGAAAATTGCTTTCAATACTTCTTAACAACACTTGATATCGTCTTCTTCCATTCGCTTAACCCATTTGTTTTCATTTCACCACAATTTTGAATTCCTGAAAAAAAAGTGCATTTAAATGTGTCCTCACCCTTGGATGCGATCAGGAACTTGCGCAGGTTCTTGTCGTCGTACTTCATCGGCTCCGCCAGCTTGCTGTTCCGGTCTTTGCACTCAAAGTGGGCGTCCAGCCAGTTTTGCTTGTTCTGCGAGATGTAGTAGCACTCGTTGCCGATGCGGAAAAAGTGCGGCGGACACATGGCGTACATGCGCTTGAAGCGCCGCCCGGAGATGTGCTCGCCGGCGTTCGGGGCCAGCGCTCCGTGCAGGTCGGTCTCACTCCGGGAGAACCGTTGCTGCTGTTGTGCGGGGTGCTGGGGTTGAGCTTGTGCCAGCAGGAGGGAGGGCAGTAGGCAGCAAAGTGCTGGGAAAGAATGTTTGAAAGTTTTTTTTTTGAAAATTAAAAAAATATGTTTTAATGAAATTTTGAAAATACTAACCCACTACCACCGCTGTCACGTGATTCATTCTGCTGTGTTGGTGCATATTTGCCTTCCCTTGAGAAGATATCCCTTAATTTAATTCTACGATTAATCCCTACGCACAGTGGTGAGCTTTCAAGCCGTGCAATTCATCTGTGCCGGTGTTGCGTTGTATTGGCAAAAATCCGTTGGCAATGTTTTGCCTCTCACGTGCCTGCTATCACGTGGGCAAAAGGGGAGAGAAAAAGTTTCCTTTGGTTTTGGTTGGTTTTGGCGCGGCGCGCTCTGTAAAGAAAGAGAGAAGAAAGGAAATTTGTGGTGAGAAAAGAAATCAAACGATATGTTTTCTTATGTGTGCGTATTTCTTGGTTCATGTCTTGAATGGATCAACGGTGCTGACATCTGGTGGTGGGAAGAATTAACACGGAAGCAACGGAGTTAATTTATATTCCTTATTTAACATTGGATTAGTTGAATGTTCAGAGATTATTTGATGTCAACAAGGAAATTTGTATTTATTATTTTTTTATATTCTGAAATTTTGTTATGAATTATAATTATACAGCAATTCCATTTGAAAAGAGCCTAAACCGAAAAAAAAGTTCTCCGATCGGGCTCAAAATTTTTCTGGGGGTTCCTCGGCCAAAATAATTAGACCCGTATTTTTTGTTTGGCCATTAGGGTGACCTACATCGTACTTGGGTGGTCTGAAAAATGGCCTTTTTCGTCATTTTTCACAACAACCTCTTTTTTCAAAAAATCATATCTCCGCGCCATTTCATCCGATTTTAGCTGTCTTAAACGCAAAAGAAAGGTGATGAATTTGGCTATTTGGGAAAAAATAGTAAGAAGTTTCAAAAATCTAGCCTACCATTTTAAAAAATCGCATGAAAACTTAAAATGGCGTTTTGACCGTGTCTGGACCAAAGAGCCTATGTCTGAAAATATTTTTATCGGATTCCTCGGAAAATTTCACATATCGTATCAAAAATTGGCGATGTCGAACCGTACGTTTTGGAGATATGATTTTTTGAAAAAAAAAACTGAGTTTTTCGACGCGCCACGCGCAAAAACGGGAAAATGACGAAATCGGCAAAAAGTCAACTTTTTTCACTAAAACTGCGATAACTTTAAAATTTCAGCGATGACCTATACATGTTAGGGTATCAACATTTTTGTAATTGGAAGACGCAACTTTTGGTACCATAACATCTATAGGTCATCGCTGAAATTTTAAAGTTATCGCAGTTTTAGTGAAAAAAGTCGATTTTTTGCCGATTTTGTCATTTTCCGTTTTTGCGCGTGGCACGTCGAAAAACTCGGTTTTTATTTTCAAAAAATCATATCTCCAAAACGTACGGTTCGACATCGCCAATTTTTTGATATGATACGTGAAATTTTCCGAGGAATCCGATAAAAATATTTTCAGACATAGGCTCTTTGATCCAGACACGGTCAAAACGCCATTTTAAGTTTTCATGCGACTTTTTCAAACGGTAAGCTAGATTTTTGAAACTTCTTACTAAAAAAAAAACGAAACTATTGGCACTACGCCCCCCGGGGCATGGCCTTCCTCTAACGTGGGATTTCTGCTCCAGCGCCTCTGACGAGACAGGAGAAACCGGGACCGACGTTTTACTTCACCATCCGATAGAAGCTCAGTGGATAAGGCGGGAATCGAACCCGCGTCTCATAGCATCATCGGGATCGGCAGCCGAAGCCGCTACCCCTGCGCCACGAGACCCACAACTTCTTACTATTTTTCCCAAATAGCCAAACTCATCACCTTTCTTTTGCGTCTAAAACAGCTAAAATCGGATGAAATGGCGCGGAGAAATGATTTTTTTTAAAATGAGGTTTTTGCGAAAAATGACGAAAAAGGCCATTTTTCAGACCACCCTAACACGGCGTAGGTCACCCTAATGGCCAAACAAAAAAATACGGGTCTAATTATTTCGGCCAAGGAACCCCGAAAAAAATTTGAGCCCGATCGGAGAACTTTTTTTTCGGTTTAGGCTCTTTTCATATGGAATTGCTGTATAGGGACATCTTTCTTGTCAGAAAAATGTCAGAAGATACAGCGGTTTTAAAAATAAAAATGTTGAAAAAACTGATTTTTTAGTGGTTTTTGGCAATTTCTATATGGCAGACTTGGTTTTTTAGTCTCGTAAATATTTTTACCGGAATGCTCGTCCAATTTCCCATAAGTTTGCTTTTTACAGCTTTTCAATTTAACTCGTTTGATTATTTATGTAAGCTTATTTACTATCCAGGTTTCTACCACACTGAAAAAATATTCTATTTACAGTTATGAGCAATGTAATTAAACTTATATCTGTAAGGCCATACATCCAATTGAAATGCTGTCAAAGACAAACTTATGGGAAATTGGACGAGCTTTCCGGTAAAAATATTTACGAGACTAAAAAACCAAGTCTGTCATATAGAAATTGCCAAAAACCACCAAAAAACCAGTTTTTTCATCATTTTTATTTTTAAAACCGCTGTATCTTCCCAAGGATTGGACTTAGGACAATGGTCAATATGGAGACTTTCATGTAAAATTGTCTGGGGAATCGATTCCCACTATCGGTTTTTGAAAATGTTGACGTTTAGACCACTTTTCAAAAAAACAGTTTTAGTAAATGATTTTTGTATTTTTTTAGGAGAGACATACCATCCTGCATTTTTCGTGAGTCTTTTTGTAACATTTTAGGCTATTTCCTCAAAAATTTTGAGCGAAAAAAAATCGTGACATCACCTTGAAATTTAACTTTTAAACTTAAAAATCAAAAAATCTCATAGAAGTGGCGTGTATTTTTGTTTCAGTGTAATTTTTTCAGATCGCCGGTCCAATTTCTTACAAGTTTGTCTTTGACCACTTTTTGATACGATGCAACGGCTTCGAGATACAGTAATTTTTAAATTATAAAATACAAAAATATTTAAAAACCTTACGCCTTTCTCAAATGTTATTTTCGAATACTATTGGCTCCATGTACACAAAAATGGCTTATATAGGCCTAGGATAACATGTCTACAAAGTTTCATTGAAATCGGAGAGGGTCGGGTACAAAAGTACCAGAAAAATTCCTGATTTGAGCTGGAATTGCTCTTAGGTCAAAAGGTTATTTTAAAATTGAACTGTATTAGTAGGTATGAATTCTCAGTTAGGTAAAATATCAATATTTTTCAGTTTTTTTTATTTTCTTTAAATTGTTAAATTCAATTGGGCATGTATAATCCTCGATGACAACCTCCAAAATCGACTCATTCTGTACCAACAAATTTGGGAGCTCCGTGACTGCTCCCAACATGGGTGTCCGTTCCATAAAGTGCCAAATTTACTCGGAACAAGGCCATAAACCTGAACAACTAACTACCCAAATGCATCAGGTGCTGGTGACCTGTTCCCCAGAGGGACCTCTCGCGCCCCTCTTACATCGGTCTTGACATTAGCCTCCCCTAGTGTGGGCCGTCAAAGTCGACGCGTTGACTGTCAACCAGTGTTGCTACCACCACGCAAATGCATTCATCTCTCTCGCGGTCCAAAAATGTGTCTGGAACGCTGAGGACGGACGCCGTTGCGTGGGTCTTCCGATTTGCGACGACAACGGCTTGTTGTGTAGTCACCCTGGTTGAGTTTTAATTCGATTTGGGCTGACCGCAAACAGCGCGAATCCGGCGATTTGTAATGCCCAAAAAACGAGACGGCATCACCGTCAACCCGGCACGAATCTGACCTATTCGGAGAGGGTAATCGGTGGAATAAAAGTGAATGGACATCCGGAGGAGGTTGTGCGGGAGTTGCTGCTTCCAGTGGGGCGAACCCAGCGACAGGAAATGTTATTAACTTCTTACACTAACTGTTTAAAACGAGCGGAACCCTCGTCAGCCGGAGCGAAACTTTTGGGCTTAACCAAAAATTTTGGCGAAGTGCTCGTGACTGGTTTGACCCAGAGAGTTATCTGTAGATGCAGCGATTCCAACAAGTACACTGTGAATAGTTTGTTTTAAAATTTCACAGTTTTAATATTTTTGGATATATTTTCGACCCAAAAAGTTATTTTAGAACACATTGTGGACTACCAACTTTTATATTTTCGAACTACCCTTTGCCACCTTGTGAATGGTTCTCCAGGTCTACAGGGAAACAATCACGAGAAATAAATTAAAAAAAAACGAAATTGACATAATTTTGTGGCGTAGGTCCAAAATTAGGATAAGACCAAATTAAGGTACAATTGCTCTTCAATCGCTTCCACTCAATTTTTTTTTCACTGTGCACTTTCAAGCAAATTGAGTGGGTGGTTGAACCAAAGAAAAAAAGCCAAAATTTATCCGCAAACAGTTTTGGTGCCAACCGCGTGCGCGGGAATGACATTTTAACGAGCCTTGATGGATGTCGCCAAAGTTGGCTCCATTTAATTTTGGACAGGCGATAGCCATCTCGGCAAAGCTCTCACCACAGCTGGATCTAATCTGCAGGAGGAGATTTGCGCTGCTAGCATTTTGATTAGCTTGGTTGTTCTTTTATGGGATTTGGATCGAATCCGGGATATAACAGAATGTTTGGAATAATTGTTTCTTATGATCTAATCAATGCCAGATTGAAAATCTGTAGATCGATGATCAAAAACAGATTTATATGTAGAAATTAAATCATTACTGCTTAAATGTCATAGCTATACGAAACCCCATTCCACCTTAAACCAACGACTTGTCAACAAACAAATTGCAAACGGATGCAAATGAAGAGATCATCCCTATTGTACCAGTGACTAATCCGCCATAATCCCAATATCGACTACCAACCCGGATTGTCACCATTAATCTTGTCACTACCAAGCCACTAACCTTCATTAAACCCCAATGAACACCCACCAAGGTCTTCCCCGTCAGCCTGGTCAAGTCTAAAATCCGTACCCACAAACCGATCCAACAATTCCGTCCGTCCAAGTCCGTCATAAAAATCGCAATAAAATAATGAGAAAACCACCCACACTTTTTCCCATGGCCGCCGCCAGGCTAATCTCGATGTTTTGTCTGCATCGCCGAAGAAGCAGCTATTACATTACACCGCCTGGTATCGGGGAGACCTCCCTCTGGAGCCACCACCGCCGTGTTGGTTGGTGTCGTCATCGGGGGGTTCGCCTCCACCTACTCGCGCCGGTTGACGGGTGACAACTCTTGAACGGTTCAAGTTTTGCTGAAGCATCATTGCTCGCGTGTACGAGGTTTAATTAGCATAGTACTAACTTTGAGTGTCTCGGGCGCCTTGCTACTGGAAGGTTGAACAACTTGTTGGTCAAGTGTTTTTTTCTTGAATCTTGAAAAAAAGTTGTTTTGCCTAATTTCAAGCCTAATTTATTTTTTCCAAAAAAAAATTTTTTCTTTATATTCTTCATCAATACCTATGGGTAATTCTCCGCCAACTCACACAGCAGTTGCCCCGACCCCTCTTCGATTTGCGTGAAACTTTGTCCTAAGGGGTAACTTTTGTCCCTGATCACGAATCCGAGGTCCGTTTTTTGATATCTCGTGACGGAGGGGCGGTACGACCCCTTCCATTTTTGAACATGCGAAAAAAGAGGTGTTTTCAATAATTTGCAGCCTGAAACGGTGATGAGATAGAAATTTGGTGTCAAAGGGACTTTTATGTAAAATTAGATGCCCGATTTGATGGCGTACTCAGAATTCCGAAAAAACGTATTTTTCATCGAAAAAAACACTAAAAAAGTTTTAAAAATTCTCCCATTTCCCGTTACTCTACTGTAAAAAATTTTGGAACATGTCATTTTATAGGAAATTTAATGTACTTTTCGAATCTACATTGACCCAGAAGGGTCATTTTTTCATTTAGAACAAAATTTTTCATTTTAAAATTTCGTGTTTTTTCTAACTTTGCAGGGTTATTTTTTAGAGTGTAACAATGTTGTACAAAGTTGTAGAACAGACAATTACAAAATTTTTGATATATAGACATAAGGGGTTTGCTTATAAACATCACGAGTTATCGCGATTTTACGAAAAAAAGTTTTGAAAAAGTTGGTCGTCATCGATCATGGCCGTTCATGGTCACCCGCGACAGACACGGACGACAAAACAAAGAGAAACGCAAAAAGTAACTTTTTCAAAACTTTTTTTCGTAAAATCGCGATAACTCGTGATGTTTATAAGCAAACCCCTTATGTCTATAAATCATTTTT